>NC_056728.1:1783168477-1783423477 GCF_019279795.1 Protopterus annectens | reverse complement strand
AAGGCAGGAAGGTAAGATCATTTTTCAGGGAGTATTATGGATGGACATAATGGGAAGAGCAAAAGCCTGCATACATATTAAGGTAGGACAAGAGAGAGCGATAGAGAGAGAGCGAGAGACAGAGAGAGATGGTTGCAGTAAATAAAGAAATAGCAGTAGAGAAGGCAAAACCTGCAATGTAATGCAACAAGGAGAGTAGGATGGGAGGGATAGATAGATTTCACTGGAATTTAATAAAAGGAGTGAGCAAGGGATATGAAAGGGACTGGCAGAGGAATGCAGTAGGATTCTAGAGATAGGGATAATATTACCGACTGTAAGGATAGTAAAATTCATCACTATCCTGAAGGAAGGAGACGATGCAATGGACGTAGGAAGCTAGAGATCAATTTTACTCATAAATGTGGACATAGCAATACTTGCAAAGGACTTAGAAGGCAAATTGGACAAGTTGTTACTAGAGATAATATAGGAGGGACAAAACAGATTTTTGAAGGGGAGGAAGGGGGGATACAAGTGGTAGATCCTATGGTATTTAGGCAAGAAGAAGAGGAAAAGTAAGGGAGATAAGGTGGAGTAGCACTTTTTGATCTGTATAAATTGTTTGATACAGTAAGGTGGGAATCCCTGTGTGAACAGTAACAAGAATGAGGATAACAGGAAACTTTAAGAAACGGCTTAAAGTGATGTATGATAAACCAGAAACAGAGGTACTGGCAAATGGAGTCACATTAGCAGTGGAGATATAGGGCAAAAGACAAGGGTGTCCACTGACCCATGGTTATTTGCCATAGTCCTAGAGGAACAAGTGAAACAGGTAAGACAGAGAAAGAAAAGCAAGAGACAGAAATCCAAGTTACTGTTATACACAAACGACTGTATCTTGATATTATATGATGTAGAAGCAGCTGTAAAAATTGAGATGATTTTATCTGCGTATTTCGAATGGGAGTCATGGTTTATGTACTACAAGAAAAAAAAACTTAATTAGAATAGGGAAAGGTACAGGAGAAGTAGGAGAAATAAAGGGGGTGGAATATCAAGAAATATCTGGCTGCGCATATTAGAACTATTGCCAAACACAGTGCGAGACCGAAGAGATAATGAGGCAAGAATGAAAGAAAATGCACATGGTACTATGTAGAGCCAATGCAATAAGACTTATGTTGTTACTGACAGTCCTACATGGAATGAGGAACCAGGCAATAGGTATCAAGAACAAGGAAATTCAAATGATCCAAAAAGAGACAGAAGGATGGCAGTTACGGAAAAGTAGAAAGATACAGAAATGTAAACTGAGAGTAAGTAGAAATAATTGGGAATGGGGGCTCCAACACCTATCCCCCTATGCCATAATAGGCAATATTATGTAACGGATATAAACTATACAAGAGAAGATCAAAGGAAGAGCGGACATGAGAGAAGGAAGGGAAAGGAGAAAATATGAGAAACAGATGAGAGATCAGTGGATAAACTTAGGAATATGAAATGAGGACAGGGAAGGACAAGACCTGTATGGTGGAAGTGAGATAGAAAAACAAAGAAAAAGAAAGTAGAGAAATGTAAAGTGAGAGGAGTGATGAATTCAGAACACAGGAGGAAATGTAGCATTGGCTTGGTATTACAAAAGCTCCATGGAGATACATGATCCTCATGGAGGACCTGAGGGAAAGAGAGGGGAAAAGAAGAAATAGGAAGTCTCATGGAGAAAATGAGAAAAGAAATGTAAACAAAATACTGGCACAATTTATGAGGCCATAAGACTGAGAAGCACAAGAAAGAGAGTGCAGGAAAGAACAAAGGAAGGAAGAGATGCAAGGGTGCAGGGAATTATGCACCAGTAGATCCTCACACCAAAAAGGCTAAAGAAGGATGGGAAGGGAGACAGCAAATCCAGGAGATGTGAGGAAAAAGATACAGGAACAATACATATGCTTGGTGGTGGCCATCAGCCCAAGACCTATGGGAAAGTTAAGGAAGATATGGCAGGAAGTATACAGCAAAGGAGAAGTCACATGGGAAGTCTGCATGCAGGAGAAGGAGGATGGAGGGAGAAGCAAAGAAGAAAGGAGAAAATGAGGATACTGAGGGGAATGAAAACAGGAATAGCAAGGAACTTGAAGAGAGGGCACTAAAAGTATAGAATGAGATAAGCAGGGTTTTATGGACTTCACAGGAAGATGGATGAGGATGACAACAGTTACAGTGGGGATAAATAGAATATTGGAAAGGAATGGGACACAATTCTGGTACGTTATGGCATACACTTGGGGAGAGCCAATAAAATTGGGGGGAGGTTGAAGAGTGATGGAAGAAAACAATGGAGAGAGTAGGAAAAACACAGATATCTTTTGGTGCACCAAGCATGAGGTTTGCATATGTATTTTATGAGCAGAGAAAAATATCTTCCAATGGGCATGAGGGAGCAGGCTGTCATTCCAGACACATGTTAGGAACTCCTCCATATCCATAAGTGATGTTTGTGTAGACAGAAACAACTTATAGCTATCTTATCTCTTGTAAGGCTGGTTGCCTTGATGTAGGAATAACAGATAAAGTTGGTGACCATATGGTGCACTTGATGTAACAATTTGTTAAGGACATTGATAGCATTTACATTCACAACATCCTGACATTCACGGTCATGGAAGACTTGATCACTGTTGTTAATTAGGATGATCAGTGAGCTGTGTTTATAAAGTGCCTGCAGTACAATATCAGTTCCTGTCTGAGAGAAGTTCTCTATTTTTTTATGTTCTTTTGGAGCCGTCTTTGTCTATAAATGGGAAGATATGCATATGGCAAGTGGATGGACACTGATACTTTCTGCAGTTACATTATGGCCGCCCAACTCTACAGTCTAGAGTGAACAGACTGTGACATCTGATGCAGCCAGAGGCACAAGCAACCTCAACAGGTCACATGTGTGGATGCCATTGCATTCATATACATGTTCCATGTAACAATATAACATGCCGCCATACTTTTACACATGTGGACTTCACCACACATGTGGATAGCTACAGCTGTTTGCATCTGGACCTTGTCCATTCTCCACAACAGTGATCTGCAGCAGGTTTTAACTTTGCACCTGTCTGCTTTTTGATTCCCCACCCCCAGCACAAATTGTTTCAGTCAGACAAGTATGGTAACAGCACTGTCACTGTCCAGTGGTGTATTCTCATTGTAGGTCATCAGCGCAAGAGAAGATGCCCACTACCTGTGCATGTCATGTGCAACTGCTGTGGAGTCCTCAGGTAACATTTTAGACAATGTCATTAATACAGATTCACTCACCAGCTTACCACAGCAAGTTGCATATGCAATACTCCTCATATATATGGCTAAGTACCCCAATCCCAACAGCAGCAGAAAGACAGATTTGAAAAGTCCATTTTCTTCCATTTCATCATGAATGTGACCTGTGCCCCTTGCCTTCATCACTGTTCTTCAATAAAACACTGCAGAACTAGATTATAAAGCCCTCATGTGCCTCTCATACCTGCCAGGAGTCGGATGTTGAGCAAATGACACCCAAGGATACTGAAGACAATAAATCAATGTTTTGAAGGTATATGAAATATACCTCCAAATGCAAGGGCTTGCATATACTGGTAATATTATTCCTGCATACATCATTGATATCTGCAGAATTATGTTTTGTCACCCTATTGCTAGTAGTAATAAACCCTTCTGCCTGTAATACATGCTTCTTGATGCACATGTGCTGTACATGTGGACTGCCTTGCTGTCTCACTCACCCTATCTCTGTGAGCTGCCAACAGTGCCAACACGTCCAGGGTAGTAATCAGCGGCATGCACCTGATTATCCCTCCAGCATGCCATTTGCACTACTCTACTCTACACCTGTGAACATGGATCCTTAGATTGCTATGTTCATTAATATAGCTCAGCCAGCCATACAAAGCACAGGGGTGTGCCAACCCAGCATCCAACAAGAACACTCCCTTACAAGCTTCCTGACAGTAGCTGTTCCACCTAGAATGCCTTGGGCATGGTTCATACTACTGCATTTTCTTGTTACTGAGGGCAGACATATGTTGTATTATGTGACAGCCAGTCTTTGTATGTGGTCTCAGTTTAGGCAACTGATTTAGACAGCTAAGGTTGTGTATCAGTGGCATAGTGCACATGATTCCCCATTCATGCCAATCCCTTGCAAGTTCTTTGGCCATACAACAATGCAAAGGAGGTGTCCTGGTCCATCCATCATGATGTCTGTGTTCACTTATGGTGCCCAGTGAATTGCTCTGCTCACATAAAAAAATGGGCACTCTGTTTTAACCATATTACTCAGATCTTTGTGGCCCAATATCTGCAATTGTACTATTTAGGGTTGCAGGGGTATCATCTGCATTGTCACTGCAGACCTAATAGTTCATTACTCCGCCAGGTACCTCCATGCCTGGCAATGTTACAGCATATTTCAGATGTTTTTCCATGTTCTCTCTCTCTTTCTCTTTATTGCTATCCTTCTTTAATATTTTTTCTCTCTCCATTTATCTTTCTTTTTGTGTGCAGTGTCATCCATAGCTGTTAGCTATCCTTGCCATCCCCTGCTTCTTGCCTTCAGGCCTGCCTATCTGCAGGGTGATGACCATCATCAATCAGGAAATGGTCTGGAAGGTTCCACTGTTGGTCCTGATACTGGTGGTTTGTCAACAGTGGGGGATGTAGGATCTCTATCTGGAGATGTGGCGGTATGTCATGAAATGTAACCTGGTAGGAGATGTTGGATGTGATGATGCCATTAATAGACTGGACACTCAATGCCTACATTAATAACCTGAAGCATGTTCTTGTGCAACTAGCAGAGTCACAACAATGCCTGGCCTTAAATATCAGGCCATGAGAGGTTAAGCAGTCTCTGTGGTGACTGACTGATTGCCATCTAAATTGTTGTGTAATTGAGTAGCATGAACATCGGCTGTCAAACAACTCATTCTCCATCATGGTCTTTCCTTTCATTGTGCTTCACATCCTTTCTCAGTTTGTAATACAACCTCCCTCTACAGTAATGGTCACCCCTCCATCTGTATGTGTCTTCAGCCTTTTGTATCAAAAAAGATCTTCCTATTAGCCCTTGAATGTGTTCTGCAGTTGTTTGTCTGTCCCGAATACCATCCCTTATATCTTCTTTCCTGCCCCATCTTTCCCTTGCTGTCTTCCCCTATACTTTTTAAAAAATAATTTTATTCATTTATTTATTTATTAAAATTTATTTTCTGTGATTGTCCATCTGGACATAAGTTTCCTCTCCAGCAGAGGTCTGGAAAGAAAAACCCCAAGTATACATATATTTACAAAAGATGCAAAAAGCACATAAGGAAAATTATATTCACTTTAAGCAATTTAACAGAATGAATGCAAATATGACACATAATAAAACATAAACAGAACTTGACAAAAGAAAGTCCTAAGAGCATAGGTACTTTTCTTTTTTGGGGTGGGATTTATCTAACTAGTGTAAGTTAATATACGGCTAGGTTCTTCATACTAAACTTGTTGAGTTTGTACAACAGCAGTCTCAGTTGGTTGCAGCTCATAGGTTCAGCTCCTGCTTTTTTAGGGACAGAGGAAAAGATTGATATCCATGGGCTATGAACGGAAGGAAAAAGGAGGACAACACTATTGTATTGATTATTATATAGCGGTGATAACGTTAATGCATAAGAATCGAGCTTATTCCTAGGGATGGAGGAAGGAATACAGTAAAAGAAGAGAGGATACTATAAGAGTAGAAGGAAGTAACAAAGTAAAGAAGGTAAGGTCAAAATGGGTATAAAAGGAGGTATACTGATAAAGAAATACTATATAGAGCAAATTGTCATAACGTAGCACTGCACTAGTATGCCAGTTATAAAACCATCAGTGGCAGATTGTATAGAGGTATATAAAACAAATCATCAGAAAGTAACACTACACTGCTAAGGAAATTCTAAAGTAATCACTTAATAAACATCTGTTAAATTAATCAGCATGTCAAAAGAATGTTGCATATACCAAAGCATCAGCAAATGAAATTATGGACAAGAGTGTTCCACAAAAACATATATATTCTTACTTCCTCACCTCTAGCAGAGCCATCAGTTACCCTTGTACTTCTTTGTGTTCCCCGACTTGCTGTTCCTGTTTCCGATTGTATTTTACACCAGTTTTCTTGTCATGTATAATTATACATTGGTAGACACTTTGCTGGTATACCCTTATTATGGATCTCAGTTGTTTTCATAATGATGTGTTGTTGTGCATGTAAATTTTCATCATCAGAAGTATGTTACTGGTCATGTGACTGTAATTGTGCAATACTCCAACTTTATACTATTGGTGGAGATTTTGCCAGCACATTCCTTAAATAGCTCGTTTCTGTACTGTTTTCTTTTCTCCAGTTAGACACAGCATAGCACCATCTATCAGGCAACAATTACCCTGCTGCTTTGACTAGAGTGGCACCCTTCTCAATGATTTATTTCATAAATATGCCATCAGCATTTCATGTTATCTATTATCATTTCTTATGAACCAATATAGCCTTCCAGTGGGTTATGATGCATACACTCTGTTTCTTTGGTTTATCAGATGTTATTTCTAGTCTAGTCTACCATGGACTGAATTCTATGTCAGAAGAAGTGGCCATCAATGCTCTGAAGAGACTAGAAGTTGTATTAAAGTTATTTTTCTAGCTTTCACAGATTTAAAGTACCTGCTGCTAAGAACTATATTTTGCTTTAAGAGCATTTCCTATAGTCTACATAGTGTGTTTCAATTATCCCAATTTCAATGCTTGCCTCTGTGGCATAGAGGGATCCAGTCCTGACTATGAACCAGATGACTCAAGTTTAGTTAGCAGCTCAAGTGGTGGTGAAGGGCCAAGTAGGGAAGCTGGAGTGTGTGACTTTGGATGGCTCACACATCCTAGTGGGGGATTTGGTGGTTCTGACCAGATGATTTGATCCCCTGAATGGGAGGCCTGCATGAGAACTGTAGCCATAGGATCAGGATAACACTGAACAGGTGACTCTAAGTTGTGATGGTAGCCTATACAGCATGTGTGTTGGAACAGACACATGTTTGGGGAGGGTACAGGATTTCCCTTTGCTGCCCACCTTGACCACTAAAGGTATGTTAGGAACATAGCAGAAACACTGCCATGGTTGTCTATCAGATGAATATTTCATGGATTGGGCTCCCTCTGTTGATAGGGGAATTAACGTACAATAATGATAGCTCTTTGAAAAGCATGCGTGGTTTCAGAAAAATGACCTAAAATGGACCCACATCTATTATTCTGTTTTTGCCATGCAATTCTATAAATGCTTAGACTTCTCAGGCAAAATGTCCAGATCATTATTTTTCTTTCAGGTATGTTTTTTATATCTCGACACTTAGAACACCAATGCATAAAATACAAAAAATTAAAATACTAATATGCCAGTAATCTCAAAATCCCATAATCCCAGTAGTCCACATCATGAAAGATTTGTGTGAGTTTTGTATTTTGAACAGCTTGATAGATATAAACATGACAGCAAAATATCAATAAGACATTTCACTTGTGCAAGTAACTAGAGCTTCACATCCTGAAAGGTGAGAAATTGTGAATGCATATCATGTATGTAGAAAGAGCTACTGACAAACTTGACAAATATTATCACTATGTTGTATATTGAAGTTACTTATAATAAAAAAGCTAACACAAAGGAAAATACACACAAATGCCATGATTGTGGAGGTAATCCCTCAGCATTCAATCTATCCCCATGATTAATATATTTTAATTCCTCCAGGATGTTTAACTTCAGAGATAAACAAATTCATGTTTGGCTATTGAGAACAGCATCCTTAGTTAATGAAGGACAAAAAACAGAAACATTTTTTTTTTCTTTCTCATTTTATCCTTATAAGCAGTTGCCTTCATGGTTGAAAAGTAGAGAAGTTCAACATTTTCCTACTGGAAAAAAAGTTGCAGTGTCAAAACACAATTTATGTGACAATGACATAAGGGCAACATTGTTAGATTCCTAAAAAGTAAGAGTTTTAAAAATAACTTGTGCCCTTATATGAAGCCAGAGAAAGGCAAAATTGCACCAATAATGCTGGACTTATAGCAACACACTGGCAAGGGGAAAGAAAACAGCTTCATTAAAAGGAGGAAAAATGAGCCTTCTTCCTAAATAAGAATACATAACTGGTTAAGAACAAGACTCACACTCCTACAAGAAATCAAAGAAGAAGGATCTCATCATTGAAGTTGGGCTCAGCTATGCATTCAACAAAGAAAGGGATTAACATTTTAACTTTGTTAAGGAAACACTTTCACTCAGACAAAGCAAATGGATTTCTCCCTGAATAAGGACACAGAGCTATTTAGTACAATAAATCAAACTGTAACTTTTATTCAAATGTAATCTGGCACTACTTGTTTTTCAAAATCCTGAAATCCGGCAGGCAAGCACCAATCATAGACACCTAGACCTGCGTTTCTTAGTATTAACCTCACAAATTATTTTTGTGTAGGTCAACTGACCCACACTGACTCATGTGATTCAATATGATCCTTTACTCTGGCCAGCTATACAGGGTCTGGTAGGTTGAGAAATTATGAAGTTAGGGGAGTTTGTTTCCTGTAACTATTCCCTATTAAGTAAATGATCAGACCTTTACAAATTTGTAGTAGACAGTTTTGAGGTGAACAGAATAGTTACACCACATTTTTATTATTCTGTGAGTCTCCAATTCATGACCAACAAAAAAATGGATCAAAGTTGTAGTAAACCAAGTATCCGGTAAACCAACTGATAAAAGACAAAAAAACTGGACTTACAAATATTGAAAAACTTCAATATATAGCAAAGATTTTGGGCTAGACCCTTCTTCAGTACAAAGTAAAACTCAATTCAATTGAAACATATTGAAAAGAATTCAAAATGTGTGACACAGCCCCAATCACATTTAGCAAACAACTGTTCAATTTAAAAGCCAATAAGCATCAGAACATTCTTAAAGTGCTATTAAAACATACTATGAGATACATGATACTACATATAAAAAACATAAATTTCAATTATCTATATTGCATTTGCTTTCTGACTAAAACTGGTTTAATGCTTACTGCAGTGTTTATGCCTGGTGTATGGTCAGCTTGCAAAGCACTATCCAAGTAAATTCTCTAGATTCAAAGACATTATTCAAATCACCACCTTGAATGTTTCTATAAACTATGTATATTACTCTAAATAAGAAATAATGATCTGAGCCATATTCAAGAATATGTTTAAATAAAGTATTCATTGAGATATTTCTTCTAATCTCTGACTTGTGTTCTGAAATATGTTCTTTAAGCTTACGGGTACATTTTCCCATGTAAAATGCAAAACATTTTTGCAGGTGGCTAGGTAAACAATATTAGTTATATTGCACTTAGTAAAACACTTAAAAACAAATTCCTTATTAGTTCTTGGATGCACAAAACTATTCCCACTACATATGTATTTAGAATATATACAATTGTAGTGGGGAAATGTCGCTTGCTTGCTAGATATTAAGTCATTTGCTTTTACCATTGAATGCATTTCCTTATAACAAAGCCTTCTTTTCAAGTTACTGCAGTTTCTGTATGAAAAACTGGGATTACTGCCAATAATTTGTTTCCATTCAGGTATAGATTGTAGAATGGTCATTTTATTCAAAATAATATTTCTAATTTCATACGACGTTCTATTAAATGTAATAACATACTTTAGACACTCAACTTTTATTCTCTCTGTATTTGCAGATGGACATACACTTTGAAATATGGCCTTGCTGAGGTACTCCTATTCAGCATGAGATCAGGCATATTGTGTTTTAATGCATCACTGCCATACCCTCTCTCTCTAAATTCTTCTATCATATCGTTCATTTTAACAATACAATCAGCCTCATTCATATTAAGTCTACTTGCTCATGTTAGTTGACCCTTAACTATGCCTTTAAAAACATTGGGTGCATACATACTTCATCTGTGGGTGTACCTAATAGCTTGGATCTGTTTTCTGTATATGCACGTTTCCAAAACATGTAATGTCTTCATTATTTTAACATCTAGCAAATGTATCTCTTTCTCTGAGCTACTAAGCTTAAAACCATTTCCCATTAAACAAATGATCAGACATTTAGAAATTTTTAGTACGCATTTTTGAGGTGAACAAAATTGTTACACCAAATTTGTGTTATTCTGTGAGTCTCCAAGTCATAAACCACACAAGTATTCTTAAACAATTCCATCTAAAAATATAATTTCACACACTTATTGCTGAATTAAATTTTATAAAAAAGAGGCACTATAACAATAGCATAGTTCTTGTAGTGGGACTCACAGATTATATGCTGAAAATTTTGCGGGAACATTTATGAAGCATAAAACATGTTTGATTTTGAAGAATGACAGTTTTATGCTAATAACACCAGATGATGTCACTCTTACTGATAAAGGAAAATAAGCTAGAAAATATATGCTTTTAAACACACGCCGTGATAATTACAGAAAGAAGTTCTGTCAGTTTGTTGCCACTACTAAAAATAACCTTAAACATATTCATTTATATACAAATGGCTCGAGGCTAGATGTGGATGAATTCAGTGAGCTAATGGCTAGAATGATGCCACCAAGAATGATTACAGCCAAAATGATGATACTATTAATAATAGTAATAATAGAAAATAAAAGAGCCAGACAGACATTCTGAAAAAAAATATCACTTAGACACATACGCACACACACACACACACACACACACACACACACACACAAACACACACACACACACACACACACACACACACACACACACACACACACACACACACACACACAGTACCACTGGTAATTTTGCACTCCTTCATGTGCTACATATACCAAGTGATCCAACCTTCATAAGCAGAGGTGTCAGTTCTTGGTATAAGAAACACACTGCTTCATGTTTCATATAATTGGTGATTCACACTTTCTGCTAGTTTATTTAAGGGCCAAGCACAAGGAAAATAAAATTCTTCCATATTGTGTTACTTTGCAATGCAGAGACATGTTATCCACAATGAAGAAAGACCTCATTATCATCTAATTTTCATGTCTCTGAATAACACTTATTATCTGCATATCCCAATGATAAGTGTTACTCAGAGACATGCAAATTAGATGAAATGAGGAAAGACCTCATTATCATCTAATTTTCATGTCTCTGAATAACACTTATTATCTGCATATCCCAATAATAAGTGTTACTCAGAGACATGCAAATTAGATGATATGAGGAAAGACCTCATTATCATCTAATTTGCATGTCTCTGAATAACACATATTATTGGGATGTGCAGATAATTCCTGTTCTGCATGTCATGGTGTTTAACTACTGCATGTGTAGGCACTGTCACCACCCAGAGGCATTCTCTCACCACACTTGTATACATACTAACACAAGCGCGCACACACACACACACACACACACACACACACACACACACACACACACACACACACACACACACACACACACATACACACACACAAATAAAACTACAGTCCCTCTACCTGCCCCTGACTTGCCTGCCCTCCCCTAGATAGTGCTTCTCCCCACTCCCTCTACTAGTTGAAGTGTCATTAAGGCACAGGGTTTTAGAGTACTAGTGTTTTTCTGCATCCCCTGATACCCGTGCTAAAGTCTGTTTAATTATGACACTTAAATATAGAATAATCCCTGGTGGCTACTGTTTTCCTGCCTCTGATCCCAGTACTAATTTGGTGCTGTTATGGCACTTAAATTTAGACTAATCCCAGGTGACGATTGGCTCCCCATCCAATCTGCATACTACAGTCATTTTTGGTAATTAAACATGACCTTTTGGCCACATTCATGACCGTGACATGATGGGGCTTGCTATGCTCATCTACATGGTGGGTGATTTCTTGAATCACTTGGCATAGATGTCTTCCTGTGGGTGGTTCCAGGAGAGGTAGCACATAGATAATTAGAATATTTCTATCCAACAAGCTTAGTATTCAGCATGACCATGGAGAAAACCCTAGTCCATGCTGCATGTCTTCATGCTAGTGCATCATACAGCACTGTGTTAGGGCCATTTCTGTATATTAAAAGATTGTCATGGCAGGTACACAAATGTGTACATGTCATAGTACTTATACCAATACTCCCTTGTCTTCTAAGCATCATAGAGGATTAAAGCTATAAGCTATTAATGACTTGCTTTCTATAGTTCACTTCATAAGTTCAAAGGTGTATACTAGGCTAACAACCACTAGGGCCCATGAAAGCCTATGCATGCAACCTAAATGTAACATACAAATTGGTGGTTTACTGATGGCCTCCATCCATCAGAGACATAGCTGCCAGACCACAGATGAAGTTCTGATTAACTGTCCATTCATCCAAGGTGTGCTTAAATAGGTATAGGGATAAACTGGTATGGATGGGGTGCATGTTCCAGAAAATGGGAATTCTCTAAGAACCATATCTATATCGCCAACATGCCTTATTTATGTTACATCTTTTGATCTAGTAGCTATGATGCTGTTTGTTTGCGGATGTCCAAATTGTTCATCAACACAGGATCCAGGGACGACTTCTACACCAGGCAAAGATCACCTCTCAGAAGTCTGAATGATACTGAGTAAGGAGACAGGGCTTTGATGAGATCAGCATAGGGCATTGTGTTTACTACCTGTATTCTTTTTGTAATGAACATTTGTGAATGTTCCAGTTGCTGCATGTTTGGCATTATCTGGTCAGATACTTGCCAAAGGGGCGTTATAGTCTCTGATGGGCCCAACAAGTGACAAATACAGTGATCTGATGAGCTTTCTGGATATAGATGCCATGCCCTTACTTATCAGTTGAGTAACATAGAAAGAGTTTTTTACTAAATTGGACAAATTTTGGTCAAATGTTATGTCACTATTTACATGAGTTCCCAGATTCCTGGCTACTGAATCAACTTTAAGGCTGTTTTATTGTTGACATAGTTATCAAGGGTGAATGAAAGGTACTACAATGCATTTCTTGGCACTGAGTTTTAAACCATGGCTTTGGCACTAAGTGCTTCTCTGTGATAGACCTTCCTGAAGGATGTTCTCATCTTGGGGGGATTCAGTGAATGCTACCAGGTTGCACTCATCTGCGAACTTGATTAGCCAGAGGCTTTTGACATTGGCTTTAACATCTGAGAAGTAGATGCCAAAGAGGACTGAACCCAACACAAATACCAAATAGTTTAAAAATTTTCTCGAGATGCCTGAAATTTAGTTTTAAAAGGGGCCCTAATGGCCAAGTGGTTAGTTTCCTGGAGTCAAAATTCACCATTTGCTGTTTTGAATGTTTTGTTGTTGTCGTCTTGCTGTTAAATGAGTCAACGTTTTGATTATTTGATTATTTCAAGGGGAACCATATATTAGTACTTAATAAATAAGCACCTATCCAGGCATGTCTAAGGGTCAGCTCATGTTGTTTCCTCCTGTCTACCTTATGAATCTGGGCATCTTGGGGCAATGCAGAAATTGCCTTATGTACACAGACAACCCTCTCCTCCTACCACCCAACATTACAACCTGTGAGAGATGCACTTATATAGCCAAACTGGAAGCAAAGCTCTCTTCACCAAGACTGGACTAGACAGTCAGAAGGAGAAGGTAAACACTTGCACCACATCACACTCATCACATAGTCCCTCAAAACCTACACCGCCAAAACACACGCATAGAAACATGAAACACACACCTACATTCACGGAGGTTCTCAATAAAAATCTGCTCAAGCAGCAGAGACTTCCAAAGCAGAAATGCAAGCAACCTCCACCCCCAACACAACCCAAATGACACATAACCCACAAACTCAGTGTGCCACTCAACCACAGCTCATAAGGCATAACAACATACCCAACACTCTAGTCATAGGTGACTCTATAGTCAGGCACACTGATGTTCCACTCACCAGGCTAAACAAGGAGAAAGTTACTGTCAGCTGCCTTTCAGGTGCCAGGATCCACCACATAATGCATGCACTCAGGTCTCTCCACAACAAGTAGAAATGTGACTCTGTCATTGTCCATGTTGGTGTGAATGACCTGAGATGTACCTCCCTGGACTACATGAAAAGAGACATGGAAGAGCTATCTGATCTTGTAACCCAGTCAGGTATGACCCTAGCCCTGAGTAGCATCCTGCCATCACCCAGAATGATACCACAGTACAAGGACAAAATGATTGACTTCAACAATTGGCTAAGTTTCTGGTGTCATTCAAGGGGGATCCAGTATCTGTCTGCCTGGAATGACTTGATGGACAGACCACAATGCTTTGCCAGAGATGGCCTGCACCTGTCACCCTTGGGATTGCGGATACTGGCTAAGACTCTTGCATTTTTTAGGCAAGGTTCAAATGACAAATTCACCACCTTAACAGGTACAAGCAAGTCAAATCAGAGGGTAATGCTACTCAGTGCTAGAAGTCTAAACCTCAAAATGCATTCACTCAAGGCACTCCTTAAAATGGAGAACATCGATATCTGTGCTGTGACAGAGACCTGGTTCAAGGCTTCAGAGAGCACCCCTGCATTACCAGGGTATAATTCATACCACATCTTTCGGCCACCTAACCTGGACTGAAACACTAAAGGCGGAGCCATGTCCATATTCATTAAGGATATCCACACCTCCAGGCTAGTTGTGCAGCATAATGCATCCAAGATTATCCAAATGCAACTAACTCTGGACAAGACCGCAATCCAAATTGCAACTTACTAAATATGTCCCACCATGCCCCAGGATTCCCACTCCTCATTTCTTGATGAACTGGAAAATATTAAGGTACAACCCAACACCCTAATAATGGGCGATTTCAACTACCCCACCATTAACTGGGAAAACTACTCATGTACCAACTCTTTTGCTCAATGTTTTCTGGAATTCATAAATTCCAATGCCTTGGATCAACTTATTCACACTCCCACCAGGGGCAGCAATATCCTAGACCTGGTCATTACTAACATGGGTGACCGGTGTTCCACAACAGAGGTCAATTCCTTGTTGGTCACATCTGACCATAAGCTAATCACCCTAGACATCCACATCCCGCCCCATCCCCCATTAGGGAAACCACTGTAAAAATTTCTCCAAAGCCAACTTCATGCTTCTTAAGACAGAAGTGGCAAATGTCACGACACCCATGCAGAAGGACAATAGAGGTACGACTGCTGAATCCTACACAAATGCACTTTTTAAGCACTTACACAAGTGCATGGATCATGCTATCCCTAACAGAACCAAGATGCTATCCTCCAAAAAAAGGAAGTCAATTTTGTGGTCCTGTGCCATAAACAAACTCTACAACAGAAGAAAGAAACTGTTGCAAAAAAGAGTAAATCCCATGAATGGAGGAACTCCCTGGTCAGCCTCAGTAAGAAGCTAAGATCCCTCATAAAATCCTCCAAAGCTAGTTACGAAAACAAAATCACCACTGATTTTAAAGACAACCGCAAAGCATTCTATAGCTATGTCAAGAATCTCAATGTCAACATTCAGATCTGCTCTGAATTACAGCACAATGGCACTAAATATACAGAACCAACTGATATTTTCATCATCCTGGCAGATAGGTTCAGTGCTATATTTACCCCCCCCCCCCTCTCACCCCCTAAAGGGCTCATCTCTATACCAGAAGAATGCAAAGTTCCTGTAATCATGGCTGCACAGGTAGAAATCACACTCTCCAAAGCCAAGAACACAGCATCCATGGGACCTGACAACATCCCAGGCTGCATTCTACCCAAACTGCAGAATGAACTGGCACCCCACCTAAGCACCATGTTCAATCATAACCTCGCCTCAGGCTTTGTGCCCACTGAATGGCACACAGTGATGGTTATTCCACTCCACTAAGGGGGAGCAACCATGAACCCCGGGAACTACCATCCCATTAGCGTAATGAGGCTGGACTGCAAGGCCATGGAATGTATCATCATGGATCTTATACACAAAGACATTTGTAATCTCCAAACTCTGGACCCCACCCAATTCGGGTTTGTAAAAGGCAGATCATGTCTCCTAAATCTGATAGACTTCTTTGAAGCAGTCACCAAAGCAGTAGACGAGGGTAAGGTGGTTCACACAGCCTATCTAGATCTTGCCAAGGCTTTTGACACCATCCACCACTCTGGAATTATAGATAAACTCACTAAATTAGGTATACATCCCTATGTCACAAGATGGGTTGCCAACTGGCTCAGTGACAGAATCCACAATGGGAAAGTAGCAGACTCCAAATCTGACTTCTGACCAGTCACAAGTGGAGTACCACAGGGTTCAGTCCTGTGTCCTCTCCTGTTTGGTATCTACTTTTCTGAAGTATAGGCTAACACAGAAAGTCTTTGGCTAATGAAGTTCACAGATGACTGCAAACTAGGAGCCATAATCACAACCCATAACAATGTGGACATCCTACAAAAGGGCCTCATGGAGACAGATGCCTGGTGTCAAAGCCATGGCCTCAAGCTCAATGCCAAGCTCATTGTCATCCCCTTTGGTAAAAACTCTGTACCCATGAGCTGCCACATAGGTGGTAGTCTACTTAACACCAAAAGTGTGATAAGAGACTTCGAGACACAGGTGGACAGTAGTATCTCCTTTGATAATCACATTGGCACAGTAGTCAGGAAATCCTTCAGTGTAGCACAGCTCATCACAAAAGGTTTCTCATCCAGGAAAAAAGAGGTCATTGTTCCCCTCTACTTGTCACTCATTAGACCCATTATAGAGCACAATGCCCCTTTTGGTATGTACCTCACAAGATATCTACAACAACTGGAAAGGCCGCGGAAATACCTCACAAAGAGGATTACCGGCCTCATACAGATGCCCTATGCAGACCGTCTAAAAAAACTCCAGCTTTACTCCGTCACATATCGCCTACTCAGAGGCGATCTCTGCCTAACATACAAAGCTATGTCAAACACAGAGCTCTTGTATATGCTCCACTTAAAGAAATCCCAATCCCTTTGAGCTACACGCTCTAGGGACCTAAACCTTGTCAACACAATAACAGAACATGCTGGAGGGATAGATTTCTGTCCCAGAGACTTCCCATACACTGGAACAAACTACCTATCTATATCAAACAAAGCTCCTCATTAGCACTCTTCAAGAAAAATCTTGATGATTGGATGGGAAATAGGAAATTCAGCCCGGTGATCACTTCTGTGACTCTGCTCAAAAGGGGCACAGGAAAATAATTTTCTTGGATGGCGAAAGCTAGGGTACCTTTTTGGCTAGGCTTATATAGGCCCTAGGGCTAATAGCCTAGTACCTACCTATGAACCTATGAACACATATATATATATATATATATATATATATATATATATACATATACATATTTTATATATATATATATATATATATATATATATATATATATGCACATATATGTGCATGTGTGTGTATATAAATACATATATGTATATATATATATATATATATATATATATATATATATATATATATATATACATATATATTTATACATATATATATATATATATATACATACATATATCTATATCTATATCTATATATATATATATATATATATATATATATATATATATATATATATATGTTTTCCCCTTTACAATCCTGAAATACTGAAAGCTTGAATTTCAGTATCTCGGGACCGTAAAGGTAAAAATGAAAAATCTCAAAAGTGCATAAGCGCGAATCCGAATATCTCAAATCTGCGCTTATGCAGTGGAGCAATGGGACGGGAAGTGTTTGGCCGGGATGTTTTACGGAAGTGAAGGCAAGTGAGTGTATGTGAGTGTTATAGTAAGTTGTGCGTGTGGGTTAGGGTAGGGAGGTGACAGTATGAGTGTGAGTGTTGGATGTGTTTGTGTATGTGTGATGTGTGATGTGTGTGTGTGTGTGTGTGTGTGTGTGTGTGTGTGTGTGGGGGGGGGGGGAGAGTGGAATGTCTGCATGTGAATGATGCATTTCTTAACTGATAGTGCGATCTCGGAGATGGTATATATAAGTAGGAGGGTATGGGAGGCGCAGGGCAGATGTAGTGTAGGATTGTGTGTTGTGGGTTGAATGGTGTGCGTGTTGTGTGGTGTATGGTTTGTGAATGTTCGGGATTTTATTTTTCGTGTTTGTGTGTTTCGGGATTGTGCGCTGTTCGACTTTATAGTTTCGAGGTACTGAAATTTAAGCATTCAGTATTTCGAGATTATAAAGGGGAACTATATAGATATATATATATATATATATATATATATACATATATATATATATATATATATATATACATACACACTGTATAAACATACACACATACACAGTACGAATGTCTGAAATGCCAATACGTAGGATCATTAAAAACATCATTTGTAATGTTTACAATACCAAAAACAATTTCCTTTTCAGCTCTCTAACCCAGAATTCTGCAGACCTACTTTGCATGAATGGCAATAAGGTATAGTATTCGAGCAAGGGCAGGGTTAGTGTAAGGTAGAAGTATATATGGGACATCATCATTCCAAATGAAAGCATACAT
Organism: Protopterus annectens; assembly: GCF_019279795.1. NCBI lineage: Eukaryota > Metazoa > Chordata > Ceratodontiformes > Protopteridae > Protopterus > Protopterus annectens. Next base: position 1,783,404,861 of record NC_056728.1, on the reverse strand, counting down.
AATGCACGAAACTCGTTGTTTTATATTCATTCATTAATAAAGTATGTATAATTATCATAGTTACATCGATATCTTTAGCAGTGGTTACTTGGAAGCATTGCAAAACAGCGTGTCACCTGCATGTGACCATGACAATTGTCAGCAATGGATTGTGGCTGAATTTTATTAGGTGATAAGTGAGATGTTTTGATTCATTTTCATTCAAAATTATCAATATATATAGTATTAAAATTTATTTTTGATAGTTTTAACCAGAAATAGCCTATATGGTACTTCATGGCATCAAATGGAAAGAATACTCAATGATGGAAAATTCGCCAATGATTGGTGTCTAATTATCAACACTTTGAAAATATTTGTGTGCTTACCAATAAGATATGCAAATATGCACACAAATATTTATGTTGCTATCTTAGTGTCCACTTGGAAGCATTGCTGAACAGCATTTCATTGTTTCAAACAAAAAAAAGTTTAGAGATGCCTGGAAACGTAAATTAGATGGTCAATAAATGAGATGCTGTGATTTATTTAGTTCAAAACTATGAATATATGCAATATTAATACTTGCATTTGCCATAAATGGAGTTTATGTGGTACTTCATGGCATTAATTGAACAATTATGTAATGCTGGGAAACTTCTCACTGCTGCCTTATGTTTGACTACCACCATTTTGCAGGCATTTTATTTGTTTAGCAATAAATATGACATTTATGCATATGCACATATATTACACACACACACACACACACACATGTATATATATATATATATATATATATATATATATATATATCTTGGGCAGTAGTTGTACAGTAGCATTGTGGAGACTAAATTAGTGTTACACGGAAACATCAGTCTAAGAGTAAGATGGCAGCACACCATGCATATTAATGAGGGCGCACTGCCTCAACTCTAAGGCTAACACGGAGCGTGCACGAGTGCAGGGGGCATGTCGGACTGCCAAGCAGTCCAAAAATCCACACCCCTGCAAGTCTCTCAATTGGGAAATGTCAACTGACATGAGCGAGTCCGCTCAAATGTGTACATACCCAACACTACACCCCCCACATTCTAAACCCTTGTACAATTATAAAATGTAAAACATTTATTTTTGTTTTTTATTATTCCCGATATAGCTGCCCGTGTTTGTGCATGTTTGCGCGAGTTTGCCCATTGCTTAGCTACAATTAGCAGGTTACTAACGATATACAAGAGGAGAAGATAGCACGGATCAATATGGAGATGTTATGTCCAAAACCAAAGTCAGACCACAAATTGTAGATGTGCTGATACGAGGCCAATAAACGCTCCAAAAGTACAACAAGTTTGTTTATTGAAGAAACAACAGTGCGTCTCAAACAACAGTGCGTCGTTAGTTAGCAGGTTAGACATTGAAGAGGATAATAAGAAACTTATATGCAAATTAAGCAAAATAGCAATAGTGTAGTGGTAGAGCCTTCACACAAAGAGGAGGCATTCCTGTTTCGAGTCCCACCACTCCCCTTTCTATTTTCTGTTGGAAATCTGTATATAAAAATAATTCCTGACATTTATCATTTAAATTTTAGTAAAAAGCATTGAAATGACCTATGTAGTAGTGAACAAATTATATATATATATATATATATATATATATATATATATATATATATATATATATATAATGAAGATGAAATGGTTATGCATACTGATGAATGCATAAGTAATGTATCTTAAGCAATGTGAAGCACTGCTAAGCAAAGTTTACCAGTATTAAGCATATTTAAGTATAATTGCTTATAGCTTAGCACTGCTTTAACTAGCACAATAGCTTTGAGCGGAGCTGTGCATCGCGCAAACTAGCGCAAATAGTACATGTTTGCGCATAGCTGCACAATGCGCTAACTAGCGCAACATCAGGCAACGTTGGGCAACGTCGGGCAACATAGAGCACAGTAGAGCAATGTAGAGCAATGTTGGGCAAAGTTGAGCAAAGTCGGCTAAACACAGCCACACCTCCTAGCCGGTCTGGCCAATAGTAAAATAAAAAGCAATGACAGGCCTCGAACCCAGGATACTGTGCACCATAATCACAGTACTGAACCACTAAGCCATGACAGCTTTTCATAAGCATGCACTTTCAACACACACATACATATCAATGGAAGTTTACCCATTGCTAAGCAGGTGTGCCTTCAGCTGAGTTTTTTTCAAAACTGGCCAATCACAAGTAAGTGAGGGAAATGATGCATATTTAAGCTCCATAGGCGGGAATACTTGCCATAACTGGTTGTAACTCCCATCTGCAGGCAGCAATGGCCAGTGCTGGAGAGGGCTCTTGTTTTTGAGTGCAACGTTGGGGCATTGAGGAGTCAAAAGTAATGGTTTTGCTCCTTGTCCATAATCATGAGGATAGATTCCTGCGGGGCCAGTACCAGGGCACCCAATACAAAGTGGAAGCCTGGGACCATCTAGCTCATGAACTCACCAGTGCCACAGGTGTCCCTCGGACTGGTGAGCAGGTCAGACACCACCACGCAGACCTGAAGAGACGCAAGGCAGGTCAACTGGACCAGTGGATTCAGGTGGCCCGTGAGATGGAAAATGCCCCACTACTGAGTAAGTAGCCGTGGAATTAAATATGTAAGAATTGCTATTCTAGTCTATACTATGGATAGGTATGTCTCAATATCACTTCATTGACTTCACAACTGCAGGTGTCCGTGCTGCGAATCAGCAAGCCTATGCAGATAGGCTGCTAAGGCTGCACCACCAGGCAGGTTAGTAATTATCCAACTTGTACTGTTATGTAAAATAAATGAAAGAGCCTGAAAAAAGTGTTTTAACACAATAAATAAAGGTATAATAATTCTCTAATAATTATTCTGCATGTAGTGTTATATAAAATAAATGAGAGAGCCTCTAGAAAAGTGTTATGACTTTAATAAAGGTATAATTCCTGGAGTGTGTCTGTTTCATTTTCTTTGATATGTTGTTGTACTCTTGCATTATAGAAATAGTACTGTTGTATTAAGCGCTGTTAACACACAGTTGGGTAGGCCCATATAAAGTGGATGAAGGGAGTGCCAGTAGCTTTTAAGCATATTTACAGTCCTCAACTGTTGGTTCATGCCCAGCATGTACAGGTTAATCTGGCACATGAGTAGCTTGGTATTGTGTTCCCCAGAAATGTCATTGTGCTGGCAGAAATGTAGGGAGCTGTTAACATATAACTGATAATTTCACCTAAACATATCTAGATAAGTATAGGAAAGTAGAGCTGCCAGTGTACCATCTCAGCAGTAGTGTGCCTGAGCAACTCACAAAATATGTAGCAGTAACATCTGCATCCCGGACAGTTTGTATGTCAGATACAGCCCATGTATGTAAAGATCTAGCAAAACCCATTTACCAATTTAAGGACAATTGGGTAGTGTAATAATACATGTAGGGAATATATAACTACAGTTAATAGGAATGTAGTGTAAACTAGAAGGATATATTAGTTGTTAATGGAGCTATCGTTTTCCACCCTACTGTATGCGCATAAAACATGCAATTCCACACCTCAATGGGTATGTCTAATCTCAAAACATTTGTTGAGACATATGTCCTATTGGTTTATAAATATCTGCATTTATTTCGATGCATGTGCCCTGTTCAAATACCACAATATTGGTGGCCTGTTGCCATCAATTAAACCTGCATGCTGTTGTAATATCCACTGTTGTTCTATATATGCATGTGTCATGCTTGCTGTTCAGCTGTTGGAACTCTGGTGTGTTGGGTTAATGGGAATACTTCTGCATGCTGTTATAACTAATTGGGAATGCTGTTGACTGTTACTAACCCATATTTTCATTAAATCATCCTAAACATAGAACGTATGGGAAGGCCGGTCCCAGTGGACCCACCTGTCCCACCTCAGCTGGCGATAGCACCTGGCACCAGCAGGTCTGGTAATCAGCCTGGGACCTCATCCTCCGTTGGCCCTGTGCCACCTTTAGGTGGAAGCATTGCAGGGGATGGGGCTTGCCCCCCGTGCAAGCGTGGGCAGAGGAGGGCCACCTATTACCCTCCAAACGGTCCAGGCTGTGGTGCATAGGGAGATCGCGCATTCTGTCGCTGATCTTCTACCCCAGCTTGCGGCATGAGTGGTGCAACTCACTGGTGAGCCTGCCCCTCCTACACATCCCCCAGCACAGCCACCTTCTGGGCTGTGAAGGTGCAGTGGTGACTGCCCATGGGTGGGGATCTCAGTTCCACTGTTTGCCATCTGTGGGCTCATGGGCTTGCGATTTCCAAACATCCTTCCCCGTCAATGGTGTTCACCCACCACATGTGTCATATTCCACCCCTGTATGCATCTTGTTTGTCTTGTCTGTTTACCTCCTCAACCTACCTCCCCAAATATACCTACTTCCCCTACCCCACATTCCACTCTCACCTGAAAAAAAAGGGGCAATCTGCTCCCAAAAAATAATTACGCCCCATACATAGCTGCCCATTTTGCACACATGTCCGGTGGACACATAAACTGGTATTTAATTGGCAGTACAACATACTTTGTTGTCCTCACCCCTCTCTCAGGGATGGAAGGTTTCATATTTCCCTCCAAATTTATTGCATATGCACAGCTGTTGATGTTAAAGAAATGGACAGCTATGGACCTTCCCTACACCCGTCCTGCACATCCCGAGCTGTTTTCCCTACTTTCTTTCCCTCTTTGTGCCCCTTTTTCACCACTTTCCTATCTCCCCATTTTCTTTTCTTTCAAAGAAATGAGTGCGGGGGTTAGCGAGAGTAAGCACTATTAAGCAGTAGTTAGCGGGTTTGCGCGAGTGTGATCTTGTTTACACTTAGCGAAGCATTGCTAAGCATCACGCAAACCCATGCAAACCCACTCACAACTGCTTAAAAGTGCCTTAGTCACTCTGTACGTCAGGGCCCTTGTTCTGCTCAGCAGCAAAATAAAACACCTCTGTCAGTCTTGAACCCCGGACACACTAGACTGCATGAAGTACCACTAAGCCACGGTAGACATACAACAAGTTGGTGCTGAAATAAATATATCATGCATCAGAATGAGTGAATGTAAAGGAAAAATAGGAATGCCATAACACAAAACTTGTTCTGTGGAACTTTACCAGGAGTTGTTGTGGAATTGCATTACATGACTGTGATAAGAGAATCAGCCATTCTAGCAGGAAATAATGTTACAGCAGCACTTTATAACCCACATACAGTATCATAGCAGGACAAACAGTGGCATATCTGATTAGGGCAGAGGACATACATCCCAACTGTGACTACTTTTCAGGGATGTCCCTGATTTTGAAACATATGTTAGCTGTGTCCCTCTGAATCCCTCTGAAAAGTACTGACGTTAGGCAGAAAGGTGGGGTATTACACTTAATGAATAATGACAATAATAAGAGTTAGACACCGCTTGTACTTCAGAAAAGGTGTAGTAATCCATATGCACTGGTTCTTTTGAAGTCTCCACTTACTGTCTGTATTATTTTGAAGGTGTGCCTCACTTTTACCTACCTTTCCCTGACTCTGTTCAAATATGTACCTGGGTGTTTCAGAGGCCTGGCAGAGGCAGAAACACACAGGCATATCAGCTTTTCTGCTGTCACACACTGTGCAAATAGCTTTGGAAGGAGTTCCATAAGCATACCCTTATGTAGGAGTAAAACACTGAAATACCAAAGGATGTAGCCATGTACTGGTAGCAACTGACTGTAACAATGCCATTGTACCAGTGCTAAAAAGACCTGTGCATTGCACAGACAAAGAATAACAGGCTAACATTTGGCTACCATCTGGATATGTCCACAGTTGGGAGCTATGCAGACAGACTACTTGCCTTGATAAACTAACAGGTACACAGCAACCCTGTAAGTCAAACAAGATAACATTCACACAATAATACATAATGCTCTCTGTATGTCTGCATCCCTACCCAAATGTACAATATGCCTGTGTGTTCAGGGTCTACGAAGGATGTAGGTAGGCATACTCAGTACTGGAATTGTCCAGTTTTCATGAGCAGCCTGTGTAATGTCAACACTAAAAAACACAAACTGTTCAGAAGTGAGTACATTAATATTCACAGTATAACAGTTCACAAACAGTTCATGTGCCAAAAGAATACATCTCAATAACTACTTTTGTATGGCAGTTAATTGTATAAGTAGAAGAGAAACTACATACTCCCATGTATCATGTGTTAGCATTTGCAGGGGTGAGTACAATTCTACACTGACAAGTGTGTACTGGAAGTGGCAACATTCAGGTCTGAGTACAACATTTAAATCACTGGCTACACCCCTAGCTTCAGATATAAGAACTATACCAACATTCTGACTTAAACAACAATGTCCACAGCAAACAAGTATGAGCCCCACTTTGGAAAGCTGAAAGGGCTATGCCTACCTGACTTAGCAATTTATAGCATTGGGTTGCTATGGCAGTGAATACTGCAATTATCACACAGCAGGCTGCATGCATTTACCAAATGGTGACCACCAACTGGTGCAGAGGCCATCCCATGCACATGTGCAGAAACCTATAAAAGCAGGCTGTACTTGCTGCCCACACACTCAATCACTCCATTGCAGACACTGAGAGAGAGAGAGAGAGAGAGAGAGAGAGAGAAAGAGACATTAACAGCAAAAGCAAACTCAAAAGCAAAAGGAACACGGAAATTAATAATACCAACACATACAAAGGAAAGGTATGTAACAGATATGTATTTACTGGCATGTAGTAGATGTTTTTGAAGAGTACTCTACATACTTTGAAACATCCATATGTGGCAGCAGTACGTATCTATGCACAGATGTCCAGCATAACTACTGCCATGGATAAATCAGTGTGTAGCTGTGTGCAGGGGGACATAACTGTGACATATGTAGCTCAGCATTAAATGTCAAACATCTGATCCATGTTATCTGTGTTCTGTACAGTAGTGTGGACAATGGCTGTTTGGGGGAGTAGCACAAACAGCTATATAAACATGGATGTGACAGAGTAATACATGCATGATAGTCATATTAACGTGTAGCTTAGCATTGGCAACTGCTGTACCAGGCTAGTATGCTAATCTAGCATTTGTAGCTATATAACACCCTATAATATTACTGTGTGCTCACATGTGACACCTGTTCATGTTGCAGCAAGGCCCAACAGGTAGGCCATGAGGTCCAGGGACTTACAACAGTGTAGACCTTGTGTGTGTATGGCACACACATACAAAGAGATATATATGTGTCAGATATATTAACATCTGTACATGTGCATAGAGCAAGGGACATACTGCAACTGTATGTGAAGGGTGGACATATATATGTTGGTGAAGGCTTTTAAGTGCATATTTGTATGTAGGTTGTAGTGTGTGGCAAACAAGACAGCATACAGTGCTGGTATATGACATGCGGTGGTTAAACACTGTGGGTGTGATTTGTTAAGTTTGCAATGTTGCAGCCAGTGAGGCCTGCTAAAGCTAAATATGTATATGCACACCAATAGATGTGTATATGTATATATATATATATATATATATATATATATATATAGAGAGAGAGAGAGAGAGAGACAGAGAGAGACAGAGTCATATATAGTGAGACAGATGCCTGGTGTCAAAGCCATGGCCTCAGGCTCAATGCCGAAAATTGCATTGTCATCCCTTTTGGTAAAAACTCGGTATCCATGAACTACCACATAGGTGGTAGTCTATTTAACACCAAAAGTGTGATAAGAGACCTTGGGACACAGGTGGACAGTAGTCTCCCCTTTGATGATCACAGTGCCACACTAGTCAAGAAACCCTTCTATGTGGCACACCTCATCACAAAAGGCTTCTCATCCAGGGAAAAAGAGGTCATTGTTCCCCTCTACTCATCACTCATAAGACCCATTATAGAGTACAACGCCCCTTTTGGTATATACCTCACAAGACATTTACAACAACTGGAAAGGCCACAGACATACCTCATAAAGAGGATTACTGGCCTTAAATAGATGCCCTATGCAGACTGTCACACAAAATGCCAGCTTTACTCTGTCGCATATTGCCTACCCAGAGGTGATCTCTGCCTAACATACAAAGCTATGTCAAACCCAGAGCTGTCGGACATGCTCCACGTAAAGAAATCCCAATCCCTCTGAACTACACGCTCTAGGGACCTAAACCTTGTCACCACAATAAACAGAACATGCTGGAGGGATAGATTCCTATCTCAGAGACTTCCCATACTCTTGAACAAACTACCTATCTATAGCAAACAAAGCTCCTCAGTAGCACTCTTCATGAATAATCTTGATGATTGGATGGGAGATATGTAATACACCCCGGGGATCACCTCTGTGACTCTGCTTGACAGGGGCACAGGAAATTAATTTCCTTGGGTGGCAAAGGCCAGGGTACCATTTGGCTAGGCTTATATAGGCCCTAGGGCCAATAGCCTAGTACTACCTATGAACCTATACACACCCACATGTTCTTGTTGCAATACATGCTATGTGAGGTTGACTGAGTGCGATGGTCAATGTGTTGGTGAATGTGTCAAAGTTGTGTATATGTGGGATAGCCTAGTGGGAAACTGTTTCTGACATGGTATTTTGTGTCCTAGCTTTGATCCCAGCAAACGATGTGTATGCTATTGCTAGGCAGAAAAAGCAGTATGGCATATGGTCTGACGTAGTCCCTTGGTGTTGACTGGGGTGTGTCATTGGAGGCTAAAGCAGTACATGTATGCCTATTGATTGGTACTGCTGGTGAATCCAACTTCTGTATGAACAGTAGTACTACCTGAAGCTGTAGGCCTAAACAGCACTGTATGGTGTATGACCACATTGCTTGGAACCACTTTTTTGTGTGTTCCCTGTAGTCCTCACAGATTACATACCTCAGACTTAAGGTTTTGTAAGTACTGACACACAGTACTGTATGGTACACACGTAAAGCTCATCTGGGTTGCCATACCTTTGTGTCTTGTAAGTATGTCTGATGTGTGTGTGTGGGTATGCCTGTAACATGCCCTCTGTCATATGTGTGTTACAGGATATAAGTGCGTATCTAGCAACATGTATAGTCTAGTACAGCAGTATGCCAACCATATTTACAAATGTGCACATATATTAGACAGGGGTTTGCCATCAACAAGTAGTGTGGTATAATGGTAATACTGTAACTGGACTATACAATCATTGTGATGTAGGACATATTACGTTATGCATTAGCTTGATCTATACCTTCTGTGGCTAGGTGGTGCATTGTGTCGCATACAGTGTGCCATGTAATGTTGCATAGTCTTACATAGTGATTTCACTTTGTTGCTGTGCAGAACATGGTGTAATATACAGAGTGTGCCAGGCACTGTCAGGCAGTTGTGGGGTGAGTACTATGTGGTATTGAAAGTGTGTATCCTCTGACAGTTAATAGGTTGCTATATATGGCAGTTCAGTGATATCTGTACTGTATAATGTTAAGTGTGCCATATGACTTGCTCAGACATATTGTTTCATTGTCTTCCAGGGATCATGGCCCACTGTCGCAACCCAAGCTATAGTAGTGCTGAGGACAACATCATTACAAGCAGTCTGATCCAGCACTACAGAGTGCTATTCTCAAGAACCAGCCAGGACTAGCGTGAGCGTACTGCATTGTGGCAAGATGTTGTCCATAGGGTAAATGACATGGGCATGCATAACTGGACATGTGAGCAGGTACACCATCACTGCAGTGATTTACTTAGACATGTCCAGCAGCATGCGTCTGATGTCCATAGACAACAGCTTGCTACAGGTGATGGGGTTACCATCCACCCCCCCCTCACCAGAGTAGAGGAGCTGCTCCTGAGCCTGGTGTCTCCTGGCCAACACCAACAGCAGCAGACATGTATCGTCATGGAGGTTGGAGCCACCCAGCAAGTTCACACTTAGTGTACAGGTAACATGGCATATCTGTAGACTACTGTTACCTCTATTGGTAGATCATGCATATGTGAGATGTGTACTGTGTAGTTAGAAGATGTGGAGCCTGGTGTTGTGCAATACTGATCATTTGGAACATAATCTGTAGGCCTGTGAATGTAAACAGTTATACTACTGTAAGATTGCAAACCCACAGTAGCAATGCCACAGTTGTTGCCACTGACAAACTGTCTCATATCCTTGTGGGTCCCTCTGGTGTGACAGCAAGGCAGCAGACCCATGCTGGTGAGTGTGTTCTAAATTTATTGTTGCAAATAAAATGTGCACATCATAGGTAAGGTGTAGGCCATGTACACATGTAACACACCTATGCATAATGCACGCTGTGCATGTTTGCTGTGAGACTATGCACATCTCAGTAATGTGATTAGCTGCCTCAAACACATGCAATACACAGAGCATCCCAAACAAATGTGGCTACACTGTAGTGGCCATTGGATAGGCAGATTCGATACACATGCACACAACATACACAACTATGTCATACACAGAGCATGTTAATATGTTACACATGACATATTCACACACTGTCTGTAAAGTCACACTCCAGTATCCCAAATGTCATCCACACAGCACACATAATATACCTGAGGGGTAGAGGCCTATCATGGGGTGGTGAGACACTCTTCCACACACAACACATTCATATTTGACAATGCTCCTTTTTGGGCACCTTACAAACCCATGTAACAACCGTCCGTGAAATGGTGGATGTAGCCATGATACTGCAGTTCAGGTACAGCATGATAGGTGCTGGTCTGGCACACGTTAGTAGCCTTGAATGACCACATGATGCTGCATGATGATGGCTTATGGTACTACACCCCATCCAGTTATATTAACTGCAGTACTACACATAGCTTTCATTGCTATACACCTCAATGTTGTGTGTGTGCAAACATATGCACCTATACACAATATGCATAACAATCACCATTTGCACAAACTGACACATATATGTCTTGTAATGCTATTGAGTGGTCACATGACCCACATTGGGTATGTGTGATGTTAAATGTTGCAGTTGTGTTGTAGCATGCCATGTCATGGCTGGCACTGGCATGTCCACAATATGTTCTACACTCACCATAACTACTGTACATTGGCTATGTGGACCAATGGTAGTCCAGCAGGTATACATGCACGACTGATCCTGTGTGTATACACAGCATGCATGGGCTAAACCTGTGTCCACAATTATCTGCTAAAGACACAGATGCTCTAATCAGAAATTGATATCTATGTGACACACAGATACACACCCAGCCATGGTATGTCTACATGTGAGTGACGGTACACAGTACAGTAAAGAGATTTTAATACTTGCACAACAATATTGTGTCCATGTATACATTGCGTTCCAGGGTGAGACCAATCACCGAACAACAACACACATGCATCAAAGCCATGTATACTGTTAGTAGCAAGGACTGTCTACACTCGAACTGCATGCTGTTGAGCAACACATGTCCTGCATGCTGACATGTGTGATATGACTGTTTGGCTTATGGTACTGTACCCCACCATCAACTGCTATTGAGTATGTTCTGGATTGCTGGGTGTGTGTGTGTGTGTGTGTGTGTGTGTGTGTGTGTGTGTGTGTGTGTGTGTGTCTGCTTTAGTGAGGAGTGTATTTGTGTGCATGTGTGCATGTGTGCATGTGTTCATGTGTGTATGTGTGCATGTGTGCATGTGTGCATGTGTTCATGTGTGCATGTGTGCATGTGTGTATGTGTTCTGACATCATGTACAGGTCGTAAAGTGTGTTTCCTGTCTTCCTCTCACAGGTGCTGAGGTTGGGCTGGTTCACTGCAGCAGGGAACCTGATGTCACTGACACAAATAGTGATAATGAAGATAGGTGTGTTGAGGCACAGGCATGTTTGCCAGGGTCTGTTGTTGGGCCACCAATCGACAGTGCACAAGTGTCCACCTCATCCATGCACACAGTCATACTGCCAATACATCCATCATCACCAATGCCCTTAGCTGAGGGACAGTGTACAGTCAGCAATGGCCAGGACAGTATGGTATCTATGGCACATGCATCTGGACACAGCAGCCATAGCCAGATGTCTGGAACGGTACCACATAGGCAGATGTCCAGGGGTTCTCGTCGGAGCACTGCTGGTCATCATGCCCCTGGCAGATGTGCCACAGGTCTTACAACCTCATGTATGTTCCAGGCTGTCATGGAGGCACAGGCACATATGGAATGGTACACCAGACAGGGACTAAGGGGGCAGAGGGCACATAACACCAATGTAATTGACAGTATCCGTGACCTAGCAGTTGCCATCCGTAATTACACTGAGGTCACTGATAGACATTGGGGTGAGACATTAGATGTCCTCCGCAATGTCATGTCCATGTGTCAGGACAGTGCGGGATGGTTAAGACATCGATGTGGACTTATGCCAGCAACATCAGCAGCTGGCAGTCGCCGTGGACATCCATCAAGTCACAGCCGCTCCCATAATGCCAGTACCAGCCCCAGCAATGTTGGGGGTGGGCTGTCCATAGACCGTCCTAGAAGACCACGTGCACGTGGCTCTGGCCAGTCCCAGCAGGGACTTGGATCCAGTGTACATATGTCTACCTTGGAGGATAGTACCCAGTCTGTAGCACCCCTGCCAGGCACAGGTACCGTATCCATGGCCAGAGACGGTGATCTGTAAAGCCTGGCAGGTACAGTCTGTGACTGTCCTACAAATCCCTGTATATGGCAGCCACATGGTGGAACTGTGTGCATGCAGACACACGCACATAAACCAGACACCTAGGGCTAACACATACACTGCACACATTACATCCACATTGGCCCTTACCAGTACTCTTGGCTCACACACACACACACACACACACACACACACATACACACACACACACACACACACACACACACACACACACACACACACACACACACACACACACACACACACACACACACACACACACATACATGTTGATTGTATGGCTCAATGTAGGCCTCTGGCAAACCAACAACACACCCTGTGCATATGATGAAACCTGTGCCACCTCCTGTCATCTGTAACATTGATGCAAGAAGAGGCTAACATGGTGCTGATGCACAGGGTGACTTTATAGCAGTATAGCAATGTTAGCATGTTGTCAGCAGTAAAGTGTAATGATATCCTTGAAGGTGTAGCTGAGCAGGCATGATGCATTAAAACTATGGTTGTCAATTTAGTATTGTTTACACCAGTGTTAATTCCAATAGTGTATTGTCCGCCCACATGCCACTTGGCTGATGTGTGTAGTATTGGCAGCATGTGTTAGAGAGTGGACAGTATGTGTGGGATGTGTGCAGCACAGATTTGCAGGTGTACATTTGTGAACATGGTGGAGGTGCACTGTCTGCATGTACGTGCTTAGTGGACACATGGGCAGGGTGACATGCCCTGTATTACACAGTGTTAACACTCCATAGTTTCTATTGGTGGCCAGTATGCATTGTACTACACACATTATGGAACTTCAGTACACATGTGTGTATGACATGGTTTGACACTGTGCTGTGGGTGATACTGTTACTATCTGTCATTGGTTTGCATTCTGGTAGTTTACATAACCTCAACAGCCTGACCATAAACAATTGTTAGATGATGTCTTGACAACTGACACACAGATGTAGGACACACAGTAACATTTGGATACTTCAGGTACTATACTATGCCAGTAACCAGTGGGTTTAACCTGCACCCATTCCTGGAACCACTCCTGTTTGGTATATTGCTCTCTTAGGTACAAGCAAACACAGTAGTGATATGTCCGTCCATGTCTGGAAATGCATACTGTGGGCTATAATGCATTCTCCAGATGACACACACATCCTCCACAAGGGTATCATACAGACAGATACCTGTTGTCAAACCCATGCTGTAAAGCTATAAGCCAACTAAAGCATAGTCATCCACTTTTACAAAACATAGTATCCCCACAGTACCACATAGGTAGTAGCCCCAACATGTTGAACAGGTACCGATGTGTACATACAGCCAGGTGTTACATCATCTCTCCTTTGGTAATCACATTTCCAAAGGTATTTTGAAATCCCTCGGTGGATCACATAAGCAATAAGGGGTCTGCATGCATATCCACAAAGGTTGTTGTACACCTATAATGAATAGCCATCATTGCCAGACTTTGCTGCATTTGAACAGGTCTGAAATATACCTCAGGCATAAACCCTCACTCACACTATTCAATAGAAACCGTAATGAGTGTGTGTAACAAGGATGACCCAGGCCAGTGATCACTGCAGTGGCTGGGCTTGTCACAAGCATACAGATGTGACCTAAGGTCTGGAAAGTGGCAGCACACTCTGGCAAAGATAACAGATGTGTTCATGGAGAAAGCAGGGTTCCCACCTATGAAATAATTGAGGTCAGATGTACGTATATGTATTTGCCACACAGCTACCTGACATGTGCAATGCACATACTGTTGTCATTGTGATATGTCATACAGTAGTAAAAGCAAAAACCACAGCACCTTGACCAACAGTGTCACACGCACACTCACCAATTGCAGGATTCAAACCCCTACCTAACTACTTTATGATACTAGAGCAGTACACATTAACACGACGTACTATACACATTACTGGGAGTTCTTTTTTCCACAGGTATATTTGTAGGATGGTGACATCATCAGACTTGACAAAGATGAGTATACCACTTTTAAGGTGTTTCAGTAGTCTTCAAAAAGGTTGCTCCTCTTCATGGAGATACACACACACACTCTCATACAGTTGGCAAGTGCAGTATTCAAACCTATACCTAACTACTTTATGGTACTAGAGAAGTACGCACTATACACATGACTGGGAGTTCTCTTTTCCACAGGTATATTTGTAGGATGGTGCATCATCAGACTTGACAAAGATAAGTATACCACTTTTAAGGTGTTTTAGTAGTCTCCAAAAAGGTTGCGCCTCTCCAAGGAGATACACAACCTGTCATACAGTTGTCAAGTGCAGGATTCAAACCCCTACCTAACTACTTTATAATACTACAGCAGTACGCATTTACATGACACACTACACACATTACTGGGAGCTCTCCTTTTCACAGGTATATTTGTAGGATGGTGACATCATCAGACTAGACAAAGTGAGTTACATTAGGTGACATTAGGTGGGCTACATAGAAGGAATTTCTAAACACTTTGGCAATGTGATCATCAAAGGAGAGTTTACTATCTACCTGGGTTCCCAGGGCCATAATTACATTATCCGTACATACTGGATTACCACCTATGTGGTAATTTGTGTGCACTTTGTTTTATCCAAAGGGGATGACTGTGTATTCTTTGGCATTCTGCTTGAAGGCATTGTTTTGACACCAGGTATTTGTCTCTGTAAGACCCTTCTGGAGGATATCTGTGTCAGCTGTAGAGTCGATTATGGACCACAGTTAGCAGTCATCTGCAAACTTGTTCAGCCATACTCCTCCCGTGCTTGCCTGTACCTCTGAGCAGTATCTACTGAACAGGTGGGGTCCCAGGACCAAGACCTGTGGGATGCCATTTGTGACTGGTTTAGAGTCAGACATGGCACCCGCAACTCTGAACATGTGTGTTTGATCTGTGAGCCAGTTGGCCACCCATCCTGTAACATAGCTGTTAATGTTCAAGTTGGTAAGCTTGGCCATGATGCCAGAGTGGGGAATGGTGTCGAAAGGCCTTAGTGAGGTCCAGGTGGGCTGTGTGGACTACTTTCACCTCCATCTATGTCCTTGGTAACTGTTTCAAAGAAGTCAACTAGGTTTAGGAGGCAGGATCTGCCTTTAACAAAGCCAAGTTGGGTAGAGTCCAGTGTCTGGAGGTTCCCAATGTCTCTGTTTATGGGTTCCATGATAATTTGCTCCATAGCTTTGCAGACCAGGCTGAGTAGGCCTATAGGGCAATAGTTTCCAGTTTCTGTTGTGGCACCTTCTTTGTGGAGCTGGATGACTGTTGCTGTATGCCATTCTTTGGGTACATAGCCTGTGGTAAGGTTGAGTCTGGACAGTGAATATAGGTGAGGGTGTAGTTCCTTTTGGGGCTGGTGTAAGATGCAGCCTGGGACACCATCCAGTCCCATTGATGCTGTGTTCTTAGCTTTGGAGAGGGCTATTTTACCTGCATGTCCATGAAGTCTGGGGCTCTGCATTCTTCTGGGATGGACACAGGCCCTTTTGGGGGTGATGGGGGGAGTTTGCACTGAACTTGTCCGCCAGGATGTGGGCAGTGTCAGTTGGTTCAGTGTATTTTTTGCCATTTTGCAGTAGCTGACAGCATATTTGAGAGTTGCCACCTAAATGTTTGGTATAGCTAACAAAGGCTTTGTCGTTGTTATTCTTACATTTCTTGGCAATTTGTCTTTAGAAACTGGCCTTGGATTATTTTATGAGCGATCATTGTTTCTTCCTAATAATGATCAGTGATGCCTTTCCTTTTGTGAAGTTTGCTCTATCATGTGTTCGTTTCCTCCTTCTGTTGTATAGCTTATTTATGGGCAACAACCACCAGATTGGTTTCTTATTTTTGGAGGAGTGCATCTTGGTTTTATTTGGGATGTCTTGATCCATGCATCCCTGTAGATGCTCATAGAATGTACTTGTAAATGATTCAGCAGAATGTATAGCATTATTCTATAGCAAGGGGGCTTTTCATTGGTCTTGGGAAGTGTGCAGTTTGCTTTTGAAAATGTCTTCACAGTGGTTTCCTTGACTTGGGGGGGACGGGATGTGGATGTCCAGTGTGATTACTTTATGATCTGATATTACCAGCGAGGGGTTTATCTCTGTTGTGGAACACTGGTACCCCATGTTGGTGATGATCAGGTCCAGTATGTTATAACCTCTAGTGGGCATGGTCACCAGCTGTTCCAGGGTTTTTGAGTTTTTAAACTCTAGGAAACATTGGGCAAAGGACACTGTACATGAGTAATTCTCCCACTCAGTGTTTGGGTAGTTGTAATCTCCTCATATAATGGTGTTTGGTAGGACCTTTATATTTTCCACTGTTCTCAGGAATACTGAGTGAGGTTCCTGAGACAAGGTAGGTGATCTGTAGCAGCTTTGCCCAATGTTAGTTGCACTTGCATGGTGTCCAAGGCCTCATGCTGTGCCACTAACCTGAAGGTGTGGGTATCCATAAGGTAAATGGATACACCCCTTCCTTTTGTATTTTACTCTGGGTTTTGGGGCCGAAGATCAGAGGGATTGTGAGTGTTTTACGTGGAGCATGTCCAACAGCTCTGTGTTTGACATAGCTTTGTATGTTAGGCGGAGATCACCTCTGAGTAGGCGATATGCGAGAGAGCATAGCTGGAGCATTTTGAGATGGTCTGTGTATGGCATGTATTTCAGGCCGCTAATGCTCTTTGTGAGGTATTTCTGCAGGCTTTCCAGTTGTTGTAGATGTCTTGTGAGGTACATAGCAAAAGGGGCGTTGTACTCTATTATGGATCTAGTAAGTGATGAGTAGAGGGGAACAATGTCCTCTTCTATTCTGTATGAGACGCCTTTTGTGATTATGTGTGCCATGTAGAAGGATTTCCTGACTACTGTGGGTTTCTGATTATCACAGGTGTGTCCACTGTCCACCTGTGACCCAAGGTCTCTTATCACACTTTCAGTGTTAAGTATACTACCCCCTATGTTGTAGTTCATGGCTACAGAGTTTTTACCAAAGGGGATGACAATGCACTTTTTGGCATTGAGCTTGAGGCCATGGCTTTGACACCAGGCATCTGTCTCAGTGAGGCCCTTTTGTAGGATGTCCACATCTTTAGTATTTACATTTATGGCTCCTAGTTTGCAGTCATCTGGAAACTTCATTAGCCACAGACCTTCCATGTTAAAGTTTACTTCAGGGAAGTAGATACCAAACAGGACAGGACCCAGGACTGGGCCCTGTGGTACTGCACTCGTCACTGGTCCAAAGTCATACTTGGAGTCTGCTACTTTCACAGTGTGTGTTCTGTCAGTGAGCCAGTTGGCAACCCATCTTGTGACATAACAATTTATACCTAGTTTAGTGGGTTTATCTATAATTCCAGAGTGGGGGGATGGTGTTGAAAGCTGTGGCAAGATCTACATAGGCTGTGTGAACCACCTTACCCTTGTCTACGGTTCTGGTGTCTGCTTCAATGACGTCTATCAGGTTTAGGAGACATGATCTGCATTTTACAAACCCAACATGGTTGTGGTCCAGAGTTTGGAGATTACCAATGTCTTTTTTTATAAGTCGTATGATAATACATTCCATGGCCTTGCAGAGCAGGCTCATCAGGCTAATGGGGCGCTAGTTCCTGGGGTCCATGGTGTCTCCACCCTTGTGTAGTGGGTAACTGTCGCTGTGCGCCATTCAGCAGGCACAAAGCCTGAGGTGAGGCTATGACTGAACATGGTACGTCGGTGTGGTGCCTGTTCGTTCTGTAGTTTGTGTAGAACACAGCCTGGGAAGTTATCTGGTCCCATGGATGCTGTGTTCCTGGCTTTGGAGAGTACTTTTTACCTGTGCAGCTGTGATGACAGCAACTTTGCAGTCTTCCGTTATAGAGATGTGCTCTTTCATGGGTGAGAGGGGGGGTAAAGTTAGCACTGATCCTATCTGCCAGGATGCTGGCAATATCAGTTGGGTCTGTATATTTAATGCCATTGAGCTGTAACTCAAAGCAGATCTGAGTGTTGCCATTGAGATTCTTGACATAGCTATAGAATGCTTTGTGGTTGTCTTTAGAATCTGTGTTGATTTTGTTTTCATAACTAGCTTTGGAGGATTTTATCAGGGATCACAGCTTCTTACTGATGTTGACCATGGAGCTCCTCCACTCATGGGATTTTAACCTCCTTTGCAACAGTTTCTTCCTTCTGTTGTGCAGTTTGTTTATGGCAGGGGAACACCAGATTGGCTTCCTTTTCATGGAGGATAGCATCTTGGTTCTGTTTGGGATAGCACAATGCATGCAGTCATGCAAGTGCTTATAAAGTGCAATTGGGAAGGATTCAGTAGTCATAACTGTATTGTCTATCTGCATGGGTGTCCTGCAGTTCAGCACTTCTGTCTTAAGAAGCATGAAGTTGGCTTTGGAGACATTTTTTAACATGGTTTCCTTAATGGAGGTGTGGGTCCAGAATGTGGATATGTATGGTAATTAGCTTATGGTCAGATGGGGCCAATGAGGCGCTGACTTCAGGTGTGGAACACTGGTCACGCAGGACAAACCAAACCCCGTAACCAACACAAATAACCACAAAGTGAGCTAAATGCTACTCATTGCCAGAAGTCTCAGCCTCCAGATGCACACACTTGAGGCACTTCTCATTATGGAGAATATTGATATCTGTGCAGTAACAGAAACCTAGTTCAAGGCTCCAGACAGCACACCAGCACCACCAGGATACTACTTATTCCATACCTTCCAGCATCAGAACCTGAATCATAGCACATACAGTGAGGATGTATCCATATTCATCAAGGATACCTACACCTCTCTCTACATGCTCTCTACAGGATATGTATCCATAGAATGTTGCACAGCAATGTTCTTCACACTCGACAGGGGTGGGGCCACAAAAAACCCTTGGCATTCATGGTCTATGAGCTTAACGAGTGTGTTCTGCAAGGCAATGGAGCCAATCATAATGGAAGTCAACAATACAGAGATTGGGAACCTTCACACAGTTGAGCACACCCAGTTTGGCTTTGTGAAATGCAGACCACGCCTCCTGAACTGGGAGGATTTCTTTGACAGTTACCCAGGCTACAGATGATTGAAATGAGCTCAACACAGCCTACCTATACCTTGCTAAGGCCTTTGACACCATTCCCCAGTCAGGTATCATAGATGAACTCACCGACCTGGCCATGTATCCATACATCACAAGATGGATTGCAAACTGGCTCACAGATAGATCCCACACATTAAGAGTTGCTGGCTACATGTCAGACTCTACACTGGTAATGACTGCTGTCCCCCAGGGTTCAGTCCTGGAGTCCCTCCTGTTTGGTATAGACTTCTCAAATGTACATGCCAACACAGGAGGATTGTGGTTGACTAAGTTTGCTGGGAACTGTAAAGTGTTTGCCATAATAGATTCCCCGGAAGACAGACATATTCTCCAGAAGGGACTTATGAGACAGATGTATGGTGTCAGAATCATGGCCTCAAGCTCACTGTGGAGGAATGCATAGTGATCCTCTTTGTTGAAAACAAAATACCCACAAACTACCACATAGGTGTTACCTCCTTAAAAATGACAAGGTGATAAGGGATCTGGGGACACAAGTAGATAGTCATCTTTCCTTTGATAACCATGTTGCTAAAGTGATTGGGAGATCCTATGTGGCCCACCTAATCAAAAAAGGGCTTGCATCAGGATCCAAAGAGGAAGTGTTGGCACTCTACTCTTATGTCATCAGACCCATCATTGAGTACAGTGCACCATTTTGGATGCACTTGACTTAGCATATCCAGCAGCTGTAGAGATCACATAGGTACCTCACCAAGAGGATTACTGGCCTCAAACAGTTGTGTTATGCAACACAACTAGTAAAACTAAATTTGTTCTTCATTGTGTACCGCCTACTCAGAGGCACACTCTTCCTAACATACAGAGCCATGTCCAACACATAACTGTTGAATATGATCCATCTACAGATAACAACATTGAGTCACCCTACACATTCCAGGGATAAGAACCTCATCAGAATGATGAATACAACATGCTGGTGGGATAGAGTACCATCCCTGACACTTGCCTTACTGTGGAACAGAGTCCCAATGTACATGAGACAGAACCCCTCGCTGACACTCTTCAATTGGAACCTTGATGAGTGGATGGGAAACAGACAATTCATTCCAGGCATCACATCAACAGCCCTACTAGAAAGGGGGTTAGGGTACTAAGTATTACAACTAGGCCTTGGGAGACTACCCAATGGTGTGGTGAAAGCTGCACAACTTGCGTAGGCTGATATATGCCATCGTGGAGATAGTCTACTATATACCTATGAACCTATGTGACAGGTACATGTCTACAGATAGCAGATGTGTACTTCATTGTACAGTCATGTTGTACAGCAGGCACATGGACCACATACACTGTAATGCTTACAGATACTGGGGGCTGTTATGTACAGTGGGAGAGATGTGCACCTCATGTCTTTCGTGCCATTGGGATGTGTGCTGGGTGGGACAGTCCTGGATGGCTCCCTGTCATAGTCTCCCTCTTACACACATCTCTGCCCATCCATCTATGGCTTATTATACTCTGTTCCCCCTATATATATATATATATATATATATATATATATATATATATATGGCCAGAGTGTGCAGCTATCACCACCCATGGAGTTAGTTCCCTAGGCCTCTGTGTAGTAGAGCTGATGAAGTGATCCATGGTGTGACAGTGCAGTTTCACATACATTGATCAAGGCTCCTCTGGAAGAGTGTTAGTGAGGGACACGACTTAATGTCGGTTGGGAGCCTGTTCCAAAGCAAGGGAAGTCTGTGAGTTAGTAATGTATCCCTCCAACATGTTCTATATAATGTTGTGATGATGATATCCCTAGAGCATGTGGTACAGTGAGCTTGGGTTTACTTCAGATAGTTCATGTACATCAGTTCTGCATTGGACATGGACCTGTCTGTTGGGCAGAGATCTCCTGAGTAGACAGTATGCAACAGAGTACAGATTGAGTTAAATTCAGTCTTGTTGCATGGGGAAACTGTTTGAGGCCAGTAATCCTCTTGTTGAGGTACTTCAGTGGTCTTTCCAGCTGCTGAAGGTGCCTAGTCAGATTCATCGCAAGTGTGTTGTGGTACTCCCTGAAGGGTCTGATAACTGATGAGTAGAGGGAACCTCCTTTGACCTACATGCAAAGACTCATGATTTTCTGTGATTTTCTGACCACTTTGTGAATATGTTTCTGGAAGTAGAGATGACTATCTACATGTGTCCATAGATCCCTTATTACCACCTCCATATTTAGGGTGTTGGCACCTATGTGGTATTTGCATGACTGTAGCTCGAGGCCATAATTTTGATACCACATCTGTCTGACTGAGACCCTTTTTAAGGATGTCTCTGTTGTCCCAAACATCGATTATGACAACTTTTTTGAAGTCATCCACAAACTTTGCTAAACATAGCCCTTGTGTGTTTGACTGTATTTCTGAAAAGTATACACCAGACAGGAGGGGTCCCAAGACTGAGCCATGGGGGACAGCAGTTGTTACCAGCTTGAACAGGAGACCATAATTCTTACTTTGTGGGATCTATCTGTGCCCCAGTTGGCAATCCATCAGATGACATACATATTTATGCACAGGTTGTTGATTTTGTGGATATGACATGTGTCTGGGATGTTGGAAAAGGGCTTTTCAAGGTCTATGTGGGACGTGTCTAGCTCATTTCATTGATGTATGTCCTGGGTGACTGCCTTGAAAACAGTCTAGCAGGTCTGGGAACCATGATCTGCCCCTGACCAAACCAACATTGGTAGGGTTGGGTGTTTGTAGGCTCCCAATAGCTCTGTTTATGAGTTCCATCATGATGGACTCCATGGCCTTGCAGATCAGGCTTAATAGGCTTATAAGACAATAGTTCCCATGGTCTGTTGTGCACCAACACTTGTGGAGTGTGCCAAATGTTGCTGTAATGCATTCAACAGTTTCATATCATGTAGAGAGGGTGAGTCTCAACAGACTGTTCAGGTGCAGGGCCTGTTTGTTTTGGAGTTCACATATGACACAGCTTGGGAAACCATGTCATCCCATAGACACCGTGTTTTTAGGTTTGGAAAGTGCTGTTTAACCATTGTATATGTGATTTCTGGGTTTTCACAATCTCCAGGTATGATAATGGGCCTTTTTGTCAGTGATGGGTTGTAAATATGTATGAACCTGTCTGACAAGATGTTGGCAATGTCAGTCATGTACATGTATTCATTTACAGTTTGCACTGACTCAGAACATATATGTGTTTACATTGATATTTATGACATAACGAAAGAAAGCTTCATGGTTCTCTATGGACTCTTTGACAATATTTTTGCCAGAACATGGATTGGATAATGTTAGGAGTGCTCATTGTTTATTGATGATACTGATCGGAGATTTATTGATCTTCTTTGAATTTTCACTTTCTTTGAACAACTTAAGTACTTGTAGTACATAGTTTGATTATGACAGGTGTCCATTATATTATATGGGTCTGTTTTCATATAAATGTGTGGCAAAGGCAGGATTAGTGAATAGTGACAAGTTTCCGGGGTAACAACTGCAACTGCCAGATATGTGTGGCCCACTGCTGTACTCAGACATGGCATAAGTGTGTGATCATGCCCAGTATGACTTTTCAGTATGTTGTTGACTGACATTTGCTTCTTTTCTTTAAGTGTGTGAGCATGCCCAGTATGACCTTTCAGTGTGTTGCTGACTGAAATGTGCTAAATTTGTTGAAGTGTGTGAGCACGCCCAGTATGACCTTTCAGTATGTTGCTGACTGAAATTTGCTAAATTTGTTTAAGTGTGTGAGTATGCCCAGTATGGACATATATACTATATGTGTGTGAAAATCAAGTTGGTTTTTACTTCAGGGCTCACCTTTGTGTTGTACATTGACAGGAATCATGCTGTGCCTGCAGGGCTTCCATGAGTCACTTTGCATAGACTTATCAACATTTCTACATACAGGGGGGACAGCTATTATTTGTACATTTCTACCCGAAGGGCACACCTGATTGTTACTGTGGGTGTACATAGGATGAGGGGTTCACCTGACACTTATACACATTTGCTAGGCCTGCACTGCTATGTCAGGTACTCCATTTCAGTCTGTACTGTTGCCTATCGTACTGGCTTGAGGATTACTACTGTACTACAGATCTTAGCTTCCAATTTCACGTATATTAGTTTGTGACTTCATAGCCTACCCAACTCACATCACACTGCCTGGCCTGCTATCTGACTGCATAGGCCTGGGGGGAAGTTCAGAGGGCATGATACAGCATTTGTTTGTGTTTGCATTAGTCTACAATTGTCCTGCTGTGTCTGTGCCAGTGAAATGCTGTCATGGCTTAGTGGTTCAGTACTGTGACTATAGTGCACAGCATCCTGAGTTCGAGCCCTGTCACTGCTTTTTATTTTCCTGCTGGGCAGACCTGACTGGTTAAGGAACAGTAAAGCATGTGTGAGCGTGTTTACCCAACTTTGCTCGACTTTGCCTGACTTTGCCCAACTTTGCCCAACATTGCCCAACATTGCCCAACGTTGCCCAATGTTGCCCAACGTTGCGCTAGTTTGCGTGGTGCGCAGCTCTGTGCAATTGTGCTTAAATATGCTAAACAGTGGTAAAATGTGATTAGCACTGCTTTATATTACTAAAAATAGGGCAATCATGCCACAGGTGGTGCTGCAGGGCTACCTATGTCGGATGCACATAGTACACTCCCTATACATGTTTGAAAACAGGTAGTGTCAAGTTAGGCATCCCTTTTACTGTATGTGCGAATCAGAGACAGGTGTCATTTCCAGGGTTTCTACTGAGTCAGTGTATGTGCTATGTGTTGCCTCTTTGCCAAGACCAAGGCATACTGAGCATGCCTCTTTCTGCCTACTGGGGCAGGCTCAGGTTGTTCCTCCACTGAGTCATGCTGTGCCTGTGCAGGCCTTGGCAATGCTGGGGGGCTGTTTGGCCCTGCCCCATGCTGTTCCTGCTGCAGCTGTTTTTGCAGGATCATATTGTGTAGCATGGCACATACCATGACAATTTGGGTACATGTAGTTGGTGAGTACTGCAAGGCTCCACCAGATGTGTCCAGGCACCAGAACCATGACTTGAGCATCCCAAACACATGCTCGATTATGTTTCTTGTTTGTGCGTGTGCCTCATTATGGAGTTCTTGTTCGGGTGTGTGTGCATTTCTGATGGATGTCATCAGTCACGGCTCCAGTGCGTATCCAGCATCCCCCACTAGGTGACCATCAGGGATGTCCCCATTGGCAAATCTCTGGTACAGCTGCGTCAGATGCCAGATGTGGGAATCGTGATAGCTTCCAGGGCAGCCAGCACACACATTCATTATTATGCCCTGGGCATCACACATGACCTGGCAGTTGATGGAGGGGAAGCTCTTGCGGTTGATGTAGACCCTACCCCACTCACCAGGTGGTGCTTTGATGTGTATGTGCGTGCAGTCTATTGCACCCACTACCTCAGGTTATTCTGCTATTTGGTGGAAAAGACGCATATTGCTGGCCAATGCCTCATGGGAATTGGGGAAATATACATGCTCACCGTCAAGTGCTGACATGGCATCCAGGAACTGGTGCAGTACCCTGGATGCTGATGCCTGTGAAACCCCCATCATATCACCAGTTGGTCTCTGGAAGGTACCTGTAGCTAGTATTCGTAGGCCAAAACATACCTTGGTATCCACTGGGATGGGTTCCCCTCTGTTGGTTCTGTGTGTGAGGTGTGGCTGGCACAGCTCAATAATTTGCTGCAGGAGGTCTCTGTCCACTCTATAGCGCTCCACTATCTCCTGCTCATGTAGCCCCTGGTAGGACACCCTGGGTCTGTACACTCTTCTCCGTCTCCTCACTGTGGGCTGCTCAGCAGCATTCACAATATCACCACCCTCAGCATCTTGCACATGTTGGCTTATGATAGCAATAGCAGTCCTAACATTTTGTCTGACTTAAGCTTTTTAAGTTTTCACTCTTTGTGTACTGCAGTGTTGCAGAGTTCTTGAGAAAAACATGGGGGAATGGTGTTTGCAGAGTTTAAAGTGCTGGGCTGGGCTGGGCTAGTCTACTGCCTGTGTAATTGGCTGATTCTGATATATTTCACCTGGCAGCTCTGCTAGTTCTCCTTGGTTAACTTCCTACACTTCTTTTCCTTCCTTTTCCCTTTCTGTTTCCACAAGGGGCAGTGCCATGCAAACACGGGCACACGTGCACACACAGGCTTACACAGGCTTACACAGGCTTAGAAGGGTGCACACGCGCACACACAGGCTTACACAGGCTTACAGGTGTGCACATGAGCACACGGTGTAAGCACATTTGCAAGAAATTTCAGATATATCCACAGCGTACACCTTTGGTTTCTGGGTTTCAGCTAGGACAACTGTAGACACGCCTCTTGAAATCCTGAGCAACTCATGGCAAACACAAGCCACTCTGCTCCAATAAGCTTACAGTCTTTCAGACATACCCCCTCATGATGTCACCTATCTTCTACTCTACTACTCCCCTACTCCTACACTTACACTCTAGGGACATGGCTCACATACCAGGGAAAATTGGGATTCACTATCCTTATCCTCATTTGCATAGGATTGCCTACTAATGCTTGGTTACATCTCTCAAACTGAGCTTCCCCCCTTAGCAACCACTACTCAGTAGCCATGTTGTCTTCAGCCTGCCATTTACCTGCATGGCAGAATAATCTTTTTATTAAACATGCCTATTTTTGGCAATTTTTTAATTATTTTCTGTTTTTTAAAGCGCCACACATTTGCCCGGCGTTGCACTATGCTTAAACATCGGAGATTAGGGGAAAAAAAATGTATTTTTATTAATTTTCAACCTATAAAAATGCCAATGGCCTTATATTTGGCCATTGGCATGCTTCCTCAACTGGATGCATCCTTTATTTGGAGCTGTCATAGCTCCATTTATCTATTTGCAGAACGGTACTCCGTTACCAATGGAGTACATTTCTGCAATTAACACTACTCTTCTATGGACAGGTTAGTGTTTCCTGGATCACAAATTTACCTCATTTACATAGCTTTCAGCAGCAAATGAGGTAATTTGCATAACATAACACTGTCAGTGCAAGAGTAGCTTTAGAAGCTCTCATGCACACCCCTGCCGGCTGTTGCTGGATCGCTCGGCAGACATATTGACTGTCTGCCGTCTTACACTACTCTTAGACTCCGTGCAAGCCTTTGTAAATCTGGCCCATAGTCAAGCTAATAAGAGAGAGAGAGGAGCTGCCAGAGGTGGTCAGAAGCCTAAGGACAAGCATTTATCAATGTCAAGCCAACCAGAAGGGGGTAAGATTTGGCAAAGCTCTGCAGGTCATAGTGAAAGTGCCAATGTGTCACATCTGGTTCCCAGACTGGTAGTTTGACCCCACTGATTTACATTCTTTTTATAATGACATTGTCTAATGTAAAATACACTTTATGACAGATGTTTCAGTGAATCTTAGAGGGTCAAAAGAGGAAGATTGCTGGGATCCTGTAATCAACATTTCATTCCATCAGAAGTAGGAATGTAGCATATTCTGTGCTTCTTTCTGGTTCCTGGGTATCAGAGGAGAGGAAGGAGGTGGGTTTGATTCCTACCTCTTCCCTCTTCTCTGACTTTGTGAAATCTCATAGTAGGTGTATATAAATATGAGGGGTAGAGGTTTGCACACCACATGGGTCTTACATTCGGACTTATCCCCTAAAAATGAATTATGTTTTGAGTGGTTTGTGGCATTAGTAAAGCCATACATTGAATATACACCTTCCTGATTGCTTTTATGGTTTTCTCTTGATTAATCAGAAGCTGAATTAAATAACACAAGCCATTGCAATAAATTCTTTGCTCACAGTCTTTGTTGCTATACTAACACATTAATTGTGTACATATCCATATGTAAAGTAAATTAGATGTACAGAGAAGGATGTTCCTAGGTTTTAAACATAAGTAAAAATAAGTATCATGGAAACTTCCAGTTATGATGGCTACCATGTAGCTTCAAGAGTGTTTTACTCCCTTCCTCCCTATAGTACAAGCAGTACATAAAGTGAGCTTATTTTTATGAAATTGATATAAAATCTATTTACTTTTCATTTAATGTGTGTCTGAATGTTAAGAAGTACATTTTTTCTATGTTCTTCTAGTTTCTGTCTGAGAAGAGTGTTCTAGTAAGTGCTTGCTATTAAAAGAAGATCGAGAAAGCTATATTGTAAAGCTGAACTGATTATTAATAATGCTTTTGAAACAAAAAGGAAGGAAAAAAACATGAGCAAAATCTAACAAAGCAAGATTTCTATATGGGTTTACCAAATTTGAGCTTAAAAAAGTCAGACATGATTTTTGAACAGTTAATGTGCTCGGCGAAAGAGCTCCTACTAATGATAATGGCCTGTGCTCATAAACATAGTGCACCATGGTACAGGGATAGTATGCTGCAAAACAGGGTGTCAAGGCTTTTACAGGATTCACAGATAAAGTTACCGTTAGGGTAAGACAAAGTATGCAGTCTTATCAAATTCTGGAGCCAAAGTACACCATGTGCAACGTACACATGCTAATCATCTTTCTTCTTATTCAATTATCAAACTCACTGTGGCTCTAACTCATTGAAACAATGAATTTAAAGGTCCATGATTTAAAAATTCTTACCACAGAAGTAGAAGGGACTGTATCTCTGCACCCCTTAACTTTTGTAATAAAAGCTCAGGGTCACACAATATAGTGAAAAGGGAATAAATATGCAGTTTCATACTAATTGTTTTAAAGAGTAGTGGATGTGATTAATAGCACTGTGATCATTCATTAGGTTTTCAAATGACCTCCATTGATTGTAAGCAATTCACAAACACAACATCATTTGCATATTGGCTGGTCTCTCAGTGTCTAGACTCCAGTCACATGCAAAGATATGGTGTTGTGTCAGACCAATGGTCATTTTCTTCTGCTACGTTGTTCAGCACACACACCTGAACAGCATATTAGTGATATGGTGTAAAAGGAAAGCAAAAATCTTTAGCAAGGTATGGAAAACCATTTTAGCAGTAGATCCCCCTGTGGTGTAGCCGGTCCTGCTCTTACAAGTTCATATTCCCATCATTCCCACATAGTGATGTAGCTAAGTTCTAAAAACACCAGATTCCTTCATTACCATAATGGGGAAATTGACCAGATTCCTTCATTACCATAATGGAGAAATTGACCAGATTCCTTCATTACCATAATGGAGAAATTGACAGGATTCCTTCATTACCATAATGGAGAAATTGACAAGATTCCTTCATTACCATAATGGGGAAATTGACCAGATTCCTTCATTACCATAATGGAGAAATTGACCAGATCCCTTCATTACCATAATGGAGAAATTGACAAGATTCCTTCATTACCATAATGGGGAAATTGACAAGATTCCTTCATTACCATAATGGGGAAATTGACCAGATTCCTTCATTACCATAATGGGGAAATTGACCAGATTATTTCATTACCATAATGGGTAATCACTTTAGGACTGCCATCATAGTTGAAGAAGAGCAAATTTTCATGAACTGTATTTAGGCATGACAGTTGAACACATTGCTGCAAGAAACAGATGGTTAAATATGTTTGATGCAGTCACCTTATTAAAGAAGTGTTTTTAACCATGCTGTGGTATACTTTACTGCTGGAAGGGATTCGTAGAGTCCTGAAAGTGTGTACCACCAAAGTGCATTGTATACTTTGCGTACTGCTCTCCCTTCTTTGCCATTCACAACACAAACATTCTTTGAATGTTCAGGTTAAGTGTAATGATTCATATCTATGAATCATAGTACACAATACTGACATGCCAAACATAGTAAACTGCATGGTTGTACAAATCTACCTACTGTGTTTATGAATACCAGGGTCTGACTTCTCTCTTGGCACTCATCTGGATACATTAAACACATTTACATATAATTTCTCTTCTGAAATTGATATACTAACAAAAACTTCCTATAATTGACTTGAAGAGACAACATGTTCTTGGATCCAGTGAATATTCTTATCTGCTTTTTTACCTTTCAGCTGTACTGCAGTAACAAAAATCCTTTCTCAAATCAATAATCATGAGATATATCATAATATGATAACCTTCTACCTGCATTTACTAGAAAAAATAAAGGGATCCTGTTTATTGCATTACCATTAGCTATAGTGATTAACAGAAGGATAAAAAATACTGAAAAATGGAAGTAAGGTTGGAGAAAGTAAAACAATTACAAAAGGGAATTATTTCCCAGAATATGGAGACTTAAAAGAACATTAAGTATGCTTAACCCATTTCTTGGAAAATGTGGCATGTCAGCAAATTAGCTATTATCTAAAGTATAAGCTTATTCTATTTAAAACATACTGTTGCTTTGGATTTGGTGATGATACAATTACAAGTACTGCAAGCAAGTGTTAGTGGCATGGGGCACAATGCTTCTGTAGTGATTCTTGATTTAACCACACCACTGTGTTTTTACTGAAGTGTAGTGCTACAGACTATAGGTCATAGTATGGGGTGTTCCTATTCCAAGTATCATATGGTAGTGGGCATCATTGGCCTATGTCTATCATAGGTACAATTAAAAATGAGAGACTTTAAAAGCAATTGCTGTGTCATAATATTAAATAAAATAAAAAATATAAAGCCGACCAACACAGCTCTTAAGTAAAATAATTTAATGTACAAAAGTTAGCACTTTCACAGCAAAACTGCTGCTTCATCAAACTTACGATAAAAACAGTCAAGATAGCCATTTATATATAAATCACATGACATATCTAATTACTTAAAAATTCAATGAGGTAATTTTTTCCCTTTAAGACAGGTTTAATAGAAACACGCCTGTTCAAACCTAGGTATTTGTCAGCATTTAAACTGACAATCCACCTTAGTTCTGCACATTCTGTCAAATTCACTAAATCACCAAACCTCACACTTTCACATAACACTTCCAACACAACAAACTTAAATTTATGATCATTACCATTTTCAGTAAAATGCTTAGCCAATGAATTAGTTTGTTTTCCTTTCTTGATGTCATCTGCATATTCCAAGATTCACTCCCTTAAACTACATTTAGTTTAGCCAGTATAGTAACAGTTACAGGTCATGCAGGTAGCACAATAAACCGCATTGTCAGTGTTGCAACTTGCAAAACATTTCAATTCCAACCTTCTATTTATGGATTTTAGGTAAAGAGAAGTTATATTGCTGATAAATCCACAAGTAGAACAATACCAGCAAGAGAAAGTACATAATCTCTCTGTCCTAGTGTGAGATTTAATATAATGATTTTTATAGCACATTCAATTATTTTACTTAATAGCTGTGTTGGTCAGCTTTATATTTTTCATTTTATTTTGTAGTTCTTTGTGTATTTTGTTGACCTTAACTGGGCAGTGACACTTTTTATATTTCTGTGTCATAATATTACCTACAGTACAAAACTTGTATCATGACGAGTTTGATCACATTTGTTACTTAAATACAGTTTATCTGTTATTGAATCATTAGACAATGGGCTTGGCATACGGTCTAGTCTCCCTGGATGTTCAATGTTCCACTGCAAGGTTTTAATGTTGAGATAAAGCCTGCTGAAAAATGAATGCCTAATCTGGCAAGAAATAACATTGTCAAGAGCGAGATCTTCTCCAAAAGCTACCATTTCCTTTAGCATTCATAACTGCAACTCTTGCATGATTAATGAGAGGATTGAAAAAAATACAATACTATACCAAACAAAACTTAAACTAATAACTGCAGCAGTAGTTACAAGGGCTTGTCTTTCTTCCAGCCCTCACTAACTGAGGCACTATGAAAGCTGTGATTAGTGAGTGGGGAAAATAAATAAATAGACTGATAGATAGACAGACAAAAAGACTGATGCATACATGCATGCATATGTATTTACATAAATAAATAAATAAACAAACAAATAAATAAATAAATAACTTCAGTAACCTGAAGCAGGTAACTGCAGCAGCAGCAGCAGTTACAAGAACCAGCCTTTTCATTTCCTCTCACTAACAAAGGTTCAGCGAAAGCTGTGCTTAGGAAGTGAGGAAAATAAATAATAATAATAAAAATAAGAATAACAATAATAATAACAACAACAATAATAAAGAGAGAAGTTCTAGAAGGAATTACAAGGACATTCTATGTGTGTGTGTGTGTGTGTGTGTGTGTGTGTGTGTGTGTGTGTGTGTGTGTGTGTGTGTGTGTATGTGTGTGTGTGTGTGCGCGCGCATGCGCACGTGCACATGTTGTCTTATGTGCATGCATATCTGGCACTGGGTTTTTTTGTGGTTGAGTTTGCCAGCATTGTTCTTTTCCTTGAGTATTTATTGCACTGACAATGTAGTGCTACCTGCCATTTTTTACATCAGAGGTACTATGAACAAATCCTGTACTTCTCATTTATTTGCATATGACTTAAAGTTAATGATGAAAAGTGAGGCTGATGTATTACCATTTCCACATCATAATTACAGTTGAAAGGTCAAAAGTAGATTATTCCTTTCCTAGAGCTAGAAGATTAGAATTCAGTATACTTTTCTAAAACTGTTCTGGTTTTCATTTATTTGCAAATGTTGCATTACTGTGCAAAGATATAAAGCATATTTGCATGCTGTAAATAATATGGATTTAAAACTAACGTACAGATAAGTTTCTTAAGATCTTTTATAAAGCTATTTTTCAAAAAGTACTTTACATAAAAAGTATAAAAAAGCTAAGGGACTGAATTATTAGTCTGGGATTTAAGTTCAGTAAAAAGCTTTCATGAAACACTGAGTTCTTGACAACTGATTTAAATTCAATCACATATTCCTTCCTAGTCTTATGTTAATATTATGACCATTGATCCTATGGTCATTAAAACATCAGTCCATTTGTTATTCTGAATGATGTATTTAAGTTTCTGCAATGCATTAGATTCAATAGCTGTCTAAATTTAACAAAAGTAACAGTCTTGGGGATTCTAAGGAATACTGTGAAGTGAGTAAATTCAACATCCGTGAAAGAGATATGAACTGTTTAGTCCTGAAGTGTTTTAAAGAACATCCAGTTTCTCCCACTGATGTTGCAAGCTTCATTTTATCTTTCATTTCAGTCCAGGAACTGAGAGGAATTTATTACATAGTAAAATATGAGCTTATTTAATGATGACTGGTTTTGCTCCTTAGAGCAGGCTATACAATTTAAGGTGAAACAACCAGAAAAAAGTGGAGACAAAATGTAAATATTAATATTAGTCAGTCAGACATGCGTAAGGTCATGGTAACATAAAAAAGTCAGAAACATTTTTAAGAAAATTAAATCTACCCTCCCTACTTTGTTCAAATGATAAAAAATAAAATATGAGCACTATCAGTCAAGTGGCAAAGAAATACTGAATTTACTTTTGACAGCTGTAATCCAACCTCAGGAATAAACTGGCACTGTTGGAGACTGTGTGATAAAATTATTAAATGTTTACTGTAATAATCCCCTTTGATTGCAGAAGGGGTGCAAGAGTAATGCCAGTGAATGACAGTTGGGAAAAGAAAGAAGATATTTCACCGCAAAACAAGCGAGGAATATGATGGAAATCCTGAGCAGTAAGCACGTAGGCATACACAGTGCATGGTTAGCAAAGAAAGTGTGTATGACGAACAGGGAGATGAAGAGACAGCTGTCCCTTATGTTGCCAGAAGTCTATGTTGTGATGGTATTTGTGCCTGTCCACGTCTGAAATACTTTTCCCTCTGCAGTTTCTAAGCTGGATGATGCTGAAGTTAATTCTTCTTCTGGAACAGAAAGAACTGGCAAAGCAAGAGATCTGCTTCTGATGACTGTGACTTTGATATTGTGTTAGAGGTGGCTGAAGGAAGGGATACTGGGCCTGACACTACAGAAAGTGGTACTTAAAGAGACAAGCTATGTGGGAGAAAAGAACACTATACAGAAATACAGGTGCATAATGAACATACTTAATATCCGTGTTTGCTAATTCTTTAATTCTATGCCTAGATGCTTAGTTGCTAACACTTACTTAAACTAATCACCTCTTGTTTAGCACTGCAGCCTCTAACATACTGATTTGTGATCCATTCTGAGGATCACAGAAATTGTTTATAAATTACTTGTGTTGTATGATGAAGGCAGCACCCTTATAACGGTTTCAAGACAGCACAAACCCTACATTGATATAAGGATAAATTGTGATTCTGTTTTATTCTTAAATATTGACTCAGGGTCCCAATACAAGCTTTTGTTAGCTATTTTATAGAAATATCGCAACAAGATTATCTTGAATTATGCAAAAATGCTGTTTATGGTATAGAATAGTTCCTTGAGGGATTTGCACAAGAGTGCAGTAGTCCTTGTACAGTGCAAAATCTAAGTACTTTCTGCACTTATGAAATAGGTATCTATATTTTGTATTTAGAGTGCAAACTGAGGTCTTTAAGTTCAAAAATCTTATTGTACAGTTACGTAATGGCAAGAGAAATATCCAGCTTTAGACTGTCAAAATATGCCTAAAATATGTTTTATTTTCTGTAAATATATCTTACAACAATTCACAATTCACATGCTGACCAACAACTGAAAAGAAATTGCTTCAGTAAACATATAAAAGTAAACAAATAGCTGACATTTTCTTTCACAGACATTAATCTGAAGATAATACCTTCTCATGTCAGTGTAAAATACCAGTTCTATTTAAACTGCAAACATGTTTTTAACCTTCTCTTAGTTCCCTTTGCCACAAAGAGGGGATTTCAAGTATCCTGACGTAATTCCTATTAAAAAAAAATGAAATTTGAAAGCTGTCTTGCCTATATACCTTTCCTACAATCACCTGTATATTCATGTTTGCTGAGAATGGTATCTTCTTTACTGTAGGTTTATCTTTGTGCTTTTTTTTTTCCATACTGTTTTAAATATATGTAGTATACAGTCTTTGTGTTCAGAAATACATGCACAATATGCATTATGACACAACAGATAGCAGTGAACAGAGATTACAATTAAGATGAAAGCATTTTACCTCTGAAATAATGACTGACAATTCAGTGTGCTCTGCAGCATGCAAGCGATAAATACACATCTTTCACTATTTCAAATCAGGCTGCCTTCTCTGAGCAAAACTCCTGCAGCAAAATATAATTTATACCAGTAGGGTCTCTGGCTGGAGTTTTATGTTGTGAAAGGCAGACACATACACACTTTGAGACACACATACTCACACCTCTACACAGATAACACACACACACACACACACACACACACACACACACACACACACACACACACACACACACACAAACACACACACACGGACGGACGCACGCACACACACACACACACACACACACACATGTGTGCACACACACACGGTCTTGCGTGCACTCATTCAACTCCTCACACACATACACAGATCTGTATTGAGGAATGAAAATTATATTATTGATAATTTCATGAAGGAAAAATCAATACTTCAAACAGCAAATTAAATGCTAGTATTTGGTACCACATGTATAATTGTCAGTCATTTGATTCCTCAAAATACTTTGCATTGGTGTGAATATAACAGTAACCAAAAAGGATAGCAGTAATTAGAAATACACCATAAGTCTGTTAGAAAGTGACTGACCATTTAAAGCAAAAGTGGGATCCTAATAACAGACTTAACTAGTATCAGTCTTGCCAGTATCCTGTGCAAAGTCATGGAGGGAATTATTGTTATTAGTAGTACTATATAATGTTTTCAAAGTGACATAGGTCATCTCTTGCTTCTGCATATGGACCAGTATGGAGTTGTTATCTGAAGGTCATGCTTACCAAACTTAGTTACCGCTTTTGAGGCATAATAGCTGCCTTGATTGGGGTACAAACCTCATTACATAATTATAAACAAGTTTCAAGGAGGTCAGGGATCAATGTCTAAGCAGTGTATCAGACTAACAGCATTCCTGTAAAACTCCAAGTTAGTGAGGTGATGCAAAGCTCATTGCTAAGTCCTCTTCTTTTTGTGTCCTATTTTCAGATACACAAGTAGATAACTGCATCAGGCTCACCAACATTGCAGATGACTGAAAACCAGATAGTGTTATTCACTCTCCTCAAACATAACTATTCTACTCAAAGTGCTAGGCGTGTCCTCTATGTAGTACAAAAATAAGGGTGTGGCCTTCAGGTTTAAGTAACGTAAGACAGTAGCATTTGGAAAACAACCATCTCTTCCCACTTCCTGTATTGGAAGAAAACTAAATAAGATAGCTTATGTTGTTAAGAACCTAGAAGAGATAGCTTAGATTTGAATAGGGCATCAGTGGCACTCTACCAATTTCTGGAAAGTGACTCATTAAGTGGCACAAAGAAACTATATCAGGTTGCAAGGCAAAGACAGAAAGATAAAGAAGATAGTCAGACACCCTTCATAAGGGATGCCCGCACCAACCTGCTCACCGGACCACAGGACATTAAAGGCAGATGGAAGGAGTATTTCCAGATGCTTCTGAATGAAGAAAACCCCACAAAAGCTGTACTGCCCCACAAACAGCCTATGATGTGAGAAGAAGAGGAGCCCACCCTAGAAGAAGTAAGAACAGCACTAAGTAAAATGAAGTCAGGGAAAGCAGCAGGCTCAGATGAGGTCACAGCAGATAAGAAGAAGTTTCTGGGTGAGATAGGGGAGACATGGCTCGTGAGGGCACTACTAGCAGTGAGGGGAGAAAGGCGTATCCCAGATGACTGGACAATAGGCATACTCATGCCGGTGTACAATAACAAAGGGGACATCTGCAACTGTGGGCAGTACAGAGGCATCAATCTCGTATCACATTGCATGAAAATTCTGGTGAGAGTGATTGCTAAAGGTTTATGCAGTGTAGTAGAATGTAAGATGGGAGATGAGCAGTTCAGATTCAAATCAGAATACAGCACAATTGACCCAATGTTTGCAGTGAGACAGATGCTTGAGAAGAAGCTAGAGATGAGGAGAGTCCAACTGGGCATTCCAAGGCTTGGAGAAAGCATATGACAAGGTCAAGAAAGATGATCTAGGCAGTACTGCAGTGGTTTGAAGTCCCAAAAAGACTGGTAGAATTAGTGCAGCCTATGTAGAAGGACCCAATGACTCAAGTACGAACAGTGTTTGGCCTCACAGAGGGGTTCCCAGTGGGAGTGGTTGTACACCAGGGTTCAGCTCTGAGCCCACTGCTGTTCATACGGGTGATGGACAACATTAGAAAACAGGTCAGAGGGGGCAGATCAACAAAGTTGCTGTATGCAGATGATGTGGCATTACAGGCAGACTCTGAGCTAGAACTTCAGCAAAGGATGGGAGAATGGAATGCAAAACTGAAAGCACATGGGATGAAACTAAGCCCAGATAAGACAGTGGTAATGGCAGCAAACTGGGGAAATCAGAAGAATCTGAGAATAGAGAGAGAGAGAGAATGGATGATAGTGGAACAGGTAAACAGCTTCAAGTATCTGGGAGGGGTGGTTGAAGAGAAAGGAAGTCTGAATGAAGAGGTCAAAGCTTGAATCAGAGGGGTTGCAGCCAACTGGCATAGAGTGTCAGGTGTAATCTATGACAGAAGAATGCCAAAGAATCTGAAAAGTAAGGTGTACAAGATGTTGGTGCTACCAGTATTACTGTATGGCACAAACACCTGGGCAGTAAAGGCAGCACAGTTGAAGCTAGAGGTGATGGAAATGAAGTGCCTGAGAAAGGTGATACGATGCACACTGTGGGACAAGCAAAGAAATGAGGACAAGAGCAGAAGCCAAAGTAGCTCCAATTGCAGAAAAGATCAAAGAGAACAGACTAAGGTGGTTCGGGCACGTGTAGAAGAGCAGAAGACAATCTAGCGAGGAAGATTTGGGACAGTCAGGAAGAAGGTAAGAGGAAGTGAGGACGTCTAACAAAGAGGTGGGTGGACTGTGTGAAAGAAGATCTGTGGCAGTCAGGCATGAGTGTTAAAGAAAGCTGGAGTGTGGCACTGAATTGAGAGAGTTGGCAACAGTTAACATGATACCTTGACCCCATGTAGAAAAAAATGGGAAAAGGGAGGCTGGTGATGATGATGATGTCTCCAGAAACTATTGCCTTTTATAAAGCATTTGGATGATACTATACATGTGAGTTATGTTTGTTTAGAATTAACATAGATGTGATTTGATT
Source organism: Protopterus annectens (assembly GCF_019279795.1). Classification (NCBI taxonomy): domain Eukaryota; kingdom Metazoa; phylum Chordata; order Ceratodontiformes; family Protopteridae; genus Protopterus; species Protopterus annectens. The sequence continues at coordinate 1,783,366,904 of NC_056728.1, read as the reverse complement.
CCTCCTTCTCCTCACTTTGTCATTGTTAAGAGCTTAACAAACTTGATATTAAATTATATGTAGTGTATGGATCGTCACAATTACGCTATAAAAGAAACCAGCTAAATTGCATCTTGGTTCAGCACTGCTAAAATGCTAGACCTGACCTGAACAACGTTTAGAGGAATGCTTAACAATTGTTAAGCACCCAATATGGTTTGTTCAGGTCAGGTATGTACTAAAAAAAGTCAGCACTGTCCAGAAAATAGCAAGAACCACTTCATTTCATCATCCGTTTCTGCCTGTTGCCAGCTAAAGTACACTCAGTACTCTGGTTACAACTCCTTTCCTTAGACAGGGAATACATAAGGACATCAACCATTTCCCTACTGGTTTACCAGCTCTCGAACCCAGAACAATATCTCTATGCACTAGAAAAGAATCATAAGAGCATTGGCACTAGTACCCTGTATTATGTGTTCTTAACATGGATGCCAAGATTCACATTCAGAGAGGATTTCTTGGCATCCATGTTTTGAACAGATAATAAAACAATTGCTATTGCTAACCTGCTCATAATGTGCTATATTATATACTGGATAATTAAAATTCTCCTTAATCATAAAGTAGATGGTTCATAATATCTAGTGCAAACCAATGTGGTCTCTTAGAAGATACTGTCATTCTTCAAAGGTCAGTAAGATGACGAACCTTATTTAATTTGCTTTTCTTCTTGTTTACTACAAATTATTATGTCTGCCTGAATGCACTGGCAAATAACTATAGCAAACAAGACCCACCACATGGTGCGTGAGGAAATCCTTTTAGGTTGTATTAAAAAAAAAAAATCAATGTTTTCTGTAAAAAACTAGAACTTATATGTAATGCTAAACATGTGTCAAGATTACTTTTACTCCTGTATCAGTTATTTCTTGCCTGTCATTAAATGACACTAATTAATGAAAAATAACTAAAACATAATGTCTGGGTACTGATATTGCAACCAGAATTATCTTCATTGCAGTGACATAAAAAAAACAGATCTGTAGAATTCAAAGATATGGATCTTATTATACTGACTGCAGTTCTTCATTTTGAATGTAAATTAAACCTAATCAGATTAAGTATAGTGTGAAACAAGATCAAGAAAAAATTGAAGAAAATGTATATAAAGATATTGAGCATAATAGGAAACCTTTTTATAGATACAAAAATGTGGAAAAAGTCACACAAACTGATAAACTGTGTGCAGATTCTAAAATATATTCTTAGACACAACAGATTATAGATATATTTACAAAATCTTATGCAAAACAGTTTGGCTCCACAAAAGTGATGGTAAATTGTCCTAGTGACATCCAGGTAACCCCAGATATTGGAATCAAATTAAATTATATTGAAAAAGAACTGTGCAAACTGGATCCAAACAAAGCACAAGGAGGAGATGGAATTAGTAATAATGACCTGAGAACACTTCAGCAAGAACATACAGTACCATTATATCTGTTATTTACTATGTCATATAAATATGATGAGATTCCTGAAGATTGGAGACATGCACTTATTAAACCTGTCTTTAAGGGAAAGGAGAGTAGGACAAACCCAGAGTCATACTGACCCTTAAGTCTGTTTTCATGTTGTGGAAAAATAATGGAGGAGGTAATATTGGATAAGTTAATGTCAGAATTGGATAGGCTGAGACTTGAAACCATAAAATCAGCATAAATATGTTGAAAATAGATCTATCACCTGTAATATGATGTTCTATAACAATATAATAACAGCTGTGAATGAAAAATTGTGCTGTGATGTAATTTATATAGATTTAACTTCAGCATTTGACAGGGTCATACACAAAGCACTAATCAATAAATTAGTACAACTAGGTATTGATGTACTGTTGATAAGATGGATAACTGCATGGCTTACAAATAGGACATGGCAAGTATCATACAGCAACTGGGCTGGCAAAATCCTTGGTTACAGTCAGGGTGTCCCACAGGGCTCTGTCCTAGGCCCTTACTTCTTTAGATTGTATCTTTCAGACCTTACTTTTTCATCTGAGGTGTTCTACAGTCTATATGCAGACGGCCTGAAATTGGGTAAACTGATTACATGTGTTACAGATAAGGCATGTCTGTAAAATCACTTGACTAAATTGACCATTTGGGCACAGGAGAATAATATGCTGATAAAACTAAGCATATGAGATTTGGTAGGCATAAATTGAAAGGTGAATATTTAATATAACACACAGTGATTGAAACTGTAGACTCATTTAAGGACCTGGGTATATAGGTAGATTCAGCTATGAGTTTTTCCTGATCATATAGACCAATTGGTTAATGATAGTTATAGAACTATAGGTTGTATAAAAAGATTTACAAAGTCTAGGAAATCAAAAATGATGAAGTCATTGTTTGTTAGTTACATTAGACCCAAATTTGAGTATGGAATAATAATAATATGTAAACCCTATAACAAAACAAGCATGAGTAAACTGTAAAGAGTACAACGGAAATATACCAAGGGCATCCATGGATGTGAAAATCTAAGTTGTTATGAAAGACTCTGAACTTGTACAGTGTCTCTTACTGATTTCTAAGAGGAGATCTTATTCAGGTATATAGGGTATTTAGAGACAACTACCTCTGGGAATGTTTGGGGTTATCAAAAAGTACTAGAGAATCATCAGACAACCGATGTAGAATATTCTATAGGAATGAGAAGTGTACTAACTGGTTCTCTGACAAAGTAGCTAATGCATGGAACAAATTACCAAATTACATTAAAGCAAGTACTAGTTTAGATATTTTTAAGAATGGCCTGGATACTTATTATGGGAACAAGTGTTTTGATATATTGACAAGCTAGAAGGGCATTAATGCCTGTGCTTGAAATATTTGCATGTATGTATGTATGTGTGTATGTATGTATGTATGTATGTATCTAGAATATGTACAAATATGTTATACTAAGTAGGTCATTGCTGCTAAATATATGTTCTGTACTGATAAGTTAAATTAATTGCATATGTACTGTATAGGCTATCCTTCTCGAGGGTTAAACTGTGCTTTGATTTTTTTCACAAATATTAATTGATATCGTTATTGAATTTATACAGCTATATACTTTTTTAGATATTTGTTTTCTGGTAAGGCCACTGCACATAATTGCTCCTTTTAAGGGGTTACCAAGAACACTGTCTGATTGATATGATAGCTATGAATAATTGATAATTATATGGAAGGGATATGTTAATTACGGAATTAAATATTACAATAACATGTAATACAAATGTCTTAAACTGACTATAGCTTGTTTATCAAACACACTAACTAATTGATTAGGATACCTGGTCCCATTACTACTGTTAAATGTTTATTACACTGCAGATATAACTAACTAGAATCCTTCCCTGTAGAAACCCTGTCTATTCAGATGTACAACATGTGTCATTATCCTGCACCACAGAGAATGCTAAGATGTATTTGAATATGATATAGTGAAGACAAGAATACTGGCATTTGGCATAATGTGACAAAGTTATTGATATTTTTCCCCAGCAAAAGTTCAGAAGTTTCAAATATTCTTAATCTTTGAAGTATTTTAAATTTCTTCCTTTAATGTTTTAATAAGAATGAGAGTAAAAATTTTTGTAAGGCAAGAGCTGTTTTTAACAAGTTTCAGGTGGTGAGTAGTTAATTGGGTATATATGGTATGGATAATTCCCAACAGATATATCAAACAGACCAGCAATAATAAAATCAGTGGTAGATTACATTCACTATTAAAATATGTTATATTAAAGAAAAATAAGTTAGAAATGGCTAATTAGCTGATCATGAGATTATTTTTAAAATCTATTTTTAGTGTTCTCCTACCATCCACATCTGCCTGTCAGGGTGCTGCATCTAACTCTGATAGCAGCATGAACAACAGGTGGGGTATCCCAAAATGACATCCAGATGAAGCCTGGAAGAGAACTATCCCCATATGTTGCAGAAAAATTATCTTCAGCTTCATGATTAGTTTTTGAAGTATATGTCAAGGTATCTGCTGTCATATTAAGATTGTGGTAAGGCTGCAACAACCTGGCTGTGTTATTATAGTGAAGATTTTTGTTAGATGGCATCTACTTCTCTAAAGTTCAAGCCAACACAGAGGGACTCTGGCTGACCAAGTTCACAGACGATTGTAAACTGGGAGCCATTATTGATTCTCCAATTGATGAAGACATTCTACAAAAAGGCCTCACTGATACCAGTGACTGGTGCCAGAACCATGGCCTTAAGCTCAATGCCAAAAAGTGCATTGTCATTCCCTTTGGGAACAATTCGGTGTCCATGAACTACCACATAGGTGGTAGTCCACTAAACACCAAAGGTGTGATTAGAGACCTGGGGACACAGGTTGACAGCAACCTCTCCTTTGATACCCACATTGCCACTGTAGTCAGAAAGTCCTTTTATGTGGGACATCTCAATACAAAAGGTTTCTCATCCAGGAAGAAAGAGGTCATAATCCCTCTCTACTCATCCCTCATTAGACCTATTATAGAATACAACACCACATTTGGTATGTACCTCACTAGATACCTACAACAACTGGAAAGGCCACAAAAACACCTCACTAAGAGGATCTTAGGCCTTAGACACATGCCCTATATGGACAGACTCAAAAAACTCCAGCTATACTCTGTCTCTTATCGCCTACTTAGAGGTGATCTCTGCTTGACCTACAAAGCCATGTCTGACCCAGAGCTGCTAGATATGCTACACCTAAAGAAATCCAAATCCCTCCATGCTACATTATCCAGGGATCTTAACCTCATCAGCACAATAAACAGAACATGCTGGAGGGATAGGTTCCTAACCCAGAGACATCCCATACTCTGGAACAAGCTTCACATTCATGTCAAGCAGAGAACTTCTCTGGCCCTCTTTAAGAGAAATCTTGACAAGTGGGTGGGCAATAGGAAGTTCACCCCGAGGATCACTTCAGTGGCCTTGCTTGACAGGGGCACTGGGAACTAACTTTGCGTGGCATGATGCCAGGGAATCTTCTTGGGCTATGCTTATATAGGCTCCAGGGCTGTTAGCTTAGTACACATCTATGAACCTATGAACCTATATCCATTTCCATAAATACAGTAGTGGTGGGTGGCAATGATGGCACACATGATTGCTTTTATTGAAGTATACACAAGAAATCCTGGGAGAATAGTTGTAAATATTTATTACCAGAAGGGAATATTGTATTATTATCTTTTGTGTATCCCGTCTGTGTGGAGTCTGCATGTCCTCCCCGCAATTGGGTGGGCATTCAAAAGACATGCGTAAATGGGTGTGCCTTCATTGAAGGTTGAACGTCGAGATGGCACCTCGGCATTCGTGAAAATCTACTGCCAATCATTAGTGGACCGGAGTTCCGCTGTGGCGACCCCTAACCGGGAAAAGCCGAAAAGACAAACATCTTTTGTGTATCCCATAAGATAGGGATTAAAGCTTTAATCAAGTGACTGCCTTGGTCTGAATAAAAAAAAATAATAATCAGATAGGGAATGTATCAAGAAATACAGAAGAATGCAAAATTGAAGCTTTAAATTGTGTTAAATGCAGGCAAAATGAAAGACAGGCTGGTGGGGTTTTGAAGAGAATTTGACTCTGCAATCTGGTTGGCCCTGTGGGAGGAAGGTGTCAGATAATGAATAAATGAGGTGAAGCACTTAAAATAAGAAAGAAAGAAAGAAAGAAAGAAAGAAAGAAAGAAAGAAAGGAAAATGTAGATGGAAATAAACTACTACCAACCTGAGAAATTGAGGATTTAGCTTGATGTGAGTAAATGGACTTTTGTGAAGATGGAAAATGATGAAACTTCACTAGGTGCAAATGAAACTGGGAAAACTTATCAAACCTTAGGCAGAGTAAGCAGGGTGGTTGTTGCAGCAATGCTCAGTAGGTGAAGAGCTTACAACTACTGAAAGCAGATTATTTACAAAATCAGAATGTTCTAATTAGTGTTTATGCTGAAGTTCTTTCCGTCCTGACATGTAAAGGTACCCAGCAGTGGGAAGTCTATCCAGCACTCATTTATCGGCTTGAAGGACTCAGAGATGGTTGTTGGATTCTCCTGATGCTGCACTGATGTTCACAGTGGAGATGAGCTGTGTTAATGTTTAAAAGAGCATATGATGCACCAGACAGACAGACTAAAACAATAGAGAACATGAAGTGGCAGGAGGGGGAACAGCTGAATGGAGATTACAAGGCCACAAAGTAACTACATTCTAGAAACAGTGCATAGCTGGAGCTGAAAGTCACAAGGCATTTGCTGAGGAGTCAAGAACAAAGGACAAGCAGTGTGTGTGTGTGTGTGTGTGTGTGTGTGTGTGTGTGTGTGTGTGTGTGTGTGTGTGTGTGTGTGTGTGTGCGTGTGCGTGTGCGTGTGTGTGTGTGTGTGTGTGTGTGTGTGTGTCTGTATGACCCAGTACCCTAGTGCTGATGACATCATTGTACATACTAAGCAGCACAAAATATCTGAGGATATAACAGGAAGCAGAGATATAGAGAGAGGGAAGGGAGTGTAGATATGAGAGGTGGAGCTAAGACTTTGAGGATGCTCCACACATACTCACATACTCTGGATCAAGTGTCACCAATTAAACAGGAATGATTTTGTTTGTGGATAACTGGATAACTGTCAATTTAAGCATAAGATGGCATGGGGAAATGAGCTGAGACAGGTTGGAAGCTTTGTTTACCACCTATTTTGAAATGGGCAATGTGAGAAAAGCAATTTTATAGTATCAGGTGTTGTCAGGTACAGAAATACTAATTTATCTATATGTATTTGTTTACAAGGCAAGTCAAAAATATCCCTTTTCAGTAGAAGTCCAAGAAGGAAATACTCTAAATATACAGTACCTTCACAGATTAATAGCACCAAAAAAGCACAGCTTAATAGGACTGTAAATATCAACAAAGATATACAGGGTATTTTTGATAAAAATCTATTTGCAGAATATAATGCAGTATAGACAGTGAATGAAAAGTAATAAGAATAAGTTATTGCACCCTGTTTAACAAATATTCAGTATGAACTGTCTGTGAATCTAAATCTGGATATTCTCTCAGTGGTAACAAGATAGGCTAGGAATAGTGGTAGAGAAAGAAGGGATAAGTCATGGAGGATTTACCCAGGAAGTGAGCTGTAGCAGGAGATCCATGTGTTCATAGGTTCAAGGGTAGGTACTAAGCTATCGGCCCTAGGGCCTATACAAGCCCAGCCAAAAAGGTGCCCTGGCTTTTGCCACCCAAGAAAATTATTTTCCTGTGCCACTGTCAAACAGAGCCACAGAAGTGATCCCCGGGGTGAATTTCCTATTTCCCATCCAATCATCAAGATTTTTCATGTCAGGAAAAGAAAAGATTTCAGGCTCTTCTTAAAATGATTGATGCAGTTGATCTGCCTTAGACTGCTAGGTATTTTTTTCAGAATTTAGTGATGGAGTTAGAGCAAAGTGTAAAACTGGGGAGTCATACAGAAGATTGGGTAGTAAGCAAGCAGATGCTTTTACTGTTCAGGAATGTCAGGTAGATATGCTATAACTCATTATAGGAGACATACCTCCATGAAAAGACTAAGAAGTTTTGTGTGAGGAAGTGTTTCTCTGATGGTGCTTTCTGAAGTAGTCAGAGCAAAGTGGAGTTTGATATCTGTACATGTTTTAGGAGTAAATTTCAATAGCATGGTCTTATTATGGCTTTAATAATAGCTATTATTGCTTTAGCCCATTTTCTGTGTAGGAGATAATAGGTTCTTAGGTTGGCACTAGGCTATCGGCCCTAGGGCCTATACAAGCCTAGCCATAACAATTCCCTGGATATTTCTTCCCACACTATTTACTTCCCTGGACCCCTGTCTATCAGGGCAACTGACGTGATCTCTGGGGTGAATTTCCTTTCTCCCATCCAATCGTCAAGGTTCCTTTTGAAGAGGACCAAAGAGGCACTCTGCTTGACATGTATGGGCAGTTTATTCCAGAGTCTAGGGAGTCTCTGGGTCAGGAACCTATCCCTCCAGCATGTTTTGTTTATTGTGATGACAAGGTTTAGATCCCTGGAGCATGTGGCTCTGAGGGATTGGGATTTCTTTACGTGTAGCATGTCCAACAGCTCTGGGTTTGACATGGCCTTGTATGTTAAGCAGAGATCGCCTCTGAGTAGACAATATGCAACAGAGTATAACTGGAGTTTTTTAAGGCGGTCAGTATAGGCCATCTGCTTTAGGCCTGTGATTCTTTTAGTGAGGTATTTCTGCAGCCTTTCCAGTTGTTGCAGATGTCTTGAGAGGTACATACCAAACTGGGCGTTGTATTCTAAAAAGGGTCTAATGAGGGATGAGTACAGTGGGACAATGACCTCCGTTTTTCTGGATGAAAAGCCCTTAGTGATGAGATGTGTCACATAGAAGGATTTCCTGACTGTTGTGGCGATGTGGTTATCGAAAGTGAGACTACCGTCCACCTGTATCCCTAAGTCTCTTATCACACTTTCAGTGTTTGGTGTACTGCCACCTATGTGGTAATTCACGGGTCCATGTTTTTTTCCCAAAGGGGATAACTATACATTTCTTGGTACATGGCTCTGGCACCAAGAATCTGTTTCTGTAAGACCCTTTTGTAGAGTATCCACATCATTTGGGGATTCAATAATGTGTCCCAGTTTGCAGTCATCTACAAACTTTGTTAGCCAGAGTCCTTTAGTGTTGGTCTGTACTTCAGAGAAGTAGATGCCAAACAAGAAAGGTCCCAGGACTGAACCCTGAGATACTCCATTTGTCACTTGTCGGGAGCTGGATTTGGAGTCGACTACTTTTACAGTATGGGTTCTTCAGCCAGCTCCAATGGCATTGAGGAACAAAACCCCAACTGTGACCCAGGTGACCTGAGTTTGAGTAGTGGTCACTTACTTGTAAGAGCTCTTGGAGGAAAGGAGGAATGATAAGACTTTGCCTCTTCACCTGTTTCTTTTTGATGGAGAGAGATGAGATGATGTGCTGGTAAGTGGATAGCCTTTCTTGTTGCTCTAGTTAAGAATGGAACTTCAGCAGTGAAAAGGCTAGGTAAACAGATAGGTTGGGTGGCATCTCCTCCTTAAGGAGTAAGGCTGCACCTAAGAAATCACACCTAATGGCTCACAATACCCCACTGTGATGCAAATATATAGAGGATAGGGCCTTCATGTTACTACGTCAAGCAATCCACTGCAAGCATAGGAGGCAGCTTGTACTTACTGTCATCAACATTCCAGCCAGCTGATGACTACAGCCTGGAAGTGTTAAGTACCTGTGTGATTCTGCTTCAAACTCTAGCACAAGGGAAGATAGGGCTAGGGAGAGTCATCTTGCCACACAACTTAGCCAGACATATGAAACTACAGAACTGGAAAACCAGCGAAATTACAGAGGTGGAAAGAGGGAGAAAGAGAGAGAGAGAGAGAGAGACAGAGAGAGAGAGAGAGAGAGAGAGAGAGAGACAGAGACAGAGAGAGAGAGAGAGAGAGAGAGAGAGAGAGAGAGAGAGAGAGAGAGAGAGAGAGAGAGAGAGAGAGAGACAGAGACAGAGAGAGAGAGAGAGAGAGAGAGAGAGAGAGAGAGAGAGAGAGAGACAGAGACAGAGAGAGAGAGAGAGAGAGAGAGAGAGAGAGAGAGAGAGAGAGAGAGAGAGAGAGAGAGAGAGAGAGAGAGAGAGAGACAGAGAGAGAGAGAGAGAGAGAGAGAGAGAGAGAGAGAGAGAGAGAGAGAGAGAGAGAGAGAGAGAGAGAGAGAGAGAGAGACAGAGAGAGAGAGAGAGAGAGAGAGAGAGAGACAGAGAGAGAGAGAGAGAGAGAGAGAGAGAGAGAGAGAGAGAGAGAGAGAGAGACAGAGAGAGAGAGAGACAGAGACAGAGAGAGAGACAGAGACAGAGAGAGACAGAGAGAGAGAGAGAGAGAGAGAGACAGAGACAGAGAGAGAGAGAGAGAGAGAGACAGAGAGACAGAGAGAGAGAGAGAGAGACAGAGACAGAGAGAGAGAGAGAGAGAGAGAGAGAGAGAGAGAGAGAGAGAGAGAGAGAGAGAGAGAGAGAGAGAGAGAGAGAGAGAGAGAGACAGAGACAGAGACAGAGAGACAGAGAGAGAGAGAGAGAGACAGAGAGAGAGAGAGAGAGAGAGAGAGAGAGAGACAGAGACAGAGAGACAGAGAGAGAGAGAGAGAGGGCATGAACTGAAGTAATGATCACTCAAAGCAGGCTGACCAGGAGGTGACCAGTGTTAAGGGAAGAAAATGATGCTTGTTAATTCTGTTATGGAAGATGTTAGGGTGTCAGTTGACAAAGTAAATGAAGAATAGCATAGGAAAGTAAATTGCTAAACAGTGAATGAAATATAGAAGAGATGGGCAGCCTAAAGGCCACATGGTGAGGATTTTCCAAATGGTTTCTTGTTTTTTTTTTTATGTATGAGAAAAACATGCAGCAGCAGTTGTGATTGCAAAGTAAATAAGGGAGATTTCACCTTCACACTGCAGCTCAAGACAGTTGAAATATTTGGAAAGAAGAAATATAGTAAAACAAAAAATAGAATGTAGCTTTGAAAAGCAGTACTGTAAAGGGATAAAGACGTCTCAAGGAGAGTAATAGTGATTGAATGTTAGAAGGGATACATTGGCTAGAAGGTGGGTAAACCAAGCAAGTTAGTCAGAGTGATTTTTAATCAGCGGTCAGTTAGGTAAAGAATAGGGCATGGGGAAATGTCCTTACTGGATAATGCACATATATGAGTGAATGATGATATAATGAATGATTAGGAGGCCCAAAGAAGGCACACTGCATTGTACACTTGTTCTAGAAGAAGGCATACTGGATTGTAGTCATTATGATAATATCAGAAGTAATTAGGAAGAGGACATGGGTCATCCTTTCCACACCTCTACCACTCCTACTAATTTTGCTGTGACATTTGTGTGGACCTATTCAGGTTTTTGATTCATAACTTTATCTACATCATTGAGTATGGCTATCTTTCTAAAACAGCTATTTGTGCTACTTATGCCAGAAAAATCCTTGTATCCTAATGTCATCAGAAAATCTGTTCTTTCTATTGCTTGATGGCAAATCTGCACTTTTATACCATGGTGTCATGCACAAGGACTGGAAGGCAGCAATCATTCCTTTTTCAAAGCTCAGTAATTCTGCTGTTCCGTAGTAACATACATGTTATGTGAGGAAGCTTAATCAATAAGATACAGAGGCAGGAGTTGCGATCTAATTAACATGAAGTGTATATTCCATCTGATTTTTCTAGAAGCAGGGGATTGACTTAATATGCTGATCTGTGTAAAGATGTATAACTGTACAGATCTTTTTTCCAAAGTTATACAACAAAATGTCTAAAAACTTAACATTATATTGATCATAATGGTCTACTGAAACAAAATATTGAAAAACACATTGAAAAAATTTTTAATTATGCTTCTTTTGCAATTTGCTCTAGACAACTAGATGTCTTTTCCATGAGTTATACTGAATATTCAATCAGCTGCTTTACCAATGGCTTTAGTTTTGTTTGCAGACTATTCCATGGATTTTGTATTCTTTCATTTCCTCACACCTATATATTTAGCGGTTCTATATTAGAAGACCGCATGTTTAGATTATTGAACACCTAGACATCGATCTTCTAATAGCGAAAGCAAAAAAAATGGCAAACGGCCGATTTAACGCAGGGAAAGATTTCCCTTGGCAGTTCACTGGAGTTTGCTATTCCCCTACTATTGAGTGATCTTGGAATTGGTATATTTAGTTAGGAGGGTGTGGGGGTGAAACCCCCCACTTAATGTAGATGTAAAGTAATGTTTTTTGTGTTGTGACAAAGGGACGTGTTTCCCTGGGATGTTCGACATTGTGTGGTTCGATATTAGAAGATCGATGTTTAGGTGTTCAATCACCTAAACAGTCGGCCTTCTAATATCGACCCTATCTAGCAGTCTCTTGCACTTCCTGTAGCAGTATTTCTATCACTGCTGATTTATTGCCAGCACTTCCTTTACTTGGTAATTTTGAGATATTAACAACACAGTAGGAATAATAATATTCTCATTTGCATTTTGCACATCAGCAGTTTAGCTAATGATGTGCTGAGCTCATGCAGTGGAGTGCTCCTATACTGAATAACTACAAGATGAAATTCCTCATAACGTTTGCTACTGCTTTTTCTCACAAGATACTTCAGTGTTTTGATAGCCATTTTCTAGCTGGTCATTACAATAAAGATAGTGTGAATTTGATATTATATCTCTGAATTAGGATTTACTCAGAAATCTTCTGAACTTCTTTCTAGCTTGTGTATTGCAGACATTTATCAGATGCTTTGTCTAATGGATGGATTTCAATGCATTAATTGTATTTGCACTTCTTGTTCTTATGGATTTTATTGTTTAATTAACTTGGAAAATAATACCCACTTGCAATGTATATGGCTTATCTGAAAGAGGTGAGCCCTCTTTACAAACAGATGATTCTGGACTGGGTATGGTATCATTTTTTTCTTTAAGATTTTTGCTGTTGGTGTGCATTGTAGATGGTTTGCCTCTGTACTTCTTATTGTAAGTTGATATTTTTATGCCAAAGCATTAACTCTCTTGAGATTTCTATGTGCTGTACTATTCCCATATGTGATTTGCATGTCATGGTAAGGATCTGCGTCTTCACTTGACTGGAAAATATTATTTTCACAGCTTTGAACATCAAGTCTTGGGTACAGCTTAATTCTTCTCTGAAAGATAAACGAGTGAATTTATTTCCTTATTGATTAGTTTTGATCAGACAATTCTTTCATTTAATGCCAATAAGCAGTTGCTTTTCAAAGTCATTATCCATGCATCTCTGATTTGTTTTCCTTTAGCATCTGGCTTTGGTACCTTTGGTATTACTGACAAATCATTCTTCTAACTGCTATTCATGTATCACATATTATCAGCTCTGTGTTTGCAATATGAACATTCCTGACTGATCCACATATCATTTTAGTTAATATTCTGTAGATTACATAACACCCTCTGTAATGCAGAAGGTCCCCTATACTATAACATTGTGAAAATGCTTTGCAAGGGGTCATGGTATGTTTCCAGCTGAATTTCTTTATTATAAACATACTTGTTTAATCCTTGCATCCATATAATGTAGACGTGTTCATATAATCAGATCACTTCTGTGCCTTTGTAAGTGGCCCTGACCAACAAACACCTAATATAGTCTCTTTTAAGACCACACCTCCTGTACCAGTCTGACGTCTGACTACTTACAGCATAATTAACTCATTTATGTAATAGCATTTGAAACATCTTTCCTGCTCATCACCATACTTCCAAGGTATGTCTTACTCTAATACATTTCTTGCATAAAATCTGCTTCAGTTTATCTGACTTTAGAATATGAACAATGTATTTCTATATTGTATAATACAATAAGATCAGATAGAGCAGGAAGGAAAGGAGGAGTAGCCATTCTCTTCAAAAACACCCTGAACCTCCAACTCCTCCACACCACACCAACCACATTTCAAAATGCTGAACCACTGTTTACTATCCTTTCCATAAAAAACACCAAGAAAATCAATATACTATGTTGCTATATACCCCCAGGTAATAACTCGCTCATAATAGAAGAAATCCTACACTGGACAAAATATAACCTACCACAGGAAACTATCCTATTAGGTGACCTAAACACCGACTGGATAGCCTGTGACTCCAATAACCCCACTAAGCATATTAACCTATATGGGTTCTCTCAAGTCATTAAAGAGCCCACTAGAATAGACAAAAAAAAAATCTATACTTGATTGCAGTCTAGCCAACTACCCCAAGCAAAAGTATAAAGTAGGTTGCCTCCCAGATGGTCTCAGTGACCATCTCCCCTTTCTCCTACTCTGCAAACACTCTGCCCTCCCCAAACCTATTGTCTATAAACTAGTACGAGATGACCGCAACCTTACCCCACAATAACTCAATACTGTTCTAAGCCACTGCAAATGGGAACCACTATGAACCCTAGGATTAGACCAGGCAGTAGAATACCTCAATACTATATTTACCAATGTTCTTGACAGTCTCACCCCCAGCAGGAAGATTAGAGTGAAAGCTAACTATGCACCCTGGCTAAGTAGGGACACTAGAGCCTTACTAAAAGCCAGGGATAAAGCCTGGAAAATCTGGAAGAGTGAAAATACCACTAGCTCCAGGCAAAACTACCAACAGCTTAGAAATCAGGCCAAGGCTGAAACCAAACAAAATAAACAAAACTACTTCCTTAGTGCCCAAAACAAATATTCAAAGAATCCACAGAAATTCTGGCATTCTATTAACTCCTTACTAAAACCAAGCAAAACCACTACTCCAGCTCCAAACTCTACAGATAATACTCTTGACATAGCCACTCACTTTAATCACCACTTCACAATGTCCATCTTAGCCCTCTCCAGTCAGTTAACCAAGCATAGCCCACCACAAGCCCAACCCTATCTATCTAATAGTTCCCCCTCCTTTACTCTATCACTTGTCCCCACCTCTACAATCAAAAAAATCCTTCTAAAGCTCAAATCCACCACCCTAGCAGCTGAAAACATATCCGCTGTATACCTAAAAATGGCTAGTGACTCCATATCATATCCTATCTCCATCCTAATCAACCGCTCCATACAAGAATCCTACATAACCAAACTCGGGAAAGTATCTTATGTCATTCCTCTTCATAAAGGGTGCAATTCCTATCTAAAATTCTAGATAAATGCATCCACTTGCAAGTCATGACATTCCTTAACACACATAAGCTCCTATCTACCACACAACATGGCTTCCGTCCATATCACAGCACAACCACCGCTCTTCTTTCCTTCTCTAATCTAGTCAACCTCCACAGGAACGACAACAAATATACATCTGCCATTTTCCTGGACCTCTCAAAGGCATTTGACATGGTCGCTCACTCCATCCTACTAGACTCTCTAACCTCACTATCTTTCACCCCTTCTACTATAGCCTGGTTAAATGATATAAAACTTAAAAGTGCAACATATATAGCAAAAAACTTGCATACATTTCCAGTACTTAAATTAAATGCACTTACAAGATATTCACGCTGTGAATGCAGTTATACCATAGCGAAATGATGGCTTCAAAGTTTCCAGTCTTATGATGGCTTCAAAGTATCCAATCTTTTTGGTCTGATATACAAAGTATCCACACTGAAGATGTAGTAGCATGCTTTGGCTACAAGAATAAGAAAAAATTAAAGAGGTTACTTTACACAAAGGATGGGTTTAGCAAACATAAAATCATTGGCCATAAAGGCACGTTCAAGTGTGGCCACTGCACAGCATGCCCACTGATTGACTGTAATAATGAATTTGAACATCCAAGGACAAAGAAGAAATACACCTTTAATGTCAAAGCCACTTGTATACCCTCAATGTGGTGTACATGGCTACCTGTAAACTATGCCCTGCATTCTATGTAGGAAAAACTAATCAGATGTTTAAAACTCGCATTTTGAGGCATCAAAGAGACATTACCAATAAAGATCCACATAATGCTTTAGCAACGCATGCTGAAAGAAATGTCGATCATTCTTTCACTTATAAGGTGATAGAGAATGTATATAGTGGAATAAGGAAAGGCGACATTGAAAATTTTACTGAATGCAGGGAGAGTAAGTGGATTGTGTACCTCCGTGCTGATATTGAGCCAGGCTTGAATAACATCATCCCACTGAAACTTATACTAAAAGCTAGAAGACCAACTATCAGCTAACATGGAGGTGTGTCTGGCTTAATAATTCATGACTGGTCACACCTCTCAAAAGCAAAAGGTATAGGAAATGGAACACCCCCAGCTGAGAGGAAAGAGGATTGGTGCGTTTAAACAGCTGATTGATAGTGTGATGATTGAATGATTGTCTCAACAGTAAAGGAAGCAAACACTATAAAAAGGAACTTCCAGTCCCAATCTCTATGATCTGAAGAAGATACCGAAAGCGTTTATCGTTTGGAATACATAGGGACTGTTTTATTCTATATCAAGATTTTAACTTGACATGAAGATTTTAACTTTTCCTACAATAAAAGGATTTTAACTGCCATTAAAGCTAGAAGCTTTTATTTGATCTGTTAGACTGGTTAAGCTGTTATCACAGTTCATCACAGTCACATAGCAGCTACTACATCTTCAGTGTGGATACTTTGTATATCAGACCAAAAAGATTGGATACTTTGAAGCCATCATAAGACTGGAAACTTTGGAGCCATCATTTCGCTATGGTATAACTGCATTCACAGCGTGAATATCTTGTAAGTGCATTTAATTTAAGTACTGGAAATGTATGCAAGATTTTTGCTATATATGTTGCACTTTTAAGTTTTATATCATTTAACCACACTACCTATTCTCCAACAGAACTTTACTTCATTGGCCATTGTTGTACAGCGTTTCATTTTGAATACTGTTTTTACTTGTTACTGATAGCTGTACTTTAGCATTAGGAGGTACCTTTTCTTTATTCTACTATAGCCTGGTTCATAAGCTACCTATCTGACAGGCAACAATCTATTCAGTGGAGAGGAACTCTATCTCCTCATCTTCCAACTACCATAGGTGTCCCACAAGGCTCTATACTGGGCCCACTTCTTTTTTCTATATTCACAAATAACCTCAATAGCTCAACCCAGCATGCCACACTCATTCAATATGCAGATGATTCAACCCTGATCTACTCTGCCTCATCTCCCACCACTCTACAGCAACTCACTCAGGAAACATTTAACTCTGTAGAAAAATGGATCTCAGGTATCCAACTTATCCTAAATCCCAAGAAGACAAAACTACTACTATTCCCCCCTAATAAATCAAAAACTACCCTCTCCTTCCCCAGCACATCCAAGGATGGCACTACCATCTCCCCTTCTAACCAAACCACACTTCTGGGCATTGAAATTGACAATAAGCTTCACTTTGATATCCACATCTTCCATACCATAAAATTAGTTCACAAAAAAATGGGCTCACTATATAGGCTCAAAAACTTTCTTTCACATCAAGCAAGAGTCACCCATGCCCAAAGTCACCTCCTCTCCACTCTATTGTACGCAGCACCAATTTTCACCCACGTTAGAAAGTCTGACCTAGATAAATTAGAATCTTGTTACAATAAAATAGCCAAGTTTGCTACAAACTCTACTTATAGAACACATGACTGTACTGCACTAAAAGAACTAAAATGGCTTGAGTTACCACAACTTCTTAACTATCACCAGCTAGTTATTGCCTACAACATTCTCAAACACCCTGAAAAACCCCCCTTCAATATCTAATCTCCTTATTCAATACACTATAAACCGGCATCTTCAATCTAGCAAAAAATCTCTCCTCTGCGTCTCTAGGGCAAATAATACTGCAGGGAAAGCCCTCTATTCCCACACCGTTGCTAGAAACTGGAACTCTCTTCTCCATTCTTTGTCCACTGCCCTACCACCTCACAGTTCAAAAACTCCCTCAAATCACATCTCAGTACCTGGTTATGTCCTTGCATCACATAATCTTACCCTTACTGCTTTCATCTCCCCCTTTCACTTTCCAACTCACCTTAACCCTCTATAGTCAAAAGCTCAGCCAGTTCCTCTGCTACATCTGTACGGCATCTGCTCCTCTCCTTAGGCACAACAGTCTACACCTGCATGTGAATTGTAATATGAATGTCTAGCTGTTTTCTGCTGGAAATGCATGATATATTACTTCTTGTGATGACTGCACAGCACTGTTTAAATTGTTGTTATTCTGTTGTTATAGTTTTCTTTTTATTGTTATTTTTTCTGTTATTGTTTATAATTTATTTATTTTTCCTTAATATGTTGTATCTGTTGTTTAAACTAAATGCCGGAGCTTTTGTCCCCAGGCCTCCGCTGTAAATGGACCTGGTCCAGTCGGAACTTCCGGGTTAAGAAATGTAAAATAAATAAAATAAACTTCTCAGTCTGATTTTTGATTTATGCTTATTTATTTTAAAATACTTATGTCTGAGATCCCAATAAAATATTATCAATTATAATTATTATACCTTCCAAATATTCAACCACCTTGGCAATGGCTATTTGAAACACCACTGGTTCTGGCAAAATATCATATAGAATTTTAAGGAACTTGAATCTTACCTCTAGTGTATTAAATATACCCATTTTTTTAACTTACTTTACCTAAATTTATCCACCAAATGCACATGCTCGCATCTAATAATTAAAAATAAATATGTTGCAGTTCTTGAGATGACATACTCAGCTGTAAGCCATGGGTAATTATTTATTTTTGTCACTCTATTCAGACCTTATGGATCAATGCTAACAGGTATATTTCTTTTTACAAAAGTGACCATCTTATATACCCATTTTGTTGGGTATAATTGCATCTTAATGAACCTAAATGCTTTATTCTCTTCAATTAATTTTCTATTTTACTTCTCAGTACTACAAGTAATATTCTTGGGCCATGCATCACTGTCAGTGATAATTTCCTAGCAAGCTGCTGAGGCCTGTAGGTAAATCAGCATAGACATACAGGATGCAGGGGTCTGAATGGAGAGTTGATAGGGATCCAAATGGAGAGATGATAGGGGGTCCAAATGGAAGACATGATAAAATCAGCAAAAGGTGAGATGTGTGCTAGAATTGAAATCATACTCAAGTCTTGGTGAGTACCGTCACAAGGTGGACCCTGTTTTTCACAAAACCTCACCAAGATTTCACTGATATATAGACTGTATTTATATATCACATATCATGGACAGAAGTATGTTAAAAATAAAAAAGATACCTGGGTGCACAAGTCCCAGGATAAAAAAAGTGCCCAATCTTGGAAGGCGCACTGGTACCATAACTAGAAAAAAATGACAGTGTAGAATCCTCAAGACACAGAAATATTCCTACTATGGGGCTATGTCAGACCTAGGGGGAGGATGCCCCCCTCCCCCCCATTGTAGAAGGAAGTAGCAGTCCACAAAAATCACAAAAACTGATAGGCCAAAAAAGAGCAGTACAGATGACAGCATAGACTACTGAGGATAATAAATAAATTATGCATCATTACTATTATACAAGAAGCTCAGAATTTCCAGGCAAAAAATATATGAAAAGATTAAGAGAGAAATTAGAGGAAAGAAAAATACTTCCACAAGAAAAACTGTCAGAAGCTTCAAATAAAAATCTGTGTTCATTAATACAACAGATCTGTGAAAAACACTATATAGACCAAGAAACCTTGTGCCATTTGGAAAAAGAAGCGACTGAGGAAGTACAAAAATTTAAATAATAAAATTTAGAGATGTTTGAAGGGTATAAAAAAGAAATACGGACATGGGAAAGAAAGAGAGATCTGATACGGGCAATATTTATGCAAAGGAGAAAGCCAAATTACTCAACACAAAAAAGGCAGCCCCAAAGATATTTACTGAGAAATATAAGCAAAGGCATCTCTATATGGAAAATGTCACAATAAAAAATAAGATCACAAAGAGGGAATGTAGAACAGAAGATTAGTCAAGTAAAAGCAAAAAAAAATAGAGGCTGAAGTTATGTAATATTTGTGACGTGAAGGAGTCAGTGTAGAAAGTCTAACACAGATCATATCACAGCATGATGGAACAACTACTCCCCAAAGTAAGGAGAAACAAGAGGAGCAGAAGACATCTGAAGAAGAAATATGGACATAGAAAAGAAAAAGAAATTGAATCTGGTGCAATAGTTATGCAAAGGAGAAAGCAAAACTAATAAATGAAAAAAGAGCAACACCAAAGATATTTGAAGAGAAATGCAGCCAAAGACATCCAGATATGGAAAATGTTACAATACAAAAAAATAAGAAAGCAAAGAAGAAAAGTAAAAAAAAAGGATTAGTAATGGAGAAGTTAAAGAAATAGAAACTGAGGTTATGGATTACCTGCAAAGTAAATGATTTGTGTAGAAAATTTAACTCAGATAACCAGGATAAAGCAATGGACATCAAAATTAAGGTGAAAACAGTGGAGCAGGAAACATCTAATCAGTTGACATATGAAGGTATTTTGGAGCCTCCCATAGGGAACCAGTATAAAGGTTCAGTTGGAGCTATACAGAAAGGGAAAGAACAGGAAATTACGTCAGCTCTGACACATTCACTGTTGTGGAGAGATAGGCCAGTGAGTTCCCATATGAAAGACCAACGGATGACGCAGGGTGAAACTGAAGAGAAGATGGCACAGGAAGAAGCTCTGGAACTTTCTATAGAATGCCCACAGTAAATGGCAAGCAAAGAATGTTCCCTTAGTTTAGAAGAAAATGATCTAAGAAAAGAGTTACTTGATTTAATAGAAATGGACATACATATTAAGATTAATGAAAGAAATAGGCTGCAGAAGGTCAATAAAACCCAAAAAGTCAGAAGTTTGATAAAACAAATGAACACTGTAATTAGGACTGTCCATAGAGATTCATGCGATATAACAGAAATAAGTAGGATACATTCCTGTGCAGCCAAATTAATACCAGATAAATTCCTACCACAAGAACAGAGGGTAGTAAGGGAAAGGATGGGGAGAAATCGGATGCCATCATGGAAGTATCAAATAGGGAAAACTATAACACAATTAAGACAAGAAGTGTCACTGTTAGAAGAGTATAGAAGAGGGAACAGATCAAGAAAAATACTCAGAAAGATGTAACAAAAGCAATGCACAGTATTATAATGGATCAGGATTTATCATGCACTATCACAATAATAAAATAAAAATATCAGCACAGGCAGAAAAAACTTAGAAGATACACAGAAACATATAAAGTAAAAGTGTAAAATAAACAATTTATTGATGACCCAAAAAGCTTTATAGAGATTTGGGAAACAAGGTAAAAGTACTGAAAGACCACCAAGAAAAGAAGAAATAGATACATGTTGGAGAAGTATTTCTAAAGATCCTGAGGAACACAACAAAGATACTAAATAGATAATAGAAGTAAAAGAAAGTATAAGAAGTTCAAAGGTACAGGATATGAAATGGGATGAAGTAACGGTCAGAAAGACTGAAATAAAGTTAAGAAAAGCCTCTAATTGGAAAACCCCAGGCCCAGATGCAGTACCTAACTTCTGGCTAAAAGTATTAATATCTTTGCACAAAGATTTAGCCATGAGTCATAACTATTTATATGCACACCTGAACAGACACCAGCCTGGCTAACAACAGGAAAAACAAAGCTCCTACTTAAGAGTGAACCTACAAGCTACTGTAAAAATTGTAAACCTATAACTTGCCTTCCGACAATGCATAAACTATACATTGGAACTGATGCTGACAGAGTTTATAGTCATTTAGAAGAAAACTCAATTATGGCAATAAAACAAAAGGGTAATAAAAGAAAATCATATGGAACAAAGGATCATTTTTTGTTAAATAATGTCATAGTGGAGAACTATAAAAAGTGGAAGAATCTAAGTATGGTGTGGACTGACTACAAAAAAGCTTTTGATGTTATCCATCCCACATTCATGGACAAAAAGTGCTTAAAAATGTATAAGATACACCCTACACTCATCGACTACATTACAGTGACCATGAAACAGTGGCAGACCATTTTGCGTTAAGCCATGATAAAGGTCAAATTATTATTCCAGGGATAAAAATTCAAAGGGGGTATTCTAGGGTGACTCTCTGTTACCATTGCTATTCTGCCTGACCCTTAATCCATTAAGCTGTTTATGTTAACAGCATAGGCCATGACTATAATTTAGCTCCTAGAAAACAACAAAGTGTAAAGACCTCTCATCTTTTCTTTGTCAATGATTTAAAACTGTATAGCTCATCAGATGAGGAACTTAAAGCACAACTGCAAGTTATCAAAACTTTTTCAGATGATATAAGAATGTCATTTGGTCCTGATAAATGTGCAAAAGCAATGTTTAAATCAGGAAAATTGCAACACCAGGAAAACATCAGTTTGGGATAAGAATATGATGCAAAAGAACTTGAGCAAGAGGGACTGTATAAATATCTGAGACTTGATGAAGGATCAACAATAACACATGAACAAATGCGAATAAAACTCAATATGAAATATTTTAGAAGACTTAAACTAATCCTGAGGACAGTATTGACATCTAGGAGCAAAGTTCAAGTTATAAACCAATTTGTTCTTCCTGTCCTAACTTACAGTTTTGGAGTGATTGACTGGCCATAAAAAGTGTTGGATAGATTAGACAGGAAACCAAGAAGGATGCTTCTTCTACTTCTTCTTTTGGCTGCTGCCATTAGGGGTCGCCACAGCAGATCAACTGTTTCCATTTCTTCCTGTCCTCTGCATCTTTCTCTGTCACATCAACCACCTGCATGTCCTCTCTCACCAAATCCATAAACCTTATCTTAGGCCTTCCTCTTTTCCTGTTACCTGGCAGCTTCATTCTTAGCATCTTTTTCCCAATATACTCTGCATCCCTCCTCAGCCCATGTCCAAACCAACATAATCTTGCCTCTCTGGCTTTGTCTCCAAACCTTCCAACCTGGGCTGACTCTCTAACATACTTATTCCTAATCCTGTCCATCCTTGTCACACCCAGTGCAAATCTTAACATCTTCAACTCTGCCACGTCAAGCTCTGACTCCTGCCTTTTTGTCAATGCCACTGTCTTCAACCCATATAACATAGCTGGTCTCACTACCCTCTATTAGATCTTCCCTTTCACTCTTACTGGTACTCGTCTGTCACAAATCACTCCTGACACTGTTCTCCACCCACTCCATCCTGCCTGTACTCTCTTCTTCACCTCTCTTCCACACTCATTATTACTCTGAACTGTTGATCCCAAGTACTTAAACTCATCCACCTTCGCCATCTCTAATCCCTGCATCCTCACAATTCCTCTATCCTCCCTCTCATTCACACACATATATTCTGTCTTAGTCCTGCTGACCTTCATTCCTCTTCTCTCTAAAGTATATCTCCACCTCTCCAGGGTCTCCTCCACCTGTTCCCTACTCTCACTACAGATCACAATGTCATCTGCAAACATCATAGTCCACGGGGACTCCTGTCTGATCTCGTCTGTCAACCTGTCCATCACCATTGCAAATAAGAAAGGGCTCAGAGCTGATCCTTGATGTAATCCCACCTCCACCTTAAACGCATCCATCACTCCCACCGCAGACCTCACTGCTGTCACACTACCCTCGTACATATCCTGTACAACTCTTACATACTTCTCTGACACTCCCGACCTCCTCATACAATACCACAACTCCTCTCTAGGCACCCTGTCATATGCTTTCTCCAAATCCACAAAGACACAATGCAACTCCTTCTGACTTTCTCTGTACTTCTACATCAACACTCTCAGAGCAAACATCGCATCTGTAGTGCTCTTTCCTGGTATGAAACCATACTGCTGATCACTAATCATCACCTCCCTTCTTAACCTAGCTTCCACTACTCTTTCCCATAACTTCATGCTGTGACTGATCAGTTTAATCCCTTTGTAGTTACTACAGCTCTGCACATCACCCTTATTCTTAAAAATCGGTATCAAACACTTTTTCTCCATTCCTCAGGCATCCTCTCACTTTCCAATATTTCATTAAACAATCTAGTTAAAAACTCCACTGCCATTTCACCTAAACACCTCCATGCTTCCACAGGTATGTCATCTGGACCAACAGCCTTTCTGTTCTTCATCCTCTTCATAGCTATCCTTACTTCCTTCTTGCTAATCCACTGCACTTTATGATTCACTATCTGCACATCATCCAACCTTCTCTCCCTCTCATTCTCTTCATTCATCAACCCCTCAAAGTACTCTTTCAATCTGCACAACACACTCTCCTTGCTTGTGAGTATGTTTCCCTCATTATCCTTTATCACCTTTACCTGCTGCACATCTTTACTAGCTCAGTCCCTCTGTCTAGCCAATCCGTACAGGTCCTTTTCTCCCTCATTTGTGTCCAACCTTTTATACAACTCTTCATACGCCTTATACTTAGCCTTTGCCACCTCTTTCTTTGCCATGCACCTCATCTCCTTATACTCTTGTCTACTTTCTTCATCTCTTTGACAATCCCACTTCTTCTTCACCAACCTCTTTCTCTGTATACTCTCCTGTACTTCTTCATTCCACCACCAGGTCTCCTTGTCCTCCTTCCTCTTTCCAGATGTCACACCAAGCACCTTTCTAGCCATCTCTCTTACTAGCCCTGCTGTAGTTAGCCAGCTATTCGGTAACTCTTCTCTGCCACCCAGTGCCTGTCTTATCTCTTCCCTGAACATCACCTTACAATTACCCTTTTTCAATTTCCACCATTTGATCCTTGGTGCTGCCCTCACACTCATCCTCCTCTTCTTGATCACCAATGTCATCCTACAAACCACCATCCTATGCTACCTAACTACACTTTCCCCTGCCACCACTTTACAGTCTCCAATCTCCTTCAGACTGGCCCTTCTACATAAGATATAATCCACCTGTGCGCATCTTCCTCCACTCTTGTATGTCACCCTATGCTCCTCCCTCTTATTAAAATACATATTCATCACAGCCATGTCCATCCTTTTCACAAAATCCAATGCCATCTGACCTTCTGCATTCCTTTGCTTAACACCATACCTACCCATTACTTCCTCATCCCCTCTATTCCCTTCACCAACATGCCCATTGAAATCTGCTCCAATCACCACTCTCTCACCCTTGGGTACAGTTATCACCACTTCATCCCGCTCACTCAAAAATTTTTCTTTCTTATCCATCGTACACCCAACTTGTGGAGCATATGCACTAACAACATTCATCATTACACCATCAATTTCCAGCTTCAAAAACATCACTCTATTCAACACTCTTTTCACCTCCAAAACACTCTTAGCATACTGTTCCTTCAGGATAATGCCTACGCCATTTCTCCTCCCATCCACACTATGATAAAACAATTTGAAACCACCTCCGATACACCTAGCCTTGCTCCCCTTCCATCTGGTCTCTTGCACACACATTATACCAACCTTCCTTCTTTCCATCACATCCACTAGCTCTCTCCCTATACCAGTCATACAGCCAACATTCAAAGTTCCAACCCTCACTATCACAGTCCTAGCCTTTACCTGCCTTCAGACATGCCTTCCCCCTCTTCTCCTCCTTCGGCTAACAGTAGCCCAATTTCCGCCAGCAGCCTGTTGGCCAACAGTACTGGTGGTGGTCATTGTTAGCCCGGGCCTCGACCAATCCGGTATGTATTTCTGTACTGTTGTCTGCATGTATGATGCTTCATGTTCATCAGTTGATTTATAAAAATCAGTGCATACCAAAATTATATATTCCCCATTCTGAAGGAGGTATGGGTCTCCTTGAAATTGACAACATGTATAGATCTGCAACCGTGGGACTGCATACATATCTGCTGACCTCACAAGATCCAAACATAATGAAAGTTTTGAAACATGAGTAGAATAAATCTAAGATGACTTGCCTTCTTAATCTAGCAGAAGCATATCGGCATCAAGTGGGAATGACAATCAAACCAGAAGTAGATAAAAATCAGGCAGCAACTGAATGTGCCAAAAACAAAAGAAAGAATAATCCCTCTGTAGTTACAGATGAGATGGCAAGAAATGTGGAAAATGCATAAATATAGTTGCAAGTATAGAAAACTTCTGGAACAACCTTATGTTGATCAGGATTGAATGCAGGAATGATTAAGGAGAGGTGAATTCAAATGACAAGATGAAAGGTTAATATTAACAGCCCAAGGTAGGGGACTACATACAGATTGGTTTACAAAGTCCATTGAACATGTGGGAAAAACAGACAAATGTACATTTTGTAAAACAGAATTGGAAACAGTTGCTCACCTTGTTGCTGGTTGTGACATACTAATGGCAGAAGGACTGTATACTGAATGGAATAATAATGTGGCAAGACTCTTGCATTGGTGATTGTGCCAACATTATAACACTGAAGTAGTTGAAAAACACTGGAAGCATGAGGCACAAATTATCATAGAAAATGATGAGGTCTATATCACATGGGATCACCCATTACCAGCTGTTCAAAAGACAGACGTTAGAAAACCAGATATAGTGGTCCATGAAAAGAAGACAAGAGTAACATTGATCATTGAAATAGCCACGCCCAGTGACTACAGTGTCTTGTGTACAGAGAGACACAAATTCATAAAATACCAGGATCTGCAGGCAGAAACAAGAGCAATGTGGAAGAAAGATACCCAGACAGTTCCAATAGTAATAGGAGCAACAGGTCTTATAAAAAAAAATTACAATCATACATAGATATTACATGTAACTTCATACGAACTGCAGAAGGAGTCATTACAGGGCACATTGTGGGTGCTGTGAAGAGCACTACTGGCTGACATCAAAGATTGAAACAATACTAATTTCATGAACTTTAATCATACTTTGACTTAGGAATGGGGTCCATTTGTGTCACAGTATTAGAAACCCAAAAGATTTGGAGAAATTAAAATGGGTGATACCATTCTATTGTTCTGCATATTACCTATGATGTTTCCTTGATGATGAGACTGATTCTGAGCACATGCAGGTTTTGCTTTTATACAATGAATTCACTTCTATAATTTCTAGTTTCACAGTCTAAAGCATTATAAGAATTTACTTATTAAGGACAACCATTTGAGAAGGAGGAATGTGGTTTTATATGTTAGTAACACACAAGAATTATTTGATTTAAAGGTGTCACCCTGTGGTCAAAATATGTTAGCAATGTACACATAGTTTTGTTTTCAGAGCATTCAAAAGCTTTAAAAACATTTGCATACAAAAAATACATTCTGCTCTTGTGTTTATTTTAAATTCATATTCTATCCATTAATTATTAATATTTCTAACCCTCAGCTAGTGACTCCTGTCTTTGTCCCAGATGCATTTTCAGAGTTCACTGTATCACACCTTTTCACTTCAACAGCTGCACATACAATTGATTTTCTTATTTATGTTAGGAATCCAAATTGTATTCAACATACTTGTTTTTCTTTTACACATCTTAAAGAAATACATATAGCAATAATTTAACCACATCTTCAATAAGCTTTAATTAAAAACACTAATGACATTGCCTTACATTTTGAATCTCATTTTTACATGTCACTCATCTTCTCATCCTTTGCATGTTCAACACATACTGGATAAGATTTAGAAACTTTAGTTACATTGCAGTAAACAATTTTGCATTATGAGTAGCCATGTGCTGGGTCTGCCCAACACAGAGTCACTGATATGAATGTTTCCTCTCTTTGTTAAAGAGTTATATGATGCACTTATAAGCTGCACACCACAGAAATTGTTTGCCACAAAATCCTAATACAATGAAGGATTGACTTTCTTCACTTGTGCTCTGAATACTTGCTTCTCCAACACAAAAATTTTCTAAGTCTTCTAGTAGTACACACCCTCATGCTGTTCAACAACTCAAAATGCTACTGTAATCTGTACCAAAGTAAAACATCATCAGTTTAATGTAACTACTGTCTATTTGTAAGAGTGAAACTAAAAAAAATAGCACTTTCCTTATCCAAGTCGTGGTCTAGTGCCTCTTAGTAATCAGGTAGTATGATCACCTGTAATGGCTTTTCACCTTGCAGCTCTTCAGTAGTGTGATTCACAAGTTCATAGGTTCACAGGTGTATACTAGGCTAATGACCACTCAGGCCCTTATAAGCTTAATGATGCAACCCAAATGTAACCCACAAATTTGAATTATATAGGGGGTGATTTATGACTGCCTCTATCCATCAGAGGCATACTACAAACCAGAGGTGTATTTCTAATTACCCACCCATTGGTGCAAGTTGCACTTAAATAGGGTTAGAGAGGAGCTCTGCTTCACTTGGATGGGGAGCCTGTTCCAGTGAATGGGAATTCTCTCAGAAACAAATATGTCTCTCTAATGTGTCCTATTTATGTCACAAGTCTTTTAATCTAATATTTCTGATGCTGTCTATCAGAGTGTAAAGTATGTGAGCTTATATTTTTAAGAAGCATGCAATACTATACATGCAAGTATATAACCTGCACATGAGCACAACCTTAGTGCCATTTTGAAAGAGCAGCTAGGGAGTGAACATGCATGATCATAGTCATTAATTGTATATAAGTTACTTAAGTTACAGCCTATAGTCGACAATAGTAATGTATTTGTATATAATAAAGCTGCTTGAACAGAACCCACGAAGAGTTGTTTATTCATGTCCTAATATGGTGTCAGAACCGATATGGAAGATAGAAGAATATTCCAAGCCATGAGATGTAAAGACAACAGCGAAGGTAAAACTGAGAGAAAAAAGCACAAACATAGCCAGGAAGACTCAAAGGTACTGAGAAATAAAATTAATTATTCACTCAATGCGAAAGATGATAAAAGGGGCATTACAAGGGCACAGACCACATTATCAGGCAAGCAGAAAGCGCAAAAAGTTTGTTAACTAAAGAAAATGTTTAAGATAAAAGTATCTGATGAAACAATTAACTATAAAGCAAAAATGAGTATGTTTAAAGCAGAAAACTAGTATGTTTAAAGCAAAACAAGTGTGTTTGAAGCAAAGTTGGGCATGTTTGCAGTAAAACGAGCACAAGAAAAGTGCATTGGGCATGAAGAGGGCTTAAACGAGCAAAACTATTAAAATAAGAAAAGAAAAGGGCACATTAAGCAAAATAAAGCAAGGTGGCTGCATGTGTTTGGGCAAAGTGCTGTGTTTGGGCATAACTATGACTTCATATGGTATCAAGACCTTAACTAAAGTTATTCAAAGTATCTCAGAGTATGTAAAAGAGCTTACAGTGTGTGCTTATTACTATGCATGTATTTCAAAGAGTTCATTGTCTGTAAAGTGCAACTATTTCATGCAATCCAGTCAATGTATAAGTATTTCGAAAAAGTTCTTGTACTGGGTGTGTCTTTTCTCAAAGTATCACCATTACAGAGTGTTTCTTGTACTGTAAATAGCTGCTTAGCAAGATACCACCATTTTGGAGACATTTCAGTGTGCTGTATACAGTTACTTCAAAAATGATTGCGTTTTGGGCAACAAATGTTCAATTTATTCACATTATGCAGTTGCTTGACATGTTTCTTACACTGCTAAGAGGTGTTTTCTTGCAAAAGACAACATTACAAGAGTGTTACAGTGCTTGTGAGTTACGCAATCACATCATAAAGTTCTCAAATGTTTCTTAGAGTGACGACTTTAACAAGTGATTGTGCATGACTGTAGCATTTCTGTCTTTATTGATACAATTCTGAAAGTATAACAAATGATGGTAAATTACTTTAGCATTTTTGCCTTTACCAATAAAATTCACAAGTGATGATAAATGACTTTATCATTTCTGCCTTTACTGATAATATTCTGAAAGCACTGAAATGCCCGAGAAGTTATTTTGTAAAGCTCAGTAAAGTATCAAAAAGTTATTTCGCAAAGTTCAGTAAAATATCGAAAAGCTCGAGAAGTTTATTTCACAAAGTCCACTTATTTGAAAGTACTAAAAGTTTGTTCATTTGCATAATTCTGATAAGTCCAATGAGAATATAAGTTCAGAGCACGAAGGCATTGGACACGTTCTGTTTATGCCAGAAACTTCTGCATATGTGTATGTGTGTATATTCATGCTTATTTGCAAAAAAAAAAAAAACGTTTACTGGTATGTGTTAATATGGCAGACTGATCAGAACATTGCAGAGAAGTGGAAATATTTGAGAAAGAGTATGATATTTTCATACAAGCAGCTTATGCAGATGGAAATGCATGCACTAGGGCATTCATTTTGCTAAACGTAGCAGGGTCAGAGGCCAAAGAAAGAGAGCATTCATTTGTGTATGTACCAGCAGCATATGAAAGAGAAGGTGCAGACCACTATATTACTGTACAAGCTGAGTCAAGGGAAGATCCCCGAGTGTTTGAAGTGCAAGTTTAGAGAAATATGCAACCCCAGACAAATGTTTCATTAGAGAGGTACTTGTTTTACATGAATAATCAGAAAAATCAGAGCTGATAAAGGTCAGGCTTATATGTGGTATTAATAGTGCTGCTGTGAGAAAGATTTTACTTTGTGACAGTGATTGAACATTGAGCAAAGCCACAGAGATTTGTCAAATCCAGGAGGTGACAGAAAAACATACAAGTATGCTTGCAAGTGACAAAAGCATGGGTTCAGTTGACTCCAGAGCACATGTAGACAGTATGCAACAAGTGACAAACAAGATCAGGCCTAAGCACGTGGCAGCTACAGGATTTCCAAAGAAGCCACAAAGTTTTCTAGAAAGTTCCAGGAAAAGTGCAAGCTCCAACACCAGTTCTGTGCAACACAAACGTGAATCAGCAAAACCCAAATCTAGCTTTATTATTCTAAAAGAGAAAAGTGCTTAGCATTTGATCAGCATTGTCACAAGTGCAAAAAATTGAACCATTTTCAAAAGTTTTGTAAATCAAGTTAGCCTCATGCAGTTGTAAAGAAAGGTTGCACAAAAAAGCAAGTTGATAAAGTAGAGCTGAAACAGTCACCTTTCTATGTAAATGGTGTATCAGTGCTTGGTGAAAAAGTTGATGCGGTAAACTTACTGACAAGAAGTGAAGTGTTCTGTACAGTCCAGATTAATGGAAAATCCACAGAGCTCAAAGTAGACACTGGGTCAAAGTATAACGTTATGTCAGCAGACACATTTGCAAAAGTGAGAACTAATGAACAACTCAATGTAATCAGTAGTGCAAGACTTGTTGCTTATGGAAGTGAAGAAATTCAAACCAAAGGTTCAGTGATACTTTCATGTTATATGGCCAAGAACTGTTACAACGTGTTATTCTACATAGTCTGAAAGTCAGTGCAATCTTTATTAGGTCTCAAAGATAGTTTAAGAATGAATCTGCTTTCTTTTGCTAAAAAAAGTTGTCATGTAAGTGCAGTTCCAAGTTTCAATTTCTCTGAAGCCATTTTCTCAGAGTATGCTGATGTTTTCTATAACAGATTGAGCAAGCTTCCAGTTGTATGTTCCATGAAGTTACACCCAGAGATCACTGCAGTAGTCAGACCAGCAAGAAAAGTTCCAATAACTATACAAGATAAAATAAAAGCTCAGCTGGATAAAATGGTGCAGCAAAGTGTGATTTGTCCAGTCACAGAACCAACTGAATGGGTATTGTCCATGGTAGCCACTCACAAGAAAGGCTCAGATGAAATCAGAATATGCATTGATCCAAGAGATTTGAACAAAGCATTAAAAAGACCATATCATCCTATAGGTACAGTTGAAGAAGGTGCAGCTCTAATACTGAATGACACTTTATTTTCTGTTTTGGGTGCAAAGAGTTAATATTGGTAAGTGATGCTTGATCACAAATCCTCATTTCTAACTACTTTTGGTACTCCATTTGGCAGATACAGATTCCTAAGGATGTCATTTGGAATAAATTCTGCAAGAGCAGTTTTTCAGCATGCAATGGAAGTATTTTTTTTCTGGTTATCCTTGTGCCATAATAGTAGATGATCTGTTGGTTGGAGGCAATGGTGAAGCAGAGCATGACAGAAACCTCAAGAAAGTTCTAGAAAGAGCACGTGAAGTAAACTTGAAGATCAATTCTCTGAAGTGCAAATTCAGACTTCCAGAAGTTACGTAAGTAGGACATTTGTTTACAAGTACAGGCTTGAGACCTGACCCGACCAAGCAAGCAGCTATTCTAGAGATGTCAGCGCCAGACAATGTACAAAGTTTACAGCGCTTTTTGGGCATGGTCAACTATTTAGGCAAATGTATGCCAGACTTTAGTGAGTTAACAGCATATTTAAGAGAGCTAACATGCAAAAATGTCATTCGGTCATGGTTGGAACATAATCAGAAGGCATTTGAAGACCTTAAGAAGAAAATTGCTACCCCACCTACATTAAGATACTATGATTTGAACAAACCAGTTATTCTTTCTTGCATCAACATTTGGCCTAGGTGTAGTCATAGTTCAAGAGGGCAGACCAGTAACCTATGCATCTAGAACACAAACCCAAACTGTGATGCAATATGCTCAAATTGAAAAGGGACTTTTGGCTACAGTACTTGCATACTCCATGTTTCATGATTATATTTATCGTTTGGCTATTGAGATTGAAACTGATCATCAGCCTCTAGTTACTATTCTAAAGATGCCTATTTATTCTGCTCCAGCGAGATTATAAAGAATGATGCTCAAATTACAAAAGTACAATTTCAAATTGGTCTATACTAAAGGCAAGTTGCTTTATCTGGCTGATACTTTATCCAGATCTCCTAGAAATACAACTGAACAGCTTGATGCTGAGACTTTTGGCTTTGATGTGATGTCAGTGTGTAATTTTTCCACCACTAGACTTGATGAGTTAAGAGATCACACTCAGACTGATCCAAATTCAATTAAGCTCAATCATTAAATTAATGTTGCCTGGCCATCAAAGCAATCTAGTCTAGCACCTAAGGTGCAAGCATATTTTCCTTACAGAGATGAATTGTTGATGGAAGATGGCATTATTTTCAGAGGTCCTAAAATTGTTGTTCCTGCTTCCTTACAACAAGAATATATTCAAATTTTGCATCCTGGTCACCCAAGATCCACATCCACTAATCGAAAAACCAGAGAATTGGTATTCTGGCCTACATTATCAAAGGACATTGATAGAGTTCTTTCTTTCTGTTCAGTATGGAATAGTACTAGACCGCATTTGCAAAGAGAACCGCTTCACCTAAGTCCAGTTCCTGAACTACCTTGGTCTACTGTAGCTACTGATATCTTTGAGTGGAGCAATCAACACTAGTTAGTTTTGGTAGACTCTTATTTGAATTGGTTTGAGATCGATCTATTACCATACTTATCCTCAACTACTGTTATTACTAAGTTGAAACATCATTTCTCAGTTCATTGTAGTCCACACAAACTTTTTTTCTGACAATGGTACTCAATTCCCTAGCCAGTTGCTTCAGAAATTTGCAAAAGAATGGGACTTTGTGCATGTCACTAGTAGTCCTGAATATCCTCATTCCAATGGTCTAGCTGAATGAGCAGTACAGAGTGCAAAGCAGTTATTTGAAAGGTCAAAGCGTGACAATACCGATGTACTCTTGAATTTACTTAATCTCAGAAACATACCACGTTATGATATACTTAGCTCACCTGCTCAAAGACTACTTTCCAGGCAAACTAGAACTATGCTACCTATTTTCTCATGTTAGTTGCAGCCTAAATCCAAGAACAATAAAATAATCAAGGCTCAATTGTTTAAGAAGCGTAATAACCAGAAATCTAGTTATGACAGAACAACCAGATTACTTTGTCCAGTGAGGGAAGGAGAGATGGTACAAATCCAGACAATGAAAGGTTTTGATCGAATAGGACAGATTACAGTCATCTGTGCAGAACCAAGATCTTACTTGGTAAATTCCAAAGGAGTGGAGTATAGGAGGAATAGAAAACATCTTCTTCCTGTACCAGAACCATCATCATCATTGCAATCACAACATTGTATCTGTGATGTAAACTCTAAATCAAAGAATCAGTCAGACACTGTTACTAGACCAGAATGTGTTCAAAAATCTGATTCTGTTCTAGAAAGTGATTCAAACATTCCACATGTCAACCATTTTGCAGAAACTGTCCTGGTTGCTAAATCTAATAGCCAGTTTTATGTCAAATGATATGGACGAGTGTCTAAACCATGTGTGAAATATGTGGCAACGTGCACTTGATATGATTAATATTGTATAATACATGATTATGGGTAACCTGTGATTTCTGCATGTCAAACAGTCTCATAACAATTGCATGGCCTATTTCTCAAAGAGGGAGGACATAGATCACAGTATAAAGTGTGTGCTTATATCTTTAAGTAGCATGCGAGGCTGTACATGTATGTATATATAACCTGCACACGTGCACAACCTTGGTGTCATTCTGAAGGAGCAGACAGGGAGTGAGCATGCATGATCATAGTCATTAATTGTATATAAGTTACTTAAGTTACAGTCAATAGTCAACAATAGTAATGTGTTTGTATGAAATAAAGCTGCTTGAACAGAACCCGCGAAGATTCATTTATTTCTGTCCTAACAAGGAAGTGACACTGTCTGTTTTGCAGATGTGCAAAAGGTTAATCAAAACAGGGTCTTTAGGTGCCTTGTACACCATGTAAAGATTACCTCAAAGAAGTCTGTATGATACTGAATAAAGAGACAGGGCTTTGAGGTGATCAGCATAGAAGATTGTGTTTACTCCCTGTATTCCTTTTCTAAGGAATCTTTTGAGGACATTCCAGTTGCAGCATGCGTCTGGTTAGGTACTCACTGAAGGAGGCATTACACTCGGTGATGAGTCTGATGAGGGCTAAGTGCAATGGTGCAATGACCTCTATGGATCTAGATGCCATGCCCTTACTTATAAATTGAGCAATAAAGAAGGATTTTCTTACTAACTTCAACATATGTTGTTCGAAGATTAGGTTACTATCTACATGAGTTCCATGTTCCTGATTAGTGAATCAAATTTTATGGGTGTTTTATTAATGATGTGGTTACCACGGGTGGTACTATAATGCATTTCTTGGCATTCAGTTTTAAGCCATTGTTTTGGTACCAAGTGTTTGTCTGTGTTAGAGCTTCCTGAATGGTGTTGTCATCTTGGGGGGATTCAATGAATGCCCCCAATTTTCAATCTTTTGTGAACATGGTCAGCCAGAGGCCTTTGACATTGGCTTTGACCTCTGATAAGAAGATGCTAAAGAGGAGCAAACCCAGCACATACTCTTAAGGGACTCAACTGGTTACTGACATTTTGTGGATGTGGCCTCACTAATCCATACCTCCTTCATCCTATCCATGATTCAGCTAGCTATCCAATGTGTTATAAAGGGGTCTGTGCCTGTTTCCATATGTTTATTGACAATACCGAGTGGGGTATTATATCAAATGCTTTAACCAAATCTAAGAAGGTACTATGAACCACTTTTACCTCATTCATTAGTTTAGTGACTCTTTCAATAAAGTCCACCAGATTCAGTAAGCATAACCTTCCTTTGACAAAGCCAGACTGGGGTGGATCCAGTGCCTGAAGGTCTCTTATGTCCTTCTTCATAATTTCCATGATAATTCTTTCCATGTCTTTGCAAATAAGATTAGTCAGACTAATGAGTCTTTATTTTCTGGGATCTGTTGAAGTTGCACCCTTATGAAGGAGGATGACCATCACAGTCCTCCGTTCTCATGGCACAAAGCCTGTTTTAGGAGTATAGTTAAATAATGACTCCAGTGGTCCTGAGAAGTCATATTTTAGACTGTTTAGGGGGCAATCTGGGATGTTATTGGGGCACACTGAGTCTGTGTTCTTGACTTTAGTGAGTGCAGACAGTACATTCTCCTTAGCTATTCTTGAAGGGATTATGTTTGACGGTATTTCTTGGGGGATGGCTATGGGTAACAAGTGATAAAGATGGAACTAAATGTGTTTTTTACAGGTTCACTATATAGCTGGGTTTGGCTAATGTGACCTTAAACCACCAGTTCAGCACATTGCTGTGTCCTGCCCTTGAGGTTGCTCACTACGCTGAAAAAAGCCTTATGGTTTTCTTTTGTCTGCGAGGCTATCTTAACCTCAAAGTTGGCTTTGTTTGAGCTAATGATTCCTCTTAGTTGCCTATTTTGTTTGATGAGAGAGTTTTATGGGAATTACCCTTTGTCAAAGGAAAAAACTTCAAAGACCAATTCACGTTAGGTTCAAGCAAGGCACCCTTTACTACTTGCAGCAAGGAGACAAAGCATGTAGGCACAAGGTTTGTCTGAATTACTGGTGATTAGTATGTTATTCTTATACAGTTCTCTTCCTGTCACACAGAAAATGTTACTATTATATTGCTGACATAGTTAGACACAGCTTTCTGCATGTTATACAGAAAATGTTACTAGACTTATTGCTGACTAGATTAGATTATTTGCTAGCTTGCAAAACATTTTGAGAAAAACAACCTGGCCTTGGGCTTATTTTATCCCATTTTAACTTTTCAATTCTTCAGTTGTACTGTTCTAATACATGTGTTACATTTTATCTGGATTCAAGGTACATTTCTAGCTTTAGTGCAAGTAATGCTGACTATGGTTTAAACTTTTAAGCATCTATTGTTTTCTTTATCAAAGCTTCTAGCAGCTGCATACTTTCTCATGGCATAAGCAGAAATGAATATCTCTTTGTTAGGTTTTATGACATTAGCAGAAATGAAATGTCTCTTGTTATTTTC
The DNA here is from genome assembly GCF_019279795.1 of Protopterus annectens. Lineage (NCBI taxonomy): Eukaryota > Metazoa > Chordata > Ceratodontiformes > Protopteridae > Protopterus > Protopterus annectens. The sequence continues at coordinate 1,783,330,566 of NC_056728.1, read as the reverse complement.
ATGACATTAGCAGAAATGAAATGCCTCTTGTTAAGTTTCTAATAGCTATGCAGATTCATGCAGTGTGAACAGAATAAATGTATTAACCCTTTTAAACCTCGAATGCGCTAAGCATGCATATTACTATTATTTATTTCTCTAACATTTCCCCCCTTTTAATACTTTTATTCTACTTTCAAGATAAGCATAAACAGTTTTTTCTTCCCCTAACCTCTTCCTACTCAGGATTTGCAGTTAAGAGAGTCATTCAGTTTAAACTTATGAAAGCATTTTCAGTTTTTTAGCAATTCTTCAAGTTCAGCACCTTGTTATAAGGTTTCTGAAACTGAAATGTCTATAAAGTCTTTAATCAGTCTTTTTATGCAGGGGATGCAGCAGCACACACATACCACCAGTAGGATTATTCCTACACAGATGGCAATCAGAATGTTCATCAGGATACTGCCCCACCCCCAAACAATTTCTGGAAAAAGTCTGTCAATGGATTTGGTCCTGGTTTGGTCATGGCTGACACTTGCTGAATTACCTCAAGATGGTTGTCTATCTCGTGTTTGTGGTCAGGAATATACAAACAACACTCCTCCTGGATTAAAGCGCACATACCTCCTCTCACCGCTAGGATGAAGTCAAGAGCCATGCTATTTTGAAGCACCACTGTTCACATGGCAGTCAGTTCATCAGTCACCAGTTCTAGGGCAGAAAAGTTTGCATTGCTCATTATTTCAAGAAGCTTAGACAATTTTCTCAGTTCCCAGATTGATTTTGTTGCTCCATATGCTGGCATTATACCTGCCCATGATATAACAGTATCACTCAAGTCCATGTGTGCCAGTCCATCGCCCACAGCATGATGGTTTTTCCAGCATGCATTGATTTGCCCCACTGGATTGATATGTTTCTTGATTTCTCAAACATTCCAAATTTTTCCTTGAGGTAAAACTGCTGTGTGTCGTATGGCCAGAACCAGGTAACCCAAAAAACAACTGCCAGACCAATTCTCAGGTAAACATTTGTATGCTTTTCTACCACATACAAAGTAACAATCTTCGACTTTAGTAGTAACTTTACTATGTCCTGGCTCTGCATGAAACATTTTTTGTCGATTATAGACAGTTGCTTATAGAGATCAACATTATGTTTTACTTCTTCAGTTGTCCTATGCATCAGTTCAAAAAATGTATCATAGCTTGTGTTGCAATAGGATCTGGTGTTATCAGGTTTAGTGTAGCATCTATAGGGAACAGCCACATTGCAATTGTTCCAACCCACCTGAACTGTATCATTCTTGTAAAAACACACAGTTCCCTTCCATCGAACAGACAAGTGCAATGCTACTTTATCTTGTGATGTGACATCTAATGTATCATGAATTAGGTTTTCCCAGGTCTTGTTGGCTCCTAGGGGAACTGAAGTTAACAGTAACCCCCCATATGCTGTTGGTAAGGCTGTGCAAATCCAGCAATTCAAAACATTGAAAGTTTCAGCATACACATATTTGATTGCCTGGTAAGTATTAAAGTTCGGGTGCCACTCTGCACACTTGTTCAGTTCAATTTGTGTGGCTGAGAAAAGGAATGGCCACAACAAAAAGATTATTGTCACTAGTACAGTCAACAGGATGGTTATGCAATACTTTTGTGGAAACGGTTGTTCTGCATTTCTGTTTTCTCCGACTCTTCCGAGTAGGTTTTGGATCTTACTGGATTCCGTCATCTTTTCTTTGGACATGTGCTCTTACTCTCTGCCCTAATAGGACCTTCAGCACTGATGGCTTCTTCACTGGGGTTGAGACGGATCAGTCCTATTGATCTGACCCCCTTTTGTAGCCAGACTTTGTGCTGAGGGCCCCAATGGAGAGGTAATATTTTTGTCCAACTCAAAGTTCTTAACCAGCTTGCAGTGCGTCAGGTGTATCCACGAAGCTCGTTCTGCTATCTTAACTGCAGTGGGTGTCGAAAGAAGCACCTGGTAGGGACTTTTCCACCTTGGTGATGATCATTTCTTCCTCTTGATGTTTTTGATCCACACCCAATCTCCGGGCGTCACTGCCACTTCTGATGTCTCGGTTTGTTTTCTATCTGAAACAGAATTTGACTGCAACAGATGTTTAGAACTCAACAACTTTTTCATATATTCAGCTAGTGTGAAATCAGCTTCCTGGTCTGATGACATGAGAAGTTTCCACTGGGGTGTATAATAAGCCCTTCCAAATAATTTTTCAAAAGGAGTCAATCCTTTTGCTGTAGGGACTGTTCTTATGCTCAACAGTGCCAGGGGCAAACAGTATAAACAGTTTTTTTCTGTCTCAGCTATTAATTTTCTCAATTTGTTTTTTAGTATACCATTATGCCTTTCAACTAGCCCTGCAGATTGTGGATGGTATGCACAATGATTTTTTAAAGAAATACCAAAATGCTTACTTAACTGCTGTATGGTTTGATTTACAAAGTGTGTACCATTGTCACTGTAGATCCTTTCTGGAATGCTGAATCTAGGGATTATTTCTTTGCCAAGTACTTTTGCCACTGTAGCTGCATCTGGATTTTTTGTTGGAAAGGCTTCCACCCATCTGGAAAACATATCTACAATGACAAGACAATACTTCTCATTTTCACATTTGTTCAATTCTATGAAATCCATACAGATAGTGTGAAACGGATATGGTGGTATAGGGAAACTCCCTTGCTTGGGCTTTATCGCCCCCTGTGCTTGATGTTTGTTACAAATCTGACACATCAAACAAAAATTTTTAGAGTAGTTTGTAAATCCATACGTTGTGAACACCTGGTTCACCAGCTGTACCACCCCCCTTGTTGAGACATGGCACTGCCCATGGCTCAACAAAGCTGCATATCGAAACAAATTAGAGGGTAGTATCAGTTTACCTTCTCTAGAGATGTACAGCCCCTTTTCGAGGATTGCTCCTCGTTTTATCCATCGTTGTTTTTCAGCTTGCATAGTGAGTGTCTGCATTGTTTTTAACATATCTAAATATAAAATCTCAGAGGGTTATAATTCCTCATTTAAAAGAAATACTTCTGTGGCTGCTTGTTTTGCAGCTGTATCAGCTCTCGCATTACCTTTTGAAATTCTATCTTGTTGCTTGGTGTGAGCTGTGCATTTACAAATGGCTACTTTCTGAGGTAACTGAATAGATTCTAAAAGATCTAAAATAAACTGTGCATGATTTATAGGTTTGCCAGTAGATGTTATCATTCCCCGTTTTTTCCACTGTTGCGCAAAAACATGTACAGTAGAAAAAGCATACTGGCTATCAGTAAAAATGTTTACACATTTACCCTTTGCTAAGGTGCATGCCCGTGTCAGGGCAATCAATTCTGCTGCCTGTGCAGATAAGTTGTGTGGTAAAGGTTTTGCTTCTATAATCTCAGTATCAGAGACTACTGCATATCCTACTAGGTTCTGTCCTGCAGGACCCCTTTTGCACGAACCATCCACGTAGTATGTCACCTCGGCATCATCCAAGGGGACATCCGTGAGATCTTTTCTAGGTAGTGTCTTTTGCTCAATTACCTGCTGGCAGCAGTGTGATGTTCCATCTGCATGGGTCGGGAGCAGAGTAGAAGGGTTTAAAGTCGTGCATCGCTCAATTGTCATATTGTTGGCTCAACAATATAGTCATACAGGAAAGATGCCTAGCAGGGGAAAGATATGCCACCTTTTCTTGTAGTAAAATAATCGCGACTGCATGAGGTACTCTCAAAGTGAGAGGGTGGAACAAAACTACTGAGGCTGAAGCCTGTACTGCCATTGCAGCTGCAACTACTGCTTGTACACAATGGGGTAAGGATTGTGCCACTGGGTCTAGTTGTGATGAATAGTAAGCAATGGGGCGTTGCTTATCCCCATGCTGTTGTGTTAATACCGATGTCATGTAACCCTGCTTACAATCTACAGTTTGGAAAAAATGTTTATGGTAGTTTGGCAATCCCAGAACTAATGAGGACGCTATTAACTTCTTTAGTTTACAGAAGGCACATTCTGCCTCTGGTGTCCATTGTAACAAATCCTGTGCTGCCATAGGCTTTTTATATATATAAGGTCAGTCAGAGGTGCAGATTCCAAGGCATAGTTTGGAATCCAGCTCAGGCAAAAATTTGTTGTACCCAGGAAGGACATAATTTCCTTCTTGGTAGTGGGTTTTGGTGCTTGCAAAATTGCTATTTTTCTGTCCTCATCTAATGTTCTACCTTCCTTGGATATTACATATCCCAGGTATTTGACTTGTTTTTTCCAAAGCTGCAGTTTACTTTTATTTACCTTATGTCCTTCAGCGGCTAAAAATCGTAGAAGTGCTATGGTATCTTCTCTACATTCCTGCTGGGTGGTGGCTGCCAGCAAGATGTCATCAACATAAAGTAAAATCTGATTGCCTTTTGGTGGGGTGAATCCTGCAAAGTTGCTTGCCATTTCTTGTGAGAATATTGTAAAAATCAAGTACCGAAGCCACAACCAATAAAATACACAAAAGAGGCAACCTGCAGCTGATGTTGTACTGTAAAATAGCGAGATAACACCAAGAAATAGCGTAACACAGTTTTTATTTCCGCTTTCGTCCGTAGACTTCCTCAGAATAAAATAAATCACAAGACTGCACCTTAAATACAACCATATTTACCACACACTGATTGACACTAATCATCCAATTAATACAATGACATTTTAAAAAGACATGAAAACTAAAAATGAAATGCTTTACAAAATGTGCAAACAAATCAAATCATTACTTTTATCTACTTTCAATTTTTGATATTTTAAAAAACATTTCACATTAATTGACTCATTTAGACCTGGTGGATGGTCTGACTTCAATTTTATTTGCCACTGAGTTTCTCTTTGTAACAGAAAATTCTTGAAGTCTCCTTCCCTCATGTCTTTATAACATACTTCTAAAATAGAAAATAAGAATTTACTAAAAGACCTACACACCAAAGAATGCTTAAAAAGGGCGTTTTTTTCGTCCTTCGTTTTAATGCAATATAAATGCTCTCTAATACGTATTCTAAGCTCTCTTGTCGTCATGCCCACATAAAATGCGGTGCATGAAGAACAAAGTGCTATGTAAACTATGCCTGCAGTACGACAATTGACATAACCAGGAACAGAAAGATTTTTTTCTGAACTGAAAACTGAAATATAAGGACCAACAGATATATACCTGCACATGTTACATTCATTACAACAGTGCATTCCTTTCTTTATTGTGTTAACAATAAATCTGTTGTTTTTACGTTGTGCCAAAATTTTCTTTAGATTGTTGTCATTTCTTTGAACAAATAATGGCTTCTCACCTAGAATGCCAAACATGTCAGCATTCCCTCTGATGACTCTCCAATTTTTTGTGATGATATTTTTAATATGTTTACTATCTGAATTCATTCCAAGTGTGCAGACCATATTATTAGTCAAATTACTACATGAATTTATAACCCCAGAATTGATTCCTTCAAAAGCCAAATTCAATAATGGTGAAAAGTCACTAACACGTCTATTTAATACATCATCAGCTGTTTGCTTTAGATGTGCTTTAGGAAAACCTCTGTTAAGAAATAAGGAAGTAATGAAAGAAAATTCCTCCATAACATCAGATTCCTTCGATGTCATACGACTGGCTCTGATGAACTGCCCTTTGGGAATGTTTGAAATGACATGTGTCGGATGGCCACTTTTATAATGGAGATAACCATTATTAAAAGTTTTCTTCCTATGAATAGTACTATGAATTCTCATTTCTTCAGCATCCCACCTTAAATTAACATCTAGGAAATCAACAATGATTCCCTTACCACCGATGACAAACTTAATATAGGTTGACAAAGAATTGATGTAACTAAGAAACGAATCAATATTGACATCGCTTTGATCTAAAATAAAAAACAAATCATCAATAAAACGACAATGAAATAAAATTTTAAATTTATCTATCAAAAATGGCATGAATTGATGTTCCCACATTGCCATTACCACATTTGCATATGCAGGAGCAGCTGGTGACCCCATAGCTGCTCCTTTTCTTTGTCTGTAGTAAGTTTGTTCAAAAAGAAAAAAATTATTTTCTAAAATAATTTCTAAAAATCTACAAATCAAAGAAATGGTTCTTGTGGAGAAACCATTATAATAGTTTGACAAAAAATTCTGAACTGCCTCAATACCTAAATCCTGGGGAATGCAAGTGTACAATGACACCACATCTACAGTAAGCATTAAATGCTTCTTTGGGTCAAAACAAAATGTAGAAAGAAAGAAATTTAATTTGTTTAAAAAATGCCAAGAGTCACGTAAATATGACGTTTCATTGTTGATAGTAGGTCCCATCAAAGCATCTATGACTAAAGCCAACCCTTCAGTGATTGAATGGGACGAAGACACGATTGGTCTAAAAGGGGGGCTAACAAGAGATTTATGTGATTTTGGAATCCCAAAAAATACACCTGGATTCAAGGTACATTTCTAGCTTTAGTACAAGTAATGCTGACTATGGTTTATACTTTAAGCATCTATTGTTTTCTTTATCAAAGCTTCTAGCAGCTGCATACTTTCTCATGGCATAAGCAGAAATGAATATCTCTTTGTTAGGTTTTATGACATTAGCAGAAATGAAATGTCTCTTGTTATTTTCATGACATTAGCAGAAATGAAATGCCTCTTGTTAAGTTTCTAATAGCTGTGCAGATTCATGCAGTGTGAACAGAATAAATGTATTAACCCTTTTAAACCTCGAATGCACTAAGCATGCATATTACTATTATATATTTTTCTAACACCCTTCCTGATTTTGGGCATATTTTTTTCCTCTTGTTGTATATCCTCTTCAATTTGGGAAACCACCAGGGCAGTTTGTTTCTGGAGCTAGTCCTGGGCATGCTTCTGGTAGGCAGACTGTCCTCTATGCAGCCATTGACATAGTTGTACAGAATTTCTGAGAGCAATTCAATGTATGCTGCTGTGTTCTCTGGGTTTGGAAGGGCATTGAATTTTGACAAACCATTACTTAATAAAAAGTATTTTGTTTTGGAATGGTTCTTAACTGTAAATTGTTTTACTCAGGTTATGGAGCTGATTTTGATTTCAAAGGAGATAGCTTTATGGTCTGCCCTTACCAGTGAGGACAAGACATTGAGGGCAGCATCCTCTTATATTTGTGAATACAAGGTAAAGTATGTTGGGCCTCTAGAGGAAGTATTCACTATCTGGTCAAGGGTGTTTGTATTACGAAGTCCAGGAAACTTTGTGGGTGTAGATTTGATGTCAATGGAGGATTTCCAGTCTATAGAGGGTCAATTAAGGTGTCCCATGAGTAGGGTGTTAGGTTGGATGGTAAGTGCCTCCAGTAGGTCCAAGTATGCATTGTGAGCTTCTTGAAACATGGAGTATGACCTCTAGCTGCCTAGGATATGGTACAGGATTTTGTGTATGGTGATCTGCACATGGGGAAAATCCAGTGTGTGTGTCATCCTGTTTGACTAACCTAGAATATGATTGTTATTTATATATATTGAGTCACCTCCACCTTCAGCCCTTGTCTGTGCAGCTACTGGTCTGAAGGCACCAAAACCTTGTACTGCTGGTGTACTCTTTGTCACTGTAAATTATGTCTCATTAACTGCACAGATGTCTATGTTCTCAAGTGTGATGAGGGCTTGGAGAGAGTGCAATCATATAAAGCCTGTACTGGAACTCTTTCAGAAACTTTAGCATAATGTCTCAGTGGGGCGGGGACAGACAAAAAGAACAGGGGAACAGAAAGGCACTGGAATACAACTACCCTGAGCTACAGGTCAATGACCTCAGGCATGTCAGAATTTCAGAAACTTTAACTTAATGTCTCAGTGGATAATGGAGCAGACACAAATAGCTGGGGAACAAAAAGACACTGGAATGCTATTTTAAGCAGGTAAATGAATATAACACTGTAGGAGAAAAATTTAAATATCAATAAATGTAAAAGCAATGAAGCAAAAATCCTGGAGCAGAAAAAAGAAACAATACTCTCACTACTGTAATTTTACTATAGTTTAAAGCACCAGACTATGCAGAAATTTACCAGTAACTCTATTTATAGAAAATGCACTAATAAATGACTAAATAAGCTCAAAACTGGCAGTAGTTCTCAGTTCTGTCAGAACTGTGAATGAAACTGCAAGAATACAGCACAACAGGGTTTAAAATACAGTTAGCTTTTACAAGTAATTCTACTTATGGAAATAGAAGTGCATTATAATGTAGAAACTCAAGTCTTCCCACACCTGCAAATTAAGCTGCAAGAGTAAGGTCCCAGAACAAACTAAAAATGCAAACAGATAACTTTTTTTGGCTAAAACATGGAAAGAAGAGGAAAGGTGTACAGGTCACTTATAAGTGAAACTTAAATATTTAAGCAGAATTGAAATAAAAGCTTTTTTTCTTTCCTTTTTGATGAAGAGTTTGTTACTCACAGTTCAGGGCGTTCCACACATCTCCAAGTATTGTATAAAAGATGAGTCTCACTGCTTTCTCTCACATTTATATAGCATAAATTCAGGTGCCTAGGCATGGTGATTTTGTAAATGAGGCCTCAAGAAATTATTCTCTCTGAATCATGCAATTTATTTGTCACATATAACTTCCAAAACTTCACACTCATTTCTATATGGCATTGTGACCACGCCTGGGCAGGAATCAGTGCTCATGAACGTTTCACCATATGCCTCTAGTGGCTATATATTTTTCCACATTTTACCTAATGAAAATGGAGTCACTGTACTGCCTGCTACATTTATGGCTTATACACAGAGATACTGCTGACATGTTTCACACCTTAGAGTCCAATTTGCAGATACTGGAACATAATACATATACTGGACATTCTCACCAACAGGCTGTGCAAATGAGTTACTCCACACTGCGCTGCAGTTGTCAAACTGGCTTGCAGCTTTAGCTGTAGGATGGCAACCATATTTCTCTGCTATTTCTGTAAGGAAAATCTTGGTTACTGAAGGTAAGGGAAATGCACTTTGCAGAGGTCAGCAGGAGTGTGTGGAGGTAGCTAAAATATTCCTGTACTTACTCCACCATGACCAAAGCCAATTCTAATATAAAACCAAGGTATGGAATGCTGTGGCAAATCTGTGGCAGTTGCATCAGGAATGTCACATACAGATAAGCAATGCTGCTGCCACTACTATGGGTTTAAGTGATGGCATCTCAAACTTTTTTACCAGTGGTAGAGTGAGATTACAGCTATAGTACTACAGATATGCTGTAAATAAAACTTGTCTCACCCATGCATACATACTTTCATTAACTATGTAACAATATTGATTTTTAATTTTAATTTCTATTTGTTACTACTGGAGCTTTTCTCCCCGGGCCTCTACTGAAAATGGAAATATATCCAGTTGGACTAGCCCGGTTAAGAAATGTAAAATAAAAATAAAAAAATAAATAAATAAAATACTGCCAATTTTTGTGGTATCCACAGATCTTACAAACTCATTTTTATATGTCAATAGCCCGAGAAGCAATAGCAAAAGAATGCACAGCTGCAAAGGAGGAGTGAGCGCCTTACGAGATGCTGGGGTCAGTACACATGCTACATACAGTACAGATTAAGGTATTTACACAGCTTACAGTTTTAGTTAAATATCCATGTTGCAGATTATAGCTGTAGCCTGCCACTGTAAGTTTTGTCCTGCAGTGCCAACTGTGTTCTAATTGCCATGGTGTAGTTCAAAAGTAGTAGTATGAGTTTTGGGTGCTTTTACTGTGTTTGACAGAAGGCATTAATGGGTTGTACAACAAGCCCAACAGATTAAGGCATTGCCTTTCATATTGCATGTGCTGGTGTATGTAGGTTTGATTCCCACTCCCAGTTGTGTAGCATGCCTAAACTGGTAAATTGACGAGGTGCTTTTATAGTTTTAAATATGGTACATATAAGACAAAAAATATTCATGAGATGTATTTTTTCATTGTATCTGTTACTTTCTCCCTCTCAGCATCTTTCTCATTATCCTTTCTATTACATACAGTTATTTTATGTTTTAGTTGCTTTTCTCTACTTATTTTACAATTATATGCAAGAGCATATAGACCTGCACTCATTGTTCCATCAAGGACTGCCAGCTCCCCAGAAGTGGCATCATCATCCACTCCATCTGTCTCCCAGCCTGCCAGAGTCACCTTTACAGCTCAGATATCAGCTACATGAGACACACCATCCATCCCTGTTGGAGTTTGGAGCTGTTGACCCCTCCAGTAGTAGCAGCAGCAGTAGGGGCGACAACTTGGTGATAGACAGACAGCTGACAAACATTGTGGGGAAGTTGTTTGACAGATAGATAGATGCTGTTATTGGCCATCTAGAAAACCTTGTCTAGCATACAAGTCACTTCCCTTACCTGCATGGGTTTTTCCATCTGAGCTTGGTGAAGGTGGCATTTAATGTCCCAGTGAGATATGGCTGAAAGGGATATCAGCTTCAAAACCCCCATTCTAACCTCCCCATCGTATCCTTCCTTTTTGTATATGCTTGCCCTAGTCCGTTGTTCAGTCCTCCTAAACTCCATTGTCTATGCCCTGTTTCTCTGATATCTCCTTCTCCGTTGTGCTCCACTACCCTTTATCTGTCATCACCTCCCCTGTTAGTCATATCTGTCTTCTATGTTTGTTTGTTTGCTTGCCCTTGCTACCTATACTAACCCTCTTCCTCTCACTGGATTCCCTTACTTCTTCAAGTTACCTTTATACATGAGAGAGAGAGTGAGAGAGCACATATAACCCACACCTTCCCACCTCCATCCTGGTCAATCCTTAAGTTTTCATCTGATGCCCGACTCTCTGCTTGCTTTCCCCTTTTTATTGCTTTCCTATAATCCCATTTATAGATGACAAACCATTATAATGACCATTTGATGCTTCGACATGACTTCATTTTTGTCACGTCTGTGTGCTCATGATTGCACTTAGCCTCATCATGTCACAGACACAGATGCAGCTAACTTTCGCTGCTTTTCTTCATCTTTCCCTCTGACTACATTTCTGTGGTACATGCTCATGCCCAGACACTACTGTAGCCAGTGTGATATAAAGTTCCTTGTCTAGTGATGATTATCCTCACTGTTAATTGTTCTTAAGCTCCAGGCTTTGTTGTGCAAACACGATAAACTGCGGTGGTCTTCCTGCAACCATACCCAAAATGTTTCAAAATCCCGGGGTCTGTTTTTATGTCTCATGTTTGCCTTATTATTTGACACATTTTATATTTTAAACACTCTTCTTCTCTATTTTTAAGTGTCACCTTGTAATTTTACTTGATTTGCATAAATCAACAGATTTAGATAAAGTCAGGCTTACTTTTCTCAATTGACTCACATTTGTTTACCCTCATTCTTTATACCACAAAATATTTTGTCTTTTACTAGAGAATTTTGCAAGTCACCAACTCCAAGGTCTAGATGCATTCTTCAGCTTAGAAACATATGCATCTATATTCCTAGTGTAACTATTTCCTGTTATGAAGAACAGTTATCACATAAATAGTCAATTCTTTCTGGGCTGGCAATAATTACTGAATTTTTCTTTTAAATACTGCTGCTTTGAACTTATCAAGGCAGATAATGACTTAAAAATCTTTATGGCACCTCTTCCAGTAATGTACAAGAACCTTTTAAGACCTTTTGTCTAGGAATTTATGAATTCATAAGTAAGTGCTGGGCTAGCTGCCCTGACCACTTTAAGACTAATTTCCATTTTTTGCTCATATTAACTATCCCATTTGGTTAGAGACTAGAGTTACTAAATCCCAACTCCTGTCTCCCATTAGCAAGTTGTCTCACTGCATACATAGAGACCTAATCCCTTAACCCATTAGATCTCAACAGAGTAGACCATTTATTTCAACAGACCAAATTAAATCCCAAACACCACAAAATGAGATTTCTATATAATCTTGTACCTGTGATCTGGAATTCTCACCTGGCTGAAATCAGATTTCCTTCTTATATGTTCATATTTACAGATCCACTTCACAGCTATTTTATGCAATCTACAATCTACAGGTGATTGCCAGGCAAGGCATGTATTTCTTTCACCTAAAGGAATCGCTATTTTCCCATGTTTATGAACTGTAAACATTTTGTTTTCTTATCTACATTTCTTTCTTACTATCCTCCCTCACTTGCACCCTATTTTTTGGGGTCTATATAAATTTGTCACAATGCAATTGCAGTGAACACTGAATCATAGACTCTCATTCAGTGAAAATCATTTCAGCGAGTCACTGAATTTACTGAGGGCAAGTAAATACTTACCCTACAGCACAACTTTGGCCTTCTCTCCACTGTAGTGCGATCTTGGAGTTGGTATAAATAGTTAAGGGGGTGTGGGGGTGCTGCCCCCAAATCGGGGGTGTGTGGGGGGCTTAGTCCTCCACTTGGGTGGGTTCGATTTGCATAGCAGTCAGTCCATTGTGCTGTAGGGCAAGCATTTACCTCAGTAAATTCAGTGAATCACACTGAATGAGAGTTGACGATCTGATGTTCGCTGCAATTACATTGTGACGAACTAATATACACCCATTTTTTCTGCCCCCTGGGTTCTTTTTCTAGCTATACTCATTCAGTTTTCTTATTTATCTTCCCTCTTCATCTTTATGTTACCTCAGTAACCCTCTCCTTAATGCCAAACATCAGTTGTGCTAGATTCCAATGTGCTACTTCTCTAAATATTGTGATTATTCATTTAAATGAATGAGTGTATATTACTAGAATGTGTTCTCATTTCTTTCTTGTGTGAATCCACATTACAAGCTGAATGAATCACATATTTTGCTACTTCAGTATACTTGTTTATATATGTGATTTTACATTTTAATTTTCAGAGGATGATATTATACATTAAATGCCTGTTTATATGATGCACCCAGATAATTTCTTAGCATATGCATATATGATCTGTATATTGCATATGCTTATGCTTTCTGTATTTAACAACATGCTTGTTTGCATTCAGCCCAGCCTATGACTGAAAACATTTCTCCGAACTAGATCACTTACCCAGTTAACAAATGCACTGATAAATCAACGAGTATGTTAACCAGATAAGTAAATAAATACATCGATGCATGCATGCATATATACATAAATAAATGCATTATTTTGCTAAGGCTAAACCAGTGGAGTGTGCACAAGGACACTGAGGTACAAGATGCTTGATCTTGTTGCCTTAAAAGCATCTATTTATTTATTTATATTTTTACCGGGGTAGTGCTGTAATTAGTATTGGCAAATTTTGTGCTCAACCTGAGTGAAATACAAAATATATCATGAACAAAAAATGCAGAAATGCAACCAATAACAGAGTAGTTCAGACTAGTTGTGTATAGAAAAAGATGTATGCATACATTCTAGTGAACAAGCACAGTGCAATACGCAATACACACATTGGGTCGATCTTCAGTAAATCCAGATAGTGGAAAAGATAATTCAAATGGAGACAGTGTATCAGATGATATGTCCTGTGTTGAATCAGAAGCATTAGGTTTGGATGAAGTGCTTTTTGAGTTGTATTCTGAATGAAGTCTGCTTTGTAGCAGACAAAAAGCGCTTAAATTTATTAAATAAAGTGTGGTCGCCAGTATCGCTTGGACTTTTTTCTGTGTTTACCTGTTTTCTGAATTTGGAATAAGAGTAGATTTACTTTGACAATTGGAAGAGTTTGCTAAGAGTTATGCAAAAGAAGCATTCATTTAAAATAGTAGAGAAGAAGGTCCATGGTTGGAAGGCAAATAAAAATGGTTTAGTTACAAGACAGAAACAACTACCATTGAAAGTTAAGATGTGTTACTTAATGACAGAACTGAGAACTCAGTGTTATAGTGAACATTTTCCTAATTTCAGAGAGGAATCTGAAACAAAATGGTTTACAGGTGAAAGTACAAGTCAAAATTGTGGATCTGAATATACAGGGAAGCAAACCAGTTTACGAGATGAATGTACAGTGGTGTTTCCTCTTTTTGGATTGTGTGATAAATGTTGTAGTCAAGATGAAAATGATTGCATTCTAAGTATGTTTTTTCTTTAATAAGTTACCTTGGATTGAGTTTTCTTACATTGTAGACAGTAGTATACCTTTACTTAAAGAATTACATACCGCAGGTTTTAATGAGTTTTGTAGACTCTTAGGACAGCTAACAGTATGAATTAAAATGTTTCTCTATTTGTGAAGAAAAAGACAACTGTGAGTTAAACCACACTTAAAGCCACTTAATTGATGAAAATTAATATGTATGTGTGTGTTATGCGTATGTATATCTATATCTATATCTATCTCTATATCTATATCTATAGCTATACCTATGTGTATAAATATATATATATATATTTATTTGTGGAGTCCACAAAGACTAATTGGGATTGTTGATCATTATTCATACTTTCTAGAGTGTCTTAGTTAGACAGATTCGGGTAACAATAGTAATTTACCATTTCAGGAAACCAACCAGGTTAGAAATCAGTAATATGATCATATTACATTTAGACTGGGCAGCATCAGTTTTCTTCATAGCCTTACCTAACATGAGGCAGTAATGAGTCTAAAAGAATCAACAGAGTTTCTAGTGGTATGCTATGGTTGCAGACTCCCACAGGCAGGTGAGGCTAAATATATCTCAACAATGAAAAAATCAAGAGTTGGATTTCATAAAACTTGTGGCTTATCTATAATAAAAAAATGAATAAAGGTGAAGGGCAATCATGGCCCGATCATCACGGATAACATTAGCTAACAATGGATGCAGGACATGTGTGGGAAGCAGGTAATGCATGCACCCGAGGAAATAGGGAGATAAAAAAGCTAATGTGGGGTATGGGTGAAGAAGAGGGACATACAAGAGGGATGTTGAAAGAGGAAAATTTGAGGAACTGTCAGAGGGGAATGGGCAATGTTTTTTTTTTTGTGTGGGAATAGGTCCCAATTTATTTATTTATTTTTTTTAAGAATAGATGGAAAGGTAAAGACAGGGAAAGAGGAGGAAAAGGCCATCACAGCAGGTATACCTATAGAACAACTATCACAACACATGACAGACAAAAGTTGGAAAAATCACTAAGGACAGATAATTTACACAGATGGCACACTGCACAACGCAAACAATGGAAAGTGTCAAACAGGGTGAAGAAACATACCAGCCATAGTAAAATGCAGAAATACATATATACATATGCCTTATCACATTATGACATGTAGCAAACTATGTAGCAATCATACCTGGTTGTGTATGACCAATAGTAGATGTGTGTTGTTGGGTAATAAATAGGGATCGCAGTACACATTCCATAAATAAACCAATATCCAAGTAGCCTATCAGCAGTGCAAATTTAAGCCAAGCAACCTCACAGATGAGCAAATGCAGATCTTGAAATGCCAGATAACACCAGCAGAAAACAGAAGAGAACCTCCAGCCACATGCATGTGAAAGGCAAGCAACCAAGCACAGTGCCAAAGAGCAGTACTGGCACAAAGTAGCAAACTGATTGCTACCTACACAAGTAGGTGCACATAACCCAAACAGATATGTAATAGAACGCATATGTCACACACATATATGTCATGTTAAAGGCAATACAAAGTTATAGGTGTATATGTATGACCTTCAGTGGTCCAACAGGAACTTTGATGAAAGCAGTGTCAATACACATACATACAGCAATGACATTTAATAATTATATGTTCACAAATCTAACAGCACAGCTATAGGGTCTATATCAGAACATCAAAGTTTTAAAACGTTGAATGTTCTAATATCGACCCGTTTTAATCGGATGCTAAAAATAGAGAAGCTGCAGAACACCAAATTTTTTCCTAGGGAAAGAATTTGGTTGGCCGGTTCTGTGACTTCACTATTTTCAGTGCTGTGGTGGAGATTTACGGGTCGGGTTCAGGTAAGTGTGTGATTGTGTGGTTGTTAGGATTAGGGCATGGGTTAGGTGAGTTAGGGTTAGGGCACGGGTTAGGTGAATTAGGTTTAGGGGTGGGTTAAGTGAGTTACGGTTAGGGCGTGGGTTAGGTGAGTGTGCGACAGTGATGGACCTTAGGGTTAGAGTTTGGGTTAAGGTAAGTGGATAGATAGTAGTGTATGTATAGTTTAGTGTAGGGTTAGTTGTAGGACTATAAGTGTATGTGTGTGTATTGATGTTTTTTAGCTGTGCTTGTGTTGTGTGTATGTGTTTCGGAATAGCAAATTTTTTCCCAAGGAAAAAACTCGCTGTTCTGAATGTTCGATATTATGTGGTTTAGATATTTTAGGTTCAATGAAATAGCATTCCCTATTTTCATCTTTTGATAATGTGATATAAACGCCAGCTATATAAAAAATATTACATTGAGCACATGAATTTCAACAATGCACAATGATTACAATCCAACACATAAGCATAACATGAACAAGGATGTATTTCCAGCAGTAGCCAGCGACATGTGCGCATATGTCCTTCATCTGTACAAAGGCCATAGAGTTGGTGCATTTGCCCTTGTTTACATACTAATACATGGCAAAGGGCAAGAATTCCAACAAAGGCAAACATTTCCACAGGATATATTACATACCTGTAAAGGTGGAAGAGAGGTAGACAACATGGGCCCGCATCAAGGAAGACAACAATAAAGCAAGACAACAAGGTAAGGTTACGCACTGCAAATGCAAGTGTACACCATAAAGGGTGCTGTTGCAGTCAACCCAAAATACATTTAAGCAAACAGCAAATGTATGTCATGTGGGCAGACTACATTGCCAATGACAACAAAAATGGTCATGTATAAATCACATGCACACTATTGTGCAACCATGTAACATCAACAGGCATAAGTAAGCAATCTATGAATTGGATTCACATACACATATACTCTCATGCCAATATAAAACAACATGTGAAATAAACACCTGCAGTTATATATTAAGAACCCTGCTCATTACTGAGTAGGGGACAGCCTTGTGAGCAACATTACAGCATATCAATGTTAAGTCAGTGACAGCTCACATTTCAAAGGTACAACAGTGTTTCAATATGGATCAAGTATGTGTAGAGACATGTACATATATCATTGAATATGTGCACCATTTGCCAAAAGGTGCAAATGTATGTGAATAAAATGGATGTGGAAATGTAGCATAGACCAAAGATGGCATACTCGACTACTACTGAATAAATTATTACTACCACAGTGTATACATGAACGTTATATTGGCGGTCTGTGCAGTCAGTAAAGGAGGACTGGAAATACCTTTATATGACCCAACATGACATCAACATTGCCAAGACATGCCACACAACATGACATCATGCCAGTGTGAGACAGAATGACATCTGTCATCCAAAGCATTGGCAAGGACATGTCCTTCCGTTGCACATTCATGATATGGCAATACACAAATCATAACCCTACCACAGTGGTGGTCATGGACTTTGGGCGATATGTTGTTTGCGAGTTTCTGTCAATAACACACATGTTTACAGTGGAATTGTTGCAGCAGTATCTGTATATTAACTGCAAAAGTTCATGGACAGCTGAATGTTGATAATGTGCTTATGTGATAATGTGCATCATGCACATGTTGAGAAACATAATGTTAAATGTGACACGATACCTGCATTGCAATTTTGGAGCTGTAACACGTGAGCATGGTAACAAAATGATATGCATGCACAAGAGTGCATATGCAGTCCAATCAGCAATATGGCAAACACCATGGTGGCAGCATTACACAATGGGATCACACAGACAATACTTACAGACCTGAGGGACCACCCTGATGGAGATGAGCATCATGAATGAACTGTCATGCTATCTTGTTGTTGTTGTGCCTTTCGGCTTTTCCCGGTTAGGGGGTTGCCACAGCGGAACTACGGTCCACTAATGATTGATTGGTAGTTGATTTTTATGTGCCGAGTTACCAGCCCTGATGCACAACCTTCAATGAAGGTACACCCATTCACGCATGTCTCCACGCAGAAGACACTCTAGCTGAGAATCAAACTGGACAGCGTCTTACTGTGAGGCGACAACGCTACCGCAGCACCACCACCGCGTGACAACAGTCATGCTATCTGAAATTTTTTAATTTATGTAGGTGCTGCTTACTGTGGTGTACTTAATGGACTGGAGTGGAACCATAGTCTTTTTAAGACACAAAGTCTTGCTGGCTGTTTACTGCTGAATCAGAGACACAGAGGTTTGCATGACTGCATCTGTAGTCTGTTTAAAGTACCAAGCCTTTCAAATTGCACACTGATAAAGAAATATATTTTGCAGCACAATACTATTTCACTATAAACGCAGTTACTATTAAATAACTTATTTTTATAACAAACAAGACATATGACTGTAGTTTATAAATTTAATGTGCAAAGATTTTCCTTCGCAACTGATATGGACGATGGATTTATGGCTTTCCATTCTCCAGTTACCTCAGAACCTAAGTTCCTACAAAATACCTCTAACATAGTTTATATACTGTTATTCTCATGCACTTCAAATCTTGTTATTCTCTTGCAAGGGCACCCACAGGCAGGTGCAATCGGCTTGCCAGAAGATTAATTTACTTATAATTTAAAAAAATTTTTTAAAGAAGAATGCCCTTTGCATCCAGTCATACAAACGGAACAGGTGCTTGCGACCTGTTTTCGTCTTCTCTATATGTGCTGCGACGTGACCGATGGTTTACGTCTTCATCTTCCACATTCGCGTGCAGAATTTGAATTCCAGAAGCCATCTGGACTTTGGACGAGCCGAGCGTACAAGGGAGAGGTAGCCCTTCCTAGAGCTAAACTACAACATTCACTTTTGCCACTTTTATACTAAAAATGCTGTGAGCTGAGTGGAAACAGTCTGGCGAAGGGAACAGTCGAATAAATGACCTAAAACCAGTACTAAATATATATAACAAGCATTTCAGTGTTCTGCCTGTCTTTAAAAAGAAATGGAATACTAACTGAAATTTTCAGGAATTTGATCACTCTGTATCCATGGTGAGTTTAGTAGCACTCCTCCTATTTTGTACATTTAATGTTGCTGCTAAAGCACTACATCCATTTTCAGTAATGTTCTTAAAATTGTATTTGAAAGCTGATTCAACCACTGATAAGATTGCAGCAGTTTTGAAGTGACTAACCAGAGTACAAGAACTTTTCTGAGTCAGACTGCCTAGTGTAATATGGTTCATGTTTAATATTTTTCATTGAAGTAACATTTTCAGATTGCATGTGTATGTAGAGCCCCACGGTGTAAACAGGAATGATCAGTATGGCCTGCTCAACATTAGGGAGAATGGTAAAGAACAGCATTGTTATCAAACTGGAATTAGTGATGGCATTCTGAATGATGCTAGGGTGGTGTGCTTTTCTTTTGCTTGTGAATGTAGCCCAAGGATAAATATTTGATTAAATTGATGTAATGCCTCACAAAATGGTAATACCAGGTGTTTCATAAGCGGCAGGAATTTGATAGGTTTAATCACTATGTGAGAATTGGTGCAGTTTTTTATTTATTTTTTTTAAATGTCAAACCATAATATGTTATTACATCATCAGCACTAGAATGTATACTAAACAAATGTTAAAGTTAACAGATTTTAGAGCTCAAGAACTGTCACTGTGAGTAGCCTTAGTTTATGTATCACCTTTATCTAGTACTGTGGGGATGATAGTACAAGCTTATCAGTTTATTAGCGGTATGTCTGGATGACTCTTTTGACAGTTCTGACTGATGCTATGCAAATACTCGCACTTGCTTTTGATTAGGTATACCAGAAAGGTTTTGCCTATAAGCATATTCATATGTTCATATGGTCAGCATTGTCATCACTTAATACTGTTTGTGAATATTATATATCATTTAAAGAGTTTGTTTCCATTGCCATTGCATTTCTCTCTCCATCAGGGCTCTCTGGTATCCAGAGCTCATAACAAGTGCTTTGTGGAAGTCAGTTCCATCTCAGAATCAGCGGTATGTCCCAGTCTAACCAGGGCTTTCTCATTTTTCTTTTTGGGTTTATGTATTAATTTATATTTTCCCATTTGCTTTATATTTCAGTTACCAGCTGCTATGCTGCATCTAATCTCACTTTCTACTGCTTTCTTTCATTCTGAATGACTGGGTTAATTGTTAATTTAAGTGTTTTTTTTTTCTTACTGTGGTTCCATTACTAGAAGAGAAACCATCCCTTTAAAACCATGCACTTTTGTTTAAAGCATAATTTTCACAGTATTTCATCTGACATATTTCATATTGTCTTAATCATGCAGGCAATATTTACACACGATAATCTGATATAAGTGGAGAAAGGGTATGGGTAGGAAATTGAGGAGGTACTGTATAAGGAGGCAAGTATAAGGACAACAAAGGGATGTGGGCAGCAAAGGCTCAAGTCAAATGGGACTTGGTAGAATGATTTGAACAGGTAGACCTATATAGGCTGTGCAGGGATGGAGGGGAGATCATGAAAAATGGGAGAAAAGCTCAGAGCCCAGACCCGCTGCATCCTAGAATCTTTGGTGCAAGCATCAGAGGATTGGAAGATATCAGGAAGGATTCTCTTTTATAGGAAGGAAAAGGAAAACTATGAAGAAATGTAATCCTGTTAACTTGACAGCAGTGACAGGAAAAGTCTGGTTGTTTTCCTAGAGGATAATAATTTCCAGTACATCAACCAGTTTGGGAGCATGGCCAGAAAGAGCTGTCATTTGAACCTGATGTAGTTTAGTGTGTTATAAAAGAACTTGACAATGCTTTATCAATAACCGTGGTTTACCTGGACTGCATCAAAGTATTTAACTTACTTCTGCACAAGCAGCTGTTAGGAAGGCTTAAGGTAGGAAGAGACCGAGGAACTGGGTTGCTGCATCATTGAAGAGTGAGACACAATGATTTTGTTGAGCAGACCAGTGTCAGGAATAAGGAACTTGATAGCAGAGTGCTAGATGGTGTTTTCCTGGTACCATTGCTTTTTGTTGTATTTGTTTCAGACCTATTAGAGGAGACAGAGAACAGGCTCAGTAGCTTTTCTAATGAAGCAAAGCATAGATGCAGCAGTGGTGAATAACGGGAAGAGCCTAAGGAGGGATTCAAAATAACCAGGTGAGCAAAATGGTGGCAGTTAGCACAGCAGGTAGCATACTTGCATCTTGATGCAAGCTGTAGGTTGTATTCCTACAGCATGTACATTTGTATTTTAAGGGGGTATGGTACTGCAGTCCTTAGTATGTCCTCCTTTGGATGAGATACCTAATAACTATGAACCTGTTTTTCTTGCCCCCCACTCCCTATTGCAATATACCAGGTTACCATTTCTTTTAATGTAACATAGGCAATTTATTCTTCAAGGGCAACAGGCACTGAATTTGTAAATGAAACACTGAAATATAAAGTTGTTTTCTAGCAACAACCTCTTCATTGGTTTCAGATCTCTTTAAAGTGGAATTATTCAGATGACATTTACTTCTGCAGAGATACTGCATATTGATTGATATTGGCTGATTGTATGACAGAAGTTTGAGTGGCCCTTTATGGTTGAAATGTTCTGAATGGGGCAGGTTGTCATTATTGGTTCATATGATTTGTTTCATTGCTTAAAGGAAAAATGTTCAGAACTATAAATTTAAAACACACTCTAACAAGTGGTGCTGTATTATACAAGGGATATATTTCAATTATTATATAGTATAATTAATAGTCAGGAAGGTGAATCAAAGAACTTTTGCATGGTTCTAAAAATGTATGCAAGGAGCCTATGATTTGAAAATGGCCCAAAGGTAAACTTACCCTGCCACTGGCCAGAAATATTTTCTTTGAATGTGGGTTTCAATGCTGTTTCAGTGAATGTGGGTTTCAAAGGTAGAGAAGTTTTAATGCCAAGTCTGTTTCATTGTAAGACTATTGCTTTGTTTAGGTTTAGTAAATGTCTATCAGTGTTTGTGCTATAAAATTTGAAATAAAAGTTGTAAATGAAATCCAAATATCTGTAATCATTGTAGAAGTAAAGCATAAAACAGTATGCACACTGAGAGATTTAAACAGTGTCTATGACAAATGGAGAGAAATATCCAAGTAATAAGACACTGGAATGGCTGCGGGGGGGGGGGGGGGTCAGGTGGAGGTGGGGCTGATGGGGTGAGGGTGTGGCTATGTGGGTGGGCCTCTGGGTTTGCACCCCCCCCTGCAAGAAATCCTGCGGGCTCCCATGTTCTCTTGGTATCTTTTTTGGGCTTTTGTGGGAAATCACATAATGTCTGTTTTTAGACTTTTCTATTGTTCTTTTGTGAAACCATTTAAGCACTTCTGCTGATGTGAGAATTTGCCTTTTAGAATTGTTTTCTGTTGATTCTATAAAAAGCTATGCCCATTTATCTGTGAGGAATTATGTCAAGCTTCTCTTAATATTCTGACAAGCATGTCTTTTAGAAAATATCTTGAGGAAAACACATACTACTTATATAGAAACATGTCCATTGACAGAAGTCTGTAAGGAAACATCTTTGAGAACTAAACTACTCAGGAAATATCTTGTGTCCATTAATAGATCTGCAAATATGACAAAAGCATGTAATACTTGCTTTCCAGAATTGCTTTTTAGGGTTTTTTCTGATGCTGTGAAGAAGAGAAGCCTGCCTGTTATACATATAGTATGGATGCCCATTTTGCATTACTAAACTCTATACCTACATTCAAGCAAACTTTTTATTCTATGCTTTATCCTTCAGCATATTTACAACAGAATTAATTTCAATCTTTTATTCACTGTTGAACACACTCTAACACTATCTCTATGAGTGAGTCATGCATTGCCTGTGCCATGTCCTGAAAGAAAATCC
This sequence comes from Protopterus annectens, assembly GCF_019279795.1. Taxonomy (NCBI): domain Eukaryota; kingdom Metazoa; phylum Chordata; order Ceratodontiformes; family Protopteridae; genus Protopterus; species Protopterus annectens. The sequence continues at coordinate 1,783,307,701 of NC_056728.1, read as the reverse complement.
CTATCATTGTTGTCGTCATTGGAGGAATCTGGCAATGGCCTGGCATGCTTTTGTCACTGACGTCTGATGGGTGATTGTCCACAGGTCTCATGCTTTGTCAAGATGAATCACAACACAGGACAGAAATTATAAATGCATACCTGATACTACCTGTCTGCATGACATACCCACTGTGACACAATAAACAGGCAGAAAACAGTCATCATGAAACCTTACAATATTACCATTGTCCACTATAGCACCATATGCGATGTATGTTATAACCAAAAACATAGCAATGAAAAACACATGTCTACCAGGCTTCCCATTTCTGTGAAAATCATAGCTGACAGTAAAATGAAACTGATGTGCACATCTGCAATCTAAGAGATTTTAAGTAACATCCTGTCCACATGTGAGTTCTGCATATCAGAATATGGGCAGCGCAGTGGTGCAGCGGTTAACGTTGTCACCTCACAGCAAGAGGTTCTCTGGTTCGATTCTCGGCTGGGGTGCCTTCTGTGTGGAGTTTGCATGTTCTCCCTGTGTTCGCGTGGGTTTCCTCCGGGTACTCCGGTTTCCTCCCACATTCCAAAGACATGCATCTGGAGCATTTCTCCCCGGGCCTCCGCTGAAAACAGGCTTTGTGGAACCTAGTCGGACATTCCCGGTCAACAAATGTAAAATAAATAAAATAAATATGAGAATGAGGGTAGAGTCACATACCTTGAAGGTCTCATTTAAGAAAACAATTCTAGATGAAATGGTGCAAACATTATCAAGTAGAACAATTATAATCAAGCAGTTTGCTGTTAGTGAATGGCTTCTCTGCACACAACACTTTCCTTATGCCCCATTATCTATACTTAATGATATTTTTAATAATGGAACATGTCAGGGATGCTGTATTCATCAAGTAATGTGAGCAGCTTTTTCAATGCTGCGCAATGCCATGCATAACGCAGCTTACCAGTGCAAATCATGAAATGACCTAAGCAGTTTATCAACCAGCATTAAGCATGACAAGCATATGCAAAGCAAGCACTCTTAACGTATTCTGACATTTGAAGTGAAGCATGCCCTGGCACTGCCTCATGCAACATTCACATAACTGTAATTTGAAAATAAATCTGAGAAGATGACAACATAGCAGTTGTATTGGGACCTGTATAGTTTAAAACTGATGTATACTTCAGTAAATTGTCCATCTGAGTGTCTGATAGGATATCAGTGTTTCCATTATTTTTTCATTGCATGTGATCCCCGAACAGTTATGTCTGTGTTGAATGTCAAATATATTCCATGTGTTTGTGCATGTAATGAGTCATATGAAAAGCTATTAATTAACATTGTTTCAATGAAGGCAAAGTGAGGTGACAACACCTTGGAAAATATAAAAGCCATATGATAAACAGCTGAGTCAGGCAGCATGGTCATTTGCTGACCCCACAGCAATTTTAGGAATACAACACAACCAAATAGTAACAACATTCAATCATAAACACAGTGACAGCCTGTGACACATGAGAATATAGTTTATGTTGTACAAATATAATTGCATGTCTACAAATGTATGCATGAACTATATACATTCATTAGCAATCACTACCTTACAAAAAGCATACATCCTGATGATTACTGGTGATGTAATGGTGCAAAAAATGCTGATGTGCAAAAGTATCAACAAATACAGGATACAAGTATGCTTTTACAAAACCATCAGAGGTGTTGTAGGCAGATGCGATAGCCTTGTTGAACTTTAGGGCATGCCACACAGTGGCCCAACAACAGCATGAACCCTGACACAGCAAACACCCATTCAGTATGTGAATAGGCAAGCTATACACAACAGATCAGTTACTGAAAACCACATTGACACATGCAAGTGTTTTAACACATACATTAGAAACAGCAGGCAAAGCATTATAAACTTGTAAGTAAAACATCCAAATCAACATCAGTTTGACAGTTACACAAAACTAACTGTCATTTAGGTTGTGACCTACATTTCAAAAACTATCTTTAGAAAACATGGCTTGTTGTTAAATGATATTTAGACATATTTTAGTTAAATCAGACTTGTAAGCACAGGTATTGTGTGAGTATTGCACTTATCTTACTGATGCTTGATAGGTATTCCTGAATTATAAGTAATGTACATGGTAATGTCAAAAACATGAGTCTGTAATAATGATCAGATCTTTTTTATTTATCTTAAACAGACAAAGTTATCATTATACTTCTCTCTCTGCACTGCTCCTCCAGCCTGTGCATCTGCTCGATGCACATGGGTATTGTTACGGTTCCTTTCCTCATCACCAGAAAAACAAATGATGTAGTCCTCAAATAACAGTGATATACATTGCTCAGATCAGGTTCTAAAAATGCTTATCTTGAAAAGCGTTACAGAATCACTATAGGCATTTTGTAATGTTACACACATAGTCCTTTACATTTTAGAACATAACTGAACACAGACTGGCGGACCTGAGATTCAAACCTGCAACTCTAAGCTACATCAACACTCTTACTCCGACACCTACCTGCTTAGCTGATCCATCATCATTGTGAGTGTGTAGTGGGAATGTAGTGAAAAGATCTACCCCTGGATTCTCAAAAGCTTGCACGGCGTGCATGATTAGAGTAAGAGGAAATGTTGCCAATACGGTGGCCGAGCGATCCACGTATGTGCTCGTTTGACGTGTGCGAGCACTCTAGCGCTAGTGCTGCACGTTCCCAGCCCTGTATGAAAATTACCCCATTTGCAGGTGAAAACCATGAAAATGAGGTAAATCTGCCATCCAGGAAGCAGTAATCAGGGTGTGCAGGACTAATGTAATATGCAGAAATGTACTTGCTTAGTAACCGAGTACGGTACTGCAAAATCCAAAATGGGGACATAACATCCCCAAATAAAGGCTGCATATCATTGAGGAAGCATGCCAATGGCCAAGTAGAAGGCCATTGGCATTGCAAACAATGCAAAATGCACAAAATACAACTTTTATTATATGTCTGCCGATCACGGCCGTTGAAGCATAGGGCAGCGACTCGCAAACAGGATCGGTGGGGAAATAAGAAGATAAATATAAAAAAAGCAGTCTAACTAAGATCAGTATTCCGCCATGCAAGTCATTGGCAGGAAAAGACAACCTGGCCAGTGAATAGTGGTTGCTAATGGGGGAGGCACAGTGTGACACATGTAACTATGTATCAGCAGGCAATTCTATGCAAATGAGGGGAAGGATAGTGAATCCCAGTTTTCCCCAGCATGTGAAGCAGGTCCTAACAGTGTAAGAGTATGAATAGCTGAGTGCAAGACTAGGAGACAGGTGACATCATGGGTGGGTGTGTCAGACATACTGTCAGCAGATTGGAGCCCTGTGGCTCGGGGTTGCACCCAGCTTAGCCAAGCTAGTGGATGTGTCTAAACCTGCCTAACACTTATGACAAAGTGTAAGCAGGTGTGCGCGCCATGCACCAGGATCTACAGGAAGATAAAGGAAGTGAAACCAGGAAATAGCAGCAGTGTGCACATTGCAGTACACCGACTGCGCGGCATGCCCCCGAGCTGAAACAGAAGGGCAATGGGAAGGGAAAGCAGCAGTAGGAAGTTAATTAAGGGGTACCAGGTTTACTGCCAGGTGAAACGTATCAGAACCAGCCAATTACACAGACAGCAGACCAGCCCAGCCCAGAATACCACTATAAACTATGCAGACACCTACCCCTATGGTTTTTCCCATACCCTACATCACCGCTGTAAACAAGTGGGGAACTTTTAACACTCACAACAGCAAAATGTTAGGGGCTGCAATAGCTATCATACAACTTGTGGAAGAGGCTAAGAGTGCTGAGGATGTGAATGCTGCCGACCAACCCACAGTGAGGAGATGGAGAAGAGTGTACAGACCCAGGGTAACCTACCAAGGGCTACATGAGCTGGGGATAGTGGAAAGCTATAGGGTGGACTGGGACCTCCTACAGCAAATTGTTGAGCTGTGCCGGCCACGCCTAACACACAGAACTAACAAAGGGGAACCCATCCCAGTGGAAACAAAGGTGTAGGCCTAAGAATACTAGCTACAGGTACCTTCCAAAGGCCAACTGGGGATATGATGGGGATCTCACAGGTATCATCATCCAGGGTACTCCACCAGTTCCTGGATGCCATGACAGCACATGTCGGTGAGCACGTATATTACCCCTTCACCCATGAGGCATTGGCCAGCAATATGCATCTCTTCCACCAAATAGCAGAATACCCTGAGGTAGTGGGTGCAATAGATTGCACGCACATATGCATCAAAGCACCACTCGGTGAGCAGGGCAGGGTCTACATCAACTGCAAGGGCTTCCCCTCCATCAACTGCCAGGTCATGTGCGATGTCCAGGGCATAATACTGAACTTGTGTGCTGGCTGCCCTAGAAGTTATCACGATTCCCACATCTGGCATCTGATGCAGTTGTACCAGAATTTTTCCAGTGGGGACATCCTACATGATCACCTAGTGGGGGATGCTGGATAAGCACTGGAACCGTGGCTGATGACACCCAAAAGAAACGTGCACACACCCAAACAAGAACTCCATAATGAGGCACACTCACAAACAAGAATCATAATAGAGCATGTGTTTGGGATGCTCAAGTCATGGTTCCAGTGCCTGGACACATCCGGTGGAGCCTTGCAGTACTCACCAACTACATGTACCCAAATCGTCCTTGTATGTGCCATACACAATATGATCCTGCGGAAACAGCTGTAGCAGGAGCAGCAAGGGGCAGGACCACATAGCCCCCCACCAATGCCAAGGCGTGCACAGGCACAGAGTGACTTGGAGGAGAAACAACCTGAGCCTGCCCCAGTAGGCAGAAGGAGGCATGCCCAGTATGCCCTGGCCCTGGCAAAGAGGTAACACATAGCACATACTCTGATATGGGAGGGACCCAGGGAATAGCACCTCTCTCTGACTCTCACACAGAGCCGCTGAGAGAAAATCCGGGCACTGGTACAAAGAAGGTGTGTGGGCCCTTATACAAAATTCTACACATGCATGTAAGTGTATATATTATTATTTATTTATAACAATCATAGATTACGTTGATACATTTAGATAAGTATGTATAGGTATAAATGTAATAAAGTAATATATTTATAATAGTAAAAGACGTTTATAATAGCATTTATTGTCTGCCGAACAAAGGTGCTTTCCTGGCCTTTTTCCTAGTAAACCTCTGAATTACATAATCAGAATGAATCTGTTTTGCTAGATCAGACTCAATACTGAGTCTTGCCAAATCTACTAGTCGCGCTTGTGACGTAGTGGATCTTAAAAAATGTTTTACCAGCTTTAGCTTGCTGAATGAGCACTCTGCAGAGGCGACAGTGGCAGGAATTGTCAACAGAATACGCAGACCGACACATATATTTAGAAAGAGTCCTTCCAGTTTGTACTTTTTTAAGCAATTCAGCAGATCCAATGGGCTCAGCTGGTTCTCTCCAAAATTTGATCGATGAACAGCTGGCAGATAACCCATCTCCATTACAAGATCTTCACTGATATCAGCAGGATATTGATTTGCCAGTGATTTTGATTTTTCTTTCATCTCATCTACAGGAATTGTTAGGTACTTCCAGAGGAAGATGAACTTCTCAGAAATATTCACTGCAGCATTGAAACGAACCGTGAGTCCACCAATAACATTATCTGACATTACATAGAAAACAGACTTTCTGAAATACGCTTCTTTAGGGCAGTCATCTGTTTCTTGTTGTTGTGACAATTTGACATCTTCACTATGGAACCCCCTTTTGCGTTTTGTGTCACCATAACTTCCAAATAGTTTAATTTCTATGTGTAAATTGGAAGCAACATGCTTAGCTTCACTCCACATACTTTTCCAGCTGTTGCAAAGATCTGTCAGTTCTGAAATCAAGGTTTTTATGTTGGACACTTCAACATCCAGTGTTGCATTTCTGGATTGGATAACTTTGTTATAGATATCAACTGGACCTAATATTTTGTACCATACAACAGACATTATCACACAAATGAATGATGTCACATAAGACAAAGCTCCATTAATCTCTCTTCTTGTTTTGGCAGTTAGGTTCAGCTTCAAGAGGTCTTCTAATGCTAATTTGATGCCAGGCAGATGGGTTACAAAGGGCTTCACACTTTCGACATGGTCTGACCACCGTGTGCTAGATATGCCATGAAGAGAACAGCCAATACGATTCTGCAGAATATTCCATCGATGTGGACTAGAGCTAAACAAATTATAAACTGTTTGTATAGTTCCAAAGTATGTTATGGTTTCAGGAATACATTCTGCAGCATCATTTCCACACAAATTGAGTGTGTGGCATCCACATGGAGAAAATATAGCAGTTGGACATTGCTCAAGTATTCTTGCTTGTGCACCTTTATATTTTCCTGACATGTTGGCTTTGTTGTCATAAGCCTGTGCTCGGCAATCAAACAGTGGAATATCATGTTTGTTCAATGTATTTACAATCATCTGTGCTATGTCAGATCCGGTGTGTCACTGCAGTCAACACGTTTCTGAAATTTTTCTACAATTTCAAACTGGGACTCATTTTGAATTACATAACATAGCAGGAATATTGTCTGCTCAACATGAGATGCATCCGGTGTGGAATCAATTATCACTGCAAAGTACTTTGCAGTCTTTTTATCCTGCAAAATGTGTTGTTTCAGAAGTTCAGAACATTTAGCAATTAACTCACTTTGAGAATCAGCAGAGAGATAATGCATTTGAAGTTGTTCCCCCTTTTCTTGTGACTCTTAACTTGCAACACATGTTCTTTTAGAATTGGATCCCATTGAGACAACAACTCTATTAGCCCCCAAAATGTCCTTGTCACCAATGCACTGTGAACTATCATGCAAAGCAAGCCCACGTTCTCCAAGGAATAGTATAACATCAATGATTTGTTTCATAATGTTGTACCAATTGACAGATTATGTTGCAATTGATGCCTCTAAGAGACTTTCAATACCCTTATCAGAAGACAGGCGTCTTTCTAATTCTCGCCAAGCCAGATAGCATTGCCTATGACTATTGCTTCTCTTGTGTTCTGGGATGTGACTACATAATTTTTCCACTTTCCAGCAGCTGACCATCTTTCTGATGATGCAAGCATAGACTTGGATGTGGAGCAAATGTTGCAACACAGATTGTTCCAAAATAATCGGCAGGGAAAACAATCGAATGCTTGTTTAACATCACTCCAGACAAGCCAGTCTTGGACATTTTTCTCAACATTCAAATTTCAAAATGTTAGTATGCTTTCTGAAAAACTTGGTTATTCGTATCTTTGGGAAATGTTTTGGGATTGCCAATATGACATTTCATAACACAGTTTTCTATATCCAGTTGAGAAGGAACCATTGTTACAAGAAGTCCAATGTCAATTCCAATATTACTCTTTTATTCACCATGGCCAGATTCTGTAGACATTGACGTACTCGTTGCCTCACTTCTCTTTTCATCATTAACATTCACTTGTTCCTTCAAATCTCCTTTTCTCTCATATCCTCCATCCTCCAAATCCACATTCACGTCATCCACCTTTTGTGCAAGAATCACAATAGAATTTACTTGATCTGATGTTTTTTGAAAATCCAAACTGGCTTCATGAGATTCTGTCCTTTGTTTCAGTTCTGCATTTAGTTTACCTTGTTCTAAATTTAAAGTTTAATTTTTGTCAGTTTCTCTTGTTTTCCATTTAACGCCAACTTGAAAGGGTGTTTGCAGTCCTTTTTTTATTAATCTCATCACATTTTGTTTTTCTTTACGTTTTTCAGCTCCAGATTTTAGAGATGACATGTTTAAGGCCGGTACCTGAAATGAAATAAAGAACATAGAAATTTGTCGTGTTGCTATTGAGAATTTTGTTAATGGTTCTTAAGTTAGGACAATATTTATTGCTATTGATTTCCACTAACTGTTAAGACATTTATAGTCTCGAGTTTCTCGATAATGTAGACAAAAAGGCACAGGATGTCAGTGGGTCCTTTATGCTACAATTACAGCATTTACAGAGAACTTTACCTGTGGAATTATTTCTTCCTTTGCTTTCCTGTAAAGTCTTTGCAGTCCACGATGAATCAGCGTAGCTCGTGTCCTGTTTTCTTCTTCCTCCCAGGATTCAGTGGGAAAGCAAGGAGGAGTAATCCGATCAATAAGTTTGATGTTTGAAGCTAGGAATGGACACATGAGAACACTCGTTGATAGTCACTTTCACAAGTTTTTGTTCATTGAATCTTGAATGCACCGTATTATGTCACTCAAAAGTATTTTATCATTGTCATGGCCTTCTATTGTTTTGCGCTCACTCAATGCTTCATGATCTTGCATGCAAAAGTTCTCACACCATTCTTTGTCTTTGTTTGTAAGAACGTCTCCTTCTCGTGACAACGACATGTTTTGGTTTTTGTGATGTTTCTTGGGCTTCATTGGGCCCCCTTGAGCTTCATAGGCCCTGAAGCGATGTACCAGCTGCACCCACCTCTCCTCGGGCCTGCTCTCACATACAGTAAAAGGGATGCCAAACATTACACTACCTGTGCCTAACCATGCGTAGGCAGTGTACTATGTGCATCTGACATAGGCAGCCCTGCAGCACCACCCTCAATACTGGGACACCCACAAGATAAGGGACTTACACATGCCAGGCAGGAGAGGGGGTCACATACCCTACAACAGTCACAAACAAATGTCATACTATGGCCTCTGAATGAGGGGTATGGGTAACCACCCCCCCCAGGCCTACACGGACAGACTATAGCAGGCCAGGTAGTAGGATGTCAGTTCTGATGGCTAAGAAGTCAGAAACTAATGTGTATGTAATCAAAAGATAAGAACCATAGTACACCGGTATGGCTTAGCCAGCACAATAGGTAAGACTACTGACTGAAATGGACTACAGGACATACCAGTACAGTCCTAGCAAATGTGTACAACTGTCAGGTGTGCCCCCCCACCCTACATAGAAATATAGTAACAGTCAGGTGCCCCTCCTCATGCCTGTGTAGAAACATTGAAATAGTCAGGTGTTAACCCCGCTATGCAGACATGTTGCAACAGTCAATGCCAAATGATCGGTGGATACCCTGCAGACACAGCATGCTACCTGTCGGTGTACAACACAAAGGCCAACAGTGCAGTACAAACCACCGGATATGATCCACACATGCAAAACAGACAGCCTTATTGGGCATGCTCACACACTTAGAGAAATGAAGGCAATGTCAGTCATCAACATACTGAAAGGTCATACTGGGCATGCTCACGCACTTAAACACATGAAGGCCATGTATGCAAACATCAGTGGGCCAGACACATCTGGCGGTTGCAATTGTTAGTGCAAACACATGTCAGCATGCACCACTCATGCCTTGCACACACAGTGGATAGGAATACAGACATATATGTAAGGACAACAAACCATAATAAGTCAAAGGTAGATGGATATAGATGTGTGAAAGAGGGTGACTGTGATAGGGAGCCATCCACACCTGTCCCACCCAGCACACAGCCAAAGGGCCCCAAACACATCAGGTGCAGATGTCACACACTGCAGTTACTAGCGACCAGTACCTGTCAGCACCACAGTCTATGTGGTCCATATGCAGCTGTGCAACATGGCTGTACAAGGACGTAGTCATCTAGTAGCCCTATACACGTACCTATGTGTGGCTGCTTGTGGCATGTCACACCTACATGAATGGGTTATGGGCCATGCACACACCGCCCACTCCATAGCGCTACCCTGACAAGCCTGCTGGGGTGATCCAATGTGAAAAACACCTTTGGAGGAGAGTTGTAGCCCAGTAATCTCCGTGGCAAGTCCCATAACTGTGTACTGCTGTAGTGTGGTAAACTAGTTAGGTAGGAGTTCTAACCCCACACATGGCAACTGTGTGTGTCAGTGTTTGTGTGTGTGTCTGTCTCTCACTGACTGTGTAGAGGACAATGCCTTTTAGGCTACTCACACCCCTTACTATTCACATACCCACATTTGGCAAGGCTGCTGATGTCACCCATCTAGAAATACTCCCCTGAGAAGGCTGTAGCTCAGTAATCTTTGTAGTGCATGCTGTAACTGCTTACTGCTGTAGTGTGATAATGTAGTTAAGTAGGAGGTCAAACCCCAGATGTGGCAACTGTGTGTGTGTGTGTGTGTGTGTGTGCATATGTGTGCATGCCTGTCTGTCACTGACTGTGTAGAGAGCTATGCCTTTTAGGCCTTTCACATACCCAACTTTAGCAAGGCTGATGATGTCACCCACCTTGAAATACACCCCTGGGATGGCTGTAGCCCAGTAAACTCTGTAGCGCATCCCGTAACTGTGTACTGCTGTAGTGGGATAAACTAGTTAGGTAGGAGTTCCAACCCCAAACCTGGCAACTGAATGTGTGTCTGTGTTGGTGTGCATGTCTGACTGTGTAGAGAGCAATGCTTTTTAGGCTACTCACACCCCTTACAAATCAAATACCCACCTTTGTCAAGGCTACTGATATCACACACCTTGAAATACACCTCTAGGACAATTGTAGCCCAGTAATCTACATAGCATATCCTATAACAGCGTATGACCATAGTGTGATTAAGGAGTTAGCTGGGACTTCTAACCCCAGACCTGTTAACTGTGTATGTGTGCATGTCTGACTGCGTCGAGAGCAATGCTTTTAGGGTACTCACACCCCTTACATTTCACATACCCAACTTTGGATAGGCTGCTGATGTCACCCACCTAGAAATACACCCCTGGGACGGTTGCAGCCCAGAAAACTATGTAGCACATCCCTTGACTGTGCACTGCTGTAGTGTGATAAATTAGTTAGGTAGGAGTTCCAACTCCAAACCTGGCAACTGTGTTTGTGTGCATGTCTGAGTGTGTAGAGTGCAAATCTTTTTAGGCTACTCACACCCCTTACAATTCAAATACCCATCTTTGGCAAGGCTGTTGATGTCACGCACCTTGAAATACACCTCTGGGACGATTGTAGCCCAGTAATCTCTGTAGCACATCCTGTAACAGCGAATGGCCATAGTGTGATTAAGGAGTTAGTTGGGAGTTCTAACCCCAGACCTGCCAACTGTTTGTGTGTATGCGTGCATGTCTGACTGTGTAGAAAGCAATGCTTTTAGGATACTCACACCCCTTACATTTCACATACCCAACATTGGCAAGGCTGTTGATGTCACAAGCCTAAAAATACACCTCTGGGAAGGCTGTAGCCCAGTAAACTCTGTAGTACATCCCATAACTGCGCGCCGCTGTAGTGTGATAAGCTAGTTAGGTAGGAGTTCCAGCCCCAAACCTGGCAACTGTGAGTGTGTGTCTGTGTTTGTGTGCATGTCTGACTGTGTAGAGAGCAATGCTTTTTAGGCTACTCACACCCCTTACAATTCAAAACCTACCTTTGGCAAGGGTGCTGATGTCATGCACCTTGAAATATACCTCTGGGACGATTGTAGCCCAGTAATCTCTGTAGCACATCCTGTAACTGCATACTGCTGTATTGTGAATTAGAACCATGGTAGAGTTCCATCCCCACACCTGGCAGTTCTGGATGTATTGTGTGTGTCACTGCCTGTGTAGGGAGCAATGCATTTTAGGCTAGTCTCTCACAGTCATTTCAAATGCCCTACTTTAGTAATCCTGCTGATGTCAATCATTGTGAAATACACTTTTGGGGAAGGACTACTCCAGTAATATCCATGTACGTACTATAACTGCATAGTGCTGTAGTGTAATACACTCGTTAGGTAGGAGGGTGTATGTGTGTGTGTGTGTGTGTGTGTGTGTGTGTGTGTGTGTGTGTGTGTGTGTGTGTGTGTGTGTGTGTGTTGCATATTTCTTATATGGTGGTCATACTATATGTCACAATGTCCACCATACAGGGATAACACATGTGATATGGCTGAGAGGCTGGGGTGCAAAGCCAAAGCTATAGCCAGGCATGTGACATCAAGGCCAGGCAATCACAGATAGCAAAGCCAGTATTATCCAGAGCACACTCTCAACCTATGTGTCATACACACACACACACATGCCTAGGTAACAGCCAATATGTGGGTAGTACACTGCATACTGGCCACTGATAGTGACTATGCATTGACAGCAGTGGGCCACAGAGGGCATGTCACCCTGTCCATCTGTCCAATATGCATGTATGAGCAGACAGTGCACCTCCCCCATGTTCCCCTATGGACACCTGCACCACCTGTGGTGCCATCACATGTGACCCACAATGGACATACCATGCCTGACAACATGCCTGTATAGACAGATGCCACTGACACCAGGGAATGCTGATAGCATGCACTCAGTGTAGGTGCAGGGTAAAACTGCTGGCCATTACCCGTTCTCGCCACAGGTGGGCAGGTCTGGCAAATCTGATGATAATCTGTTTTCACAACATGGGGCGGACAACCCAGGTACAGTTCCACATGTCATTGCACATGCATGTGGGAGATGTGCACATCCCAGACGCTGTCAATGTCATGGATGAAGGAACACAGACATGGCAAGTTATGCACAGCATTGGCCACACACAATAGTCACCCAGGTGACTGGATGGGGGATACAATACATGCCTGTGTGGGCAAATGCAGACACTACATCCCTGAGCCACAATGCAGACCATTGTCATATGGCCTGATGCCAAGGTACACCCATTGCCTAGCCTTGGACAGCTGTCTGGCACAGTCAAACACCACACGCCTGTGCAGACATGCACCAATGCATGTCAGTACTGGCACCCTGTTTGTTTGTGTGTGTGTGTTGCATGCTGCAGATGTTCACATCCACACTCACTACAACCCCATGGGCATTCTGCAGCATGCTGTCTGATGTCAGACACCTTCGCATACCCTTTGCACATACAGCCCCCATATGACCTGTGTGGTGCATGGGATACCTGCACAGTGATGTGATGTGGCAAGCCAACAACCGATGAGATGTATACCTGGCCCTGCCACATGTGTCAATGTGTATGTTTCCTTCTTGTGAGAGTGTGGCTGTGCTGATGCTGGCACCTGTTCATGCTGACAGGCACATGTATGTCACCTACCATACAGGTACTGTATCCCTGTTGCAGATGTCACTCACCATCACATATATGTTCTGAGTTCTCCACAATAGGTAACCAATGTGGCGCACTTAATAATTGCATCAAACTGTGCTAGCACTACATAGTTGTCAGGGGTTTGATACCCGGTGCTGGCAGGTGTGTGACACAAACATGCTTCAGTTTTACCCTCCCACCCCTCCCTGACATGTATTTGCCTCTGTCTGTGTCCCCCACCCCTCTCAAGTGGATGTGGAGACCTACACCTGCTTTGCTTAGGCAGCAGCATGTGTAATGTAAGTGATGCTCATGATCAGCTGATGGCCTCTGCATGAATCACAGCCCTCCCCTAGCTGACTGCATGTGAAACAGCTGTGGTAACATTCCCATAGCCAATTGTATGGAAACACACTCCAATACCTAAGAACATCATGGAGGTGTTGGCCCTTTTCATCTACTGTGAGCAGGAACTAGATCTGTTGTGTGGCAAACACCATCTCAGATGGATTTTGGTGTACCTCTAACAATATACACTGTGGAAACAGTGCAACAAATAGGAGTGGGATGTGCCTGACCTGACTACAGACTGTAAGTGCCACTATACTGCATTTGGAGTAATGTTGCTTTAACAGTGTTTGTGTGGATATGGCTGTTGTACATGTCTCAATACCTGCCACGTCAGTTCCATATTTATGGGGAATCCCCCTCTGCAGGGTCATCTGCAGCCTGGGCAGTGTTGTGTCCATGGTTGCATATATCACCCACGGAGCATCTAGCTGTCGACTGCAGATGTTAGTGTGAGGATTGCAGTCAGTAGATGGAGAAAGCCGTGATTGTCACAGACGTCATACCCCTCAAAGGACATATGTTGCAACAACTCTGTAACAACAGTACATGTATGTGGTTATCACAGCAACATGTCAATATTGGCCCTGTGTATCTGCTTCCAGCCACACCTCTGTCAAACTTTGTACATATGTTGTGCATGAAGTGGTGCATATGTGCTGTACACCATAATTTGTGGCATCATATCTGATAACAAGCCACTGATATATCTAACTGCTACACATGTTATGTACAGTAGGGGTTACATTACATGACATTATCTGCACATTCTGTGGATGTTCGTCCAGTACTGAGATCTGTGTACCTATGGTGAATGTCAACAGTGTGTGTAGTGTTGATATGTACCTTAGCCTGTGTACAGACTGTGGTAGATGATATTGTTCTAGTTCCCCTACTATCAGATGTTACATGCTTCCTCACTGTATGGTACTGTAGTGGCGTACATGTTTGCAGGGCCATAAACACACATGTCCCATTCCAGAGACAGCCACCAGACCAAACTGTGTAGTAGGCCAGTATATGTAGGGTCAGTCTGTGAGTGGCACATATGAGGATGATGTAGAACACATAGTCCATATATGTAATACCATGCTAGCTAACCATATGTGGCTGTGGCTGTGTTCACATTGGTTGTGGATATGCACTTTCACACAGGTGTATCTTACCATGTGCTGTGACATGCCTGTTGAGCCTGCTTTATATGCAGGTACATGTACATTCCCCCTTAGGAGATGTAGACCAGTATTGAGCCAGTCTGCCTGCAGCCTGCACAGTACATTGTGAAATGCCTAGCAGCTGAGTGTACTTACCCAGTGGGATGTCATGTATTGATACTAGCCAGATATCCCACTGCTGGCCCTCCCTTAACAGTCATGTATGTCAGACAAGGCAGTGGGATGCAGTGAAGATGTATGTCAATACCTATTGGGTAGTATGTGGCCATGGCACCCCTGTACTAGCAGTCATACCGTGTCAGGCCAGGCAGAGGTGTGTTAATGCATGACCTATGGTGGACATCATATACCGGTCGTTATGTGTTATACCCATCTACATGGCCGTCTACATCCATATTGTCAGGCATGGTACACATGTGTAGCACTACGGGCTTATGTGTATACCTCTGGACTGTACAGACTGTGTCAGACCCTCCACATATATTGGCCAATATCTCTGCTGCAGTCCACAGTGGCATTATGTGCTAGCAGCGGTACTGTACAATGATGTGCTTAGGATGTCTGTCAGTAACCAATGGCACACATGCTATAAGCAAGTGTGACCTCCCACACACAACATATCTGTGAAGACAATCCCAATGACAGTAGCAATAGTCTACTAGTATACCTGCTATACATACCTGACATCCCCTGCAACTACGACATTGGGAACATGTGGGCTAGGATTGGTCTACACTTCATGTCCAGGACATATGGTGGGAATATATGTACATATACTTATCCAGATAGCCAGATATACATGATTACACATGTGTACTATGCCCAATTAACACTGTCATGGCAACGACCTACACTAGATCCCCACATCAAATGTGTGTGGTCCCATTACATCTCATGTGTGATGGACATCCATCCTGTGTGTGGGCAGCAGTGCTACCAACAGCAGGTAGCAATACCCCTTACAGGAGACCCGGCACACTCGGGGCAACCACATAGTTGTAGGAGGATCAGGAACTACAGACAGACTGTGAGTAGAGTTGTGTTATGCTTTGTATAGCACTGGTGTTACAGAGTGAGGGTGTACATACTAGTTTGCCATGGAATGCAGTCCATATTTATAGCACACAACTGTGAGCCTATCCTCATGCTGGCCAGAGCTATGCCTATCATGTCTTGTCTGTCCACCACACAGGTCTTGTGTCAGATATTAGACTGGCAGTGTGTGTGTTGCATGTTATCAGTACATGGCTACATCCATGACCATCTCTGCCCTCAATTCTCTCACTAAGGGTAAGTCACAGACTATCCTGTAACACCAGCAGCTTGCATAGTGTATGGCAACAGTTTTCCACATATGTGCCTGTATTCCAGTCTCTGTCCATCACCTACATACCAAGCTTTGCACATATGTTATGATGTCGGTGGTTGATTCATAGTGAGCTGGGAGCATAACACACTGCCAGTGCTGCCATCAGTCCACTGCCATTTTAACCCCCACACATACGGTGGGGCTGGGGCCATATATGTGTGGGCATCACCTACATAATACATGAGTGCCCTTATGCACTGCAGAGCCCAGTGTATGTAACAGTGGTGTATGGCCCTGTATTATTGAGTCTATGGGGGCAGCACCATAAATGACTTAGCCTGCTACAAAATGTGGGGGTATCAGGGCTGAGCTGCCTTAAGGTATTTAGATGTATAGTACCATAAACTTCACCTATATATACATTACTGACATGGATCTGGGTAATGCAAGACTACTGCCCCCTGCCATACAAACTGTTCTGTTTGATGGTGTGCTCATGATGATGTCAGTTATGCCATGTTATGTAGCAGTTACAACCCATGTGGTCATATGATGTCTATACCACCTACTGAGTTTGTACAGTGTGGAGATAGAGGCTGCTGAACTACATACCTGCAGTCAATACTTTTGATTGTTAGGTATCTTGTGGCCAAGTGTGTCTTTCCTATTGTGCAATGTGAATGGCTTGGCCTGGACAGCAACAGCTGTGAACCTTTACAGACTACTGTATTACTGTAACTGGTCCACAGTAGCATCACTCCGTTGATATAGTTGTCAGTGTCTAAACAGCTATATGGCATGGCATGTAGAACTTTAATAATACACGATTAAAGGTTTCTGTGTCTGCAAACCTGTGGGTGGTGTTTTACCTATGATCTCTCTGTGGGTGTATGTTACAGGCAACAATTGTCATTTGTATGGGTGGCACATACAGTGTCCATTTGTTCAGGGGTCAACTGTAGGCATAGTGGCTGTTCCATATTGTGTGCACCTTCCACTTATGTATCTTACTGTACATATAAATGCATGTGTATGTTATTCACATGTATATGTATATATATATATATATATATATATATATATATATATATATATACATATATATATATATATATATATATATATATATATATATATATATATATATATGTATACCTGTATCTGTATCCTGGGAATGTTGATGGCTTCCACATAATACATTACCCATGGGAGCCAGACTGTTCTGCATGATATTTACCAATACCACTCTGACATCATACAGGTGGGATGTAGTACAGGGAACATCATGTGCCCATGCTGCCATAGGCCCTGGTTATGGGATCTCCAACACATGATAGTGTATTGCAGGGTGGACGTGTTTGACTGGGGGGATGCTTATTTGTACAACTCATATAGTGTGTGGTGCCTCTCAGCCCTATTAATGTAACATATAGCCTGCTACACTCCTCTCCCTAACAGCTACATGTGCCTTGCAGTACCAGCACAATAGTGTTGTACCAATGGGTCAGTAGGCATGGGAATCCCATTGATGTCTGCCATGTGTGTGTATGTGTGCATAACTGTAGGGTACACCATTCCGAGGCCACATACTCCTATTACAATACACATTGCCACACAGTAGTACAGATATTGTTGTTGTCACCCATAGGTGTGGCAACGCAATACAATACCCTGCTATGCCTGTGGCATGTGCATCACATGCATATCCCTGTGGTACCACTGTTGTGATATGCAATGGGTTGTTTTGGCATTGTAGTGTGATAGTGGGTATGTCAGAGTATCAAGATGGGTTCCAGTGTGTACAATATCTAGTGGGGGATATGGATGCTGTGTACACTGTCTGTACACCATGGTACACCTGGTATATGGCCCACGTACCACTCTCTGGTGGCCACTGTCACCATCACCCATACAGGTAACAGATAACAGGATACAGCCCAGTTACACATGTGCTGTGTGCAGCCTACATGTAACATATTGGACACATGGACTAGTTAGTTAGCAATAATACAACCAGGTCTCTAAGATGTGTGTCTACCTGTTATGTGTCAGTCAATGTGTATATGATGGTATGACACACTATGTATTCTCCACATACAAACATTACATCCCCCATTACCATATTGTACGTGTCTGTGGATGGACTGCATGTAACATGTGACCTGGTACACACCTCATCCAACAGATGGTGTCACGTGTGCAATGACAACCACACAGTTCAGTAGCACTACATACCTAGGTAGGGGTCTAGACACAGTGTCGCCAAGTAAGGATGTGTGTGTATGTGGATGAATTGACATAAGGGTGCAGATTATACCTGTACCAGCAGGCCACCAGTCAATTTTTCATGGGCAATAACTGTTATACATACCTGTGGCATGTGTGCAACTGTACACCAGATATGTCACAGCCATGGTGTCACCACACTGACATACCCTTGTGGAATATGACTGCAGACCATCCTCCTGCTGACACATGTATGCCTACAGCACAAATGGATAACAGTATGGGAATAACAATTGGTGTTACCAACAGCTGAGATGCATCATAGCTGCATGGCTGCACTACCTGACATGTATGCATTACACATTACCCCTCACTACATTCTACACTGCAGTACATTGCAGCACTCTATAACAGTCACTGTGTGCATGAGAACCATATTAGCCTGTCCCTGCATTGATGTTATGGATGACAGGGATGTGACACATGTATCATCATATGCATAGGGTGTGTGAAAGTCATCTTAACTGCATAGCTACACTACCTGACATGTATGCAGTACACATTAATCCAGACTACATTCTACACTGCAGTACATTGCAGCACTCTGTTACAGTCACCGTGTGCATCAGAACTATTTTAGCCTGTCTCTGCATCAATGTTATGGATGACAGGGATGTGGCACAGGTATCATCATATGCACAGGGTGTGTTGCTGGTGTGCCAGAGGCTGAGAGTGTCCAAACATGTGTCACCATGTGTGTGGGTGAGGGGTGTGGTTCATTGATTGGGTATGGTGATATGGTGTGTGTTGGTATGGGGTCGCCCTAAGTGTGGTTACAAAGTGTGTGGATATGCATGCACACAGTTCTGCCATGTGGCTTCCCTATACGGGTGATGTTGGACAGCTGCAGACCATACCTGGCAGGGTGTGCAGTTCACTGCCTCCGGTCATGGACATGCTGACTGTGCCTGCCAGGGGTTCCATTGGCACATGCAGGTGCAGACCTTGAGATGCTACTTTCCCCTGATAATGAGATATGTCCGCTGGAACCATGTCCTACCTGGGACTGGCCAGGGCCATGAGCATGAGGCCTGCTGTGGTGTGGACAGCAGTCCCAGTGGAGTGCTGGGGCTGGTACTGCCACTACTGGAGCAGCTGGGCATCCTGGCACATACACATTGACCACCAGCTGCTGATGTTTCTGGTCTATGTCCATGAAGCCAATCCAACACTCCCACCACATGTTCTAGCACAGACATACCATGGCCGAGGAGGCCCACCATCTCACCCCACCGTCTATCCATGACCTCGGTATATTCACAGGAGGCACCAGCGAGTTCATGGAGGTTGCCACTTACAGCTGTGAAAGCAGACCTCTGCACCTCAGGCCCTGTCAGGTGTGCATTTCCATACATGCCTGTGCCTCCATTATGGCCTAAAACATGCTTATGTTGGTACGAGTTATGGCGCCTCTGCCAGGGACATGATGACCTGCGGTCATGAGCACCACGGTACATCTACTGATATGGTGGCCTTTTGGATATCCGACTATGCCAACTGTGACCCGACACAGTTGACATGGACACCACACTTTCCTGGTCATTGCCAAAAACCGTCAACTGTCCCTCTGCTATGACAACATGTGATGGGGTTTGTAGGGGCACTGTAGCTGTGTGTGGGCTTGAGGTAGCTAGGAGGGTGATGACACATGCTGGCGCAGTGTTGGCTTTTGACAACCCCACATGTGCCTCACCTGTACCATCATCATCGGTGTCTGTAGGGACACCTACCTCAGTTTGCATGCAGGAGGGACCCTGACCACCTCACCACCTGTGGGGGAAACAAATACACACTTTAAGACCTGTACAGAATTGCATAACAGTACACACCCTCACACACACTCACACTGACAGCCATCTTACTACCTCACTTTCCTTGGGTTTACAGACAGTCCCACATTCAGTTAACATATGTTCCCCATCCTGCATGGCAATTGCTAATATAAATGCATTACTACTGCCTATTAACATATCATTCCTCTCCATGCCTATACATGTGGTTACAACACTGGACCTGTTACTCCATCACATCCCTGACTTGGGTGGAGTTGGTTGTACATGGCCTTACTGGTGTCATCCCGTATTACCCTGTGTATGGGCAGTAATGGTAAACAAGGCTCCTATATGGCTAGGGATGCTGCATTCAATACATATGTCACACACCAGAGCCTCATACTACAGTCTTGCTTAGTCCATGCCACATCTGCTGCACAAGCGACCCATCATGCGGACAGCAGTACTACCTGGATACACTCACTAATGTGCTGTGGTAATTCCCCATTGCATTGTAGTGCTGCATATGTGGATAGCCGGTTACCTATTTGCTGCTGGCAATATGATGTGTATACCTGATATGTACTTCACCTGCCAATGCATGCTCCATGCTACAGACCTTGTTATGCTATCAGCTGTCCTGTGTTCACATACCAGACAGGTTGTCCTGGTGTCCCATGTCTCATTCCATGTACATGTACAGCACAATCCCAAGGGGAAGTACTGATGTGTTGTCAATCCACCTATCACCTGTGCATACATGGACACCCCCCCCACACGCACACAGACACACACACATGTATACAAACATCTGACATGCATCATCCACATTCCACTAGATTGCACTTACAAACACAATCGAGACACACACACCCCCCACACTCTTACATGTGGATTTGCACAACATTTGCACACACAATCCTCCCATTACCCTTCTGTTAACATGCATTACATTTGGTGCTCAACAGCATGCAGTGCAACTATAGTGACTTCATGCTAGTGGAATTATACATGTGTGTGAGGCATGGGCTGTGTTGGTAGGTGATAGCCCTTCCTCTTGTTAAGACTGCAGCCATGTACAAAGTGTTACTATGGATCTGTTCTGCACCAGGGGCCTTGTACTGTGCACCATACCTTGCAGGTGTAGAAACCATTTCTGCATATGTAGTACTGTGTCGGTTATGTCAGCTCCACCGCTCACAGCCCCTATGTGTTATAGCAACTCATACCTGGGATGATATATAAACAGCTATCATTTGTGAATGCCTAATGTCTGCATTACAGATCACAACATCAGCAGTGCATGCATGACCAGTACAAGACTATTATAATGACAACCAGCAGACCTTACTATGGCTGTGGGGGGTGCCCTACACATGTCCCAGACCTTTGCATTGTTGCAAGGTATACTCATGTGCACATCCCTTGGAGTGTACACACTGCTGTCATGAGTGCTGTGCGGTCAGGGCTATGTCTGCCATGTTTACTTAACCTGATTGTGTGCAGCTGCAGCCATGGTGGTGTTGATTCACATATTCCCTACTGTAGGCCGTGTGTCCTTCCATACTTCACATCCCTGTGGACACATTGCACATTGACAGGATATTAGTTATCTTGCATGTGTCTGTTGTACCCTTCCGATATCCCAGCATGGTCTCTACTGTGGTGCATTGCATTTCACAGCAACAGAATGTGACTGTGTACAGCATGCAGTATGTGTAGGTGTGTTAGATGTGTGCATGGAATATCCTAGAGCTATTACATGCCCAGTGTATCATCATGCATGAACATGAACCATACTCACTGGCTATGGGCTGCTGCCATGGTGGTATCCTGGAGGGACCTACATAGGAGTGTGAGGAGATAGATGTCAGTGGCCACAGCTATGGCATTCATATAAGGTGAGTGCAGCATTACGTTACATCAATAGTAGACTTCCACAATATTACAGCTTATACACAACTGTTTATTACTACTACACAGCAGCAGACTATGTATATGACATCTCAGATTTGCATGACGTATCTGTACAGATGAAGATGCATACACATGAGTGGTGTACCGATGTGCCCTGGGGCCTTACCTGCATGCTCATCAGCTGGTGCGTCATTGGCACCTACATCCAAAATGTGCCCTGCCAGGTGTTGTTGTTGCAGGCAGCCAGGCGCCACAAGGCTGCTGAGAAGCTCCTTCACACAGGTGAGGGGTGGATGGGCGGGTTGCCCCCACCCCATTGTGAGGTGGTCCCCCCTTACGACAGCTGCACGCCGACGTACCTGGCGAAGCAGGTCGGTGCAATGATGCCGGACCTGCTCATAGCTGCGGTTATGCAGTCCAACATCATTGACCCTGTGGACTAGCTCATTCCACAGACACTGAAAAATAAACTAAATAAACTCCACAGGGCGGTCCTCTCCTGCTGGTCATGGGCTGTCCACCCAAACAGCTGTTCATAGTGCTGTACCAGGTGGTCGATAATAACCTCTGTCTCAGCGGTGCTGTATGCGGGCAGACAACTATGTGACATGTTCCCTGGAAGACATAAAGATAGAAACAGGTCTGAGCCACCCATACAGCAGGGTTACCATAGTTCTTAATACACATATTTGTCTCCCCCACCATATCAGCTACAACAAACTGTTCACATTATGCAATTGTTATGTCAGCTGCTTACCTACCATTGGAACATATGTTGTATTGTACCAAGCTTTGTGCTATGTATTTGTAGTCATAGTCCCTTTGGGGACACTTAACTTTGCTGGTCTATTACAGACTATTTCACCTGCATGCCATTGTCAGTAACACTATATATCTATATGTGTGTATAAATATACATCTATGTACATATAAGTGTGTGTATATATATATATATATATATATATATATATATATATATATATATATATATATATATATATATATGTTGTACGCTGTTGATATACCTATGTCTATATGAGTGTCTGTGTATCTGTATACATGCACATCACATTCTGTATCACACAGATATTTATCTATATGTGGAGTGCATACAGACATCTGGTCCACATTCTGTAACTGTCTTTCATTCACAGCTGCACTGTTCTGCCTTGCTGCAACACAGACAGGTGTTACATGTGAACACAGACTAACATTAGGGTGGTATATATGGTGTGAGATTGCTGGTACACCTATTATACACCTATGGCATTTGTGCATGCTACATTACACATTAACATGACTGTCCTGCAAGTGGTGTGCTCTGACGCCCATGTGCCTATCATGACAGCAGTACTTCCACCACCAGCTATTGTCCACACTAACATAACACACACAGATATTATGGCTGACATCTTTGTCATTCACTGCTGATCTGCACAGTTGGCGGGTATGTCCCACTGCCTACAGGGACAGACAGTATTGTTCAGAGCAGTTGTTCAGTGGAACATCATTACAGGGACAACTACTGATGGCACATATCAAACATTCAACTTCATATATCCTATTAATCTATACCACATACTACATTAAATTACATACAGTTATGTTTTGCATACCTTTTTTTTAGGACGGGTGTGATGCCTTCCCGGTTTTGGCTTGTAGGTTTCCTTTTTTCCCCACTGTGTGTGTGTGTGCTTCGTTTTATCCCCCCCCATCTCTCTCTCTCTCTCTCTCTCTCTCTCTCCTTCTCCACTAGAGTGATTGAGTTGGTTTGAATGGATTGCAGCATGGCTTTTGTAGGTGATGCACATGATTAGGTGATGCACCAATCAGTGTGCAACAGTTGCTAACTGTGTGCAGCCTGCTATGTAGTGGTTCAGCTAACCACTGTCATGGCAACCCAGTACTATAAATTGCTGACTCATGTGGGCATTGTCCCTTCACCTTTTCAATATGGAGGGCATCCTTCCTGTATGTGGGCAGCAGTGTTACCAATGGCAGGTTGCAATACCTTGTACAGCAGGGCTTGCAGACACAGGCCAACTACACAATCGTACAAGGTTCCAGACCTACAGACAGAGTGAGTAGTGTTGTTATGTACATTGTATATTGCTGGTCTTGCAGTGTTTGCATGTACATAGTATTTTAGGATGGAATGCAGTCTGTCTGCATAGCTCTCAACTGTGGGCCTATCCACATGATGGCCAGTGGATTGTCTGTTTGCTTTTGCCTGTGCACCACACAGGTCTTGTCCTAGATATAGCTCTGTCAATCTGTCTGTTGCATTCTATCAGTACATGGCTACATCCATTTGTGTTCCTGATGTCTTATTCCTGCATAAGGGTATGTTGCAACAAATCCTGTAACACCAGCAATTTGCAGGGTGTGTAGCAGCAACATTGTGAGTATGGCTCTGTGTTCCTGCCTTTATCCTCCACATATATGGCTGGCTTTGTCCTGCTGTGATACGGTTGGGGTTTGTTCAGTAATGGCCTATCATTATTTACTGCTAGCATTCCTGCTATCATCCCAGTCATATCATGGTCTCCCACAACATTTATTGGTCAGGGTCCATAGATGTCACAGATACATAGACATTACCACAGGTAATAAATGTTCCCCTAGGCCTTGACTACAGGGTGTAACTGAACGCTGCTGAACTGCATCTGTTATTATTTATTGTTACTTATCTTGACAGCAAATCTTTTGTCTACAGTTGTAAGAATTGAAGGGCTTGGCCTGGACAGCATAGTATGTTATATATCCGCACTGTCTGTATCTACTGTTTTGTGTGGGCCTTGCATTCCTCACTGATTAAATAAGTCCAGATCTATGTGCTGTAAGTAATGGCATACATTATTGTAAAATGTACAAATAAAGGTTGTCTGTGTATACATACCTGTGTGTCGTCTCATGTCCTTTGAAATGTGAGTGAGTATATGTGTAATGTAAGAATTTGCTTTGAGGGAATGGTTGGCACACTACATGTCACAGGTACCAGATACAGGGCTTGTGGCTGAGGGATATACTTTTCACCCAGTACATCCAAACTACTTCTACATATGTATGACTATATGGCTACTAATACCTTTTGTCTGTGTATATGTGTATGTACCTATATGTCTCATATATCTTATCTATCTATTTATATATATATATATATATATATATATATATATATATATATATATATATATATATATATATATGGTTCTACCTGACTTCGTCGACAGCGCAGAAGACCGACATCGGAATCCGGAGCTCCAGAAGATCGAAAGTGAAGAAGACCGACGCGAATCGCGAGTGGCAGAACATCGACAATGCAGAAGACCGACACGACGGATGACAACACCAACGCCGAGGATGCCGACATGGGGAAAGGCTGTGTGAGTATGCGGTAGTGACGTACGTTAGGGTGCGAGGCAGGTAAGTGTGGAGATTGACGGTCTGTGGGGATAGGGGTGGGTTAAGTGAGTTAGGGTTAGGGAGCGATAGGGGTGGGTTAAGTGAGTTAGGGTAGGGAGCGATAGGGGTGGGTTAAGTGAGTTAGGGTTAGGGAGCGATAGGGGTGGGTTAAGTGAGTTAGGGTTAGGGAGCGATAGGGGCGGTTAAGTGAGTTAGGGTTAGGGCCGGGTAGGTAAGTGTGCGATAGTGACGGACCTTAGGGTTAGGGTAAGGTTTAGTGTGGGCTTGTAAGGATTTTGGTGTGCTTGTGTTGTGTGTGTGGTTTGTGGAATGGGGATGTGTTTTGTTTTTAATTGTTATTGTGGTGTGTGCAGTGTATGGGGTTTCGTGTTTGTGTACCGTCGGTTATTTCGTTGTCGGTTATGTGTGGTTTCGTGTTTATGGACTGTCGAATATGTGGTGTCGGTGATGTGGTTGTCGGTGTTGTGTGGTTTCGACTATGTCAGGTAGAACCATATATATATATATATATATATATATATATATTCTTCTTCTTCTTTCAGCTGCTCCCGTCGTC
Source organism: Protopterus annectens (assembly GCF_019279795.1). NCBI lineage: Eukaryota > Metazoa > Chordata > Ceratodontiformes > Protopteridae > Protopterus > Protopterus annectens. The sequence continues at coordinate 1,783,281,829 of NC_056728.1, read as the reverse complement.
AGGGGTCGCCACAGCAGATCAACTGTTTCCATTTCTTCCTGTCCTATGCATCTTGCTCTGTCACACCAACCACCTCCATGTCCTCTCTCACCACATCCATAAGCCTTATCTTAGGCCTTCCTCTTTTCCTGTTACCTGGCAGCTTCATCCTTAGCATCTTTTTCCCAGTATACTCTGCATCCCTCCTCAGCACATGTCCAAACCAATGTAATCTTCCCTCTCTGGCTTTGTCTTCAAACCTTCCAACCCGGGCTGACCCTCTAATATACTTATTATATTATGAGGTTTGCAGATGACATTGTGATCTGTTATGAGAGTAGGGAACAGGTGGAGGAGACCCTGGAGAGGTGGAGATATGCTCTAGAGAGAAGAGGAATGAAGGTCAGCAGGACTAAGACAGAATATATGTGTGTGAATGAGAGGGAGGATAGAGGAATGGTGAGGATGCATGGAGTAGAGGTGGCGAAGGTGGATGAGTTTAAATACTTCTGATCAACAGTTCAGAGTAATGGTGAGTGTGGAAGAGAGTTGAAGAAGAGAGTACAGGCAGGATGGAGTGGGTGGAGAAGTGTGTCAGGAGTGATTTGTGAAAGACGAGTACCAGTAAGAGTGAAAAGGAAGATGTACAAGAGGATAGTGAGACCAGCTATGTTATATGGGTTGGAGATGGTGGCATTGACAAAAAGGCAGGAGTCAGAGCTGGAAGTGGCAGACTTAAAGATGTTAAGGTTTGCACTGGGTGTGACAAGGATGGACAGGATTAGGAATCAGTATATTAGAGGGTCAGCTCAGGTTGGGCAGTTTGGAGACAAAGTCAGAGAGGCGAGATTGTTTTGGTTTGGACATGTGCTGAGGAGGGATGCTGGGTGTATTGGGAAAAGGATGTTTAGGATGAAGCTGCCAGGTAAGAGGAAAAGAGGATGGCCTAAGATAAGGTTTATGGATGTGGTGAGAGAGGACATGCAGGTGGTTGGTGTGACACAGCAATATGCAGAGGACAGGAAGAAATGGAAACAGATGATCTGCTGTGGCAACCCCTAACAGGAACAGCTGAAAGAGAAGAAGAAAAAGGTTATACAGCAAAACAATGTTGATATACAGATTTTACATGGAAAATAGAATGTGCTGCAGTGGGACTCAAACTGGGAATGTGTGCACGTTAGGCGGATGCTCTACCCACTACACTATTGCTGGTCTGTTTCATTTGCATATTTCTACCTTAATGTCATACCCATGCTCCCTTTCCTTGGCCCCAGAGCTCCACGTACACAGCATCCATCCATTCTCCAGTTGCTAGACCTGCCATACCACACCTCTGCACATTTCCATCTCTGAATGTCTCGGTACTCCTCCATTTTACTGTCTTGATGCAACCTTCTGCAGGCTCTTCATCCATTTAGTCGATGTATGTTTGAGCCTTCCCTTGACCCTCTTCCGATACTGGTGGAAACATTTTTGTGACCCACAAAGTCTGGTTCGTCCCGACAGGGACGGACCTGTTGTTGTGTCACGTGTGGACTTTGCTGGTGTACACTGTTTCTCCCACTGGTAGCATCCTGCCAGGGGTTTGAGAAGCAGCGGTTTGCTCACACACCGGACCAACCTCATCACCCCAGTTCCATGGATGAAGCAAGCCCCCACAGCGTGCCCTGTTTTTCATTCCTCTCTTTAGTATTATGCAAGACTACTGCTCTCACAGTATGTGTGGACAGGCACTGTTCATTGATACTCAAAGACTGCTCGGAATACTGTAATTGAGCAGTGTGCACATGTTTGCTGGTATTCATCTACATACATACATTTCCTATACTGTTGACTGACTGTGCTGGATGATATGTTTGTGATAACTGCAGCTGATTGTATATCTGCCATGCCTTTGTAGTAACTCACTTGGACAGGGTGGGGGGGGGGGCTGGGAGTGCTGATTATTTTGTTACTGGCCATTATGAGAGCTGTTGGCTACAGAGTGCCTAAGGCACTGTGGGGGAAGTGTAGGTGGGTATGCAGTGGTGTGCACAAGGCTCAGACTTGCTGACCTCTGGTTATGGTGTCTTACACTGGGTTGGCCTCCACATTGCTTAACCAGTGTGGGCATTTCTTACTGCTTACCAAACAGGCGTAATCCCGCTTGCTGCCACATACCCCCATGCTACTTCATTAGCATGTTGGTATTATACATGATTAAGTCAGGTGTACATGTCAGGTATGACTGTTGATGAAGGTCAGTGTAAAGTGAAGTGGGATTCCAGTTTAGCATTTCTGGATAGGTTACACTCAGGTATTCGGGTTAGGTTTAGTTATGCCATACCTGTGTGGTAGAGTAGAAGTGAACAGTGAAGGTGTAGGTGGGTAGGTGAAGGGGGGCCATTTTAACTGTTTAGTAGGCAGTTGCACTGATTGGTGGGGGAGCAGTAGTGCAGGTTTGCAGGATGTTGGGATATGCATACAAGGCAGGACAGGAGGTGTCGGTGTCACTAGCTGGTGTAGGGGTATGGAGCATTAGTTGGGGGGGTGGATTTCACCAGGTGTTTAGCAGGTGGTGATCCAAGTGTGCTTGAGGTTTTCCTTCATGTATTATTTACATGTGTCGTGTAGGACAGCTGCATTAAAACACGTGGACTGGGGGTTCCAGATTCTGCCAATATAGATGTTTGGAGGGTGTCACCTAATTGTGACTGTGAACATTACTAGTAATCAAACAGGGGTCGATAGGTAAGTGATGTTACTGGGCCACACAGAGGGGCTGATAGTAGGGGACATGTCCAGGGATGTGCAGGAAGGCTGATGGGAAGGTCCACAGCTGGTCATTTCTTCTACAGTGAAAGCTGTGTATATACCCTGCATTTTGGGGTAGGTTTGGACACTCAAACCCCTGGGTGGGGGTGAGGACAGCAATAATACCTTGTGATGCCAATTAGTTTGGCTTACATGCCTACAGTGGGGTGTTGCGACCATGTGTTCTTTGGTGTCATTTAGTGGGTTTGCAACAACACATCTGGTTATACAATCCTTTGCCATGTAAACTAGACTTTGCTGCAGTGGGACTCATACTGGGCATGGCTGCTCATTAGGCATCAGCTCTGCCCAATGCACACTATTGCATACATCCCTGGGGCGGTCCACATAGAACCACTCCAACCAACACTTGCACTCCTACGTCCATAATGTCATACCCGTAGTTCTCCCCCCACACCTCCTCTTCAGCACTCTTCCTTACTCCCAGTGCAGGTCAGGGCTAAACACACCACTACACACTGCCCACTCTCCACTTCTCGGGACCCATCACATATGTTGTCTCACGCCATGGGTCATCAGGCTTCCCCAACCTTGTAGTCCAGGAACATGCGTTCCCTGCCATAGGTTATCTGTGTAATGGCTGGAAACCCGAATAGCCATAAAATGTTTGGGTTGTCCCGCAAGGGTCATTCTTGTCTTTGTTTCAAAATTAGACTTGGCGGGTCTCTCCCACTGGTTATATCCTGCCTGTAGTCTGGGAAGCAGCGGTTTGTTTACTTTTATTGTGTGTTTGTATGTTTCACCTGTCTAGCTGAGGGGGGTTGATGCTGCGTGTTACACGTTTGTTGATTGGGCCCCTCACCCACATTGGCACGCCTTTGAATATATGTAATTCTTAACTGCTGTATCATATCCTAGCTATATATCTGTGTAACACCCACACACACACATATATATAATATATATATACATATATATATATATATATATATATATATATATATATATATATATCTGTATATATATATATATATATATATATATATATATATATATATATATATAGATATATATGTGTGTGTATTGCTGTATATATATATATATATATATATATATATATATATATATATATATACATATATAAAATGACGTGGATGGATGGGTGTCTGCATATGTATATATCTATATGTGAGTATTTATATATATGTCTGTCTATGTATGTATACATTTGTACGGCAGAGAGGGAGAGGTATATCTCCATGTAGTTATGGGTATACACACACACACATACCTCTACATATTTAGCTACATATTCTGTCATGCTGCCTGTTATTGCTCGGTACTGTTTCGTGTGCATACCGGCCAACCTTGTGTGCCACATATGCTTTGCGATGCCTACAACTAAATCCGTTAGTGTACACAGAGTCACACATGAAATCTATTGTTAGTACCAGGTAATCATTCATCCCATGTGGGACAGGCCAAACATTGGCTACTCAACTTTCATCTACACCCAGAGTTACATAGGTACGCATGGTTATATACATGGACTATGGCATGTGCCAGACCTAGGATACTTGGGTCGAGACAACATAAGAGACAGGTCCCGATGGGGGGTGGAGGGAGGGCAATGTGTGGTGGTGTGGTAGCAACAGGCCAGTAACCTGGGTTGAGATGGTGACTGCGTGTGTGCAGCAGGTGGGGGGAAGTGGAACTGTGGGTAATGAATTTATGGGTCGGGAATGGCCTTGGTTGGATTGGCCTGTACTGCTCAGGCCACTTAATTGGTGAGGGAGAGGGTGATGTGATGTCAACATGTGGAACATGACCAAGAGCTAATTTAAATCCCTATTTCAATGACACACGTACATTACATTGAGCTTGGTAGTGTTTTGCAGGGTGGACGTGTTTGTCTGGGCAGGGGGTATGCCAATTTGTTTGTGACGTATATTGTTTGGGGCCTGTCAAGGCCTTTCATGGTGCATGTGGACATATGTGTGTCTGTTAATCTGCCATTGCTATCTTCAGATGTCTGGTCATATATACCTCTGTGGGTGTATATATTTGCTTACATATTTCTAACTATGTCGTATATACCTATGGGGATATTTATCTGCGTACATATGTGTAACCTGCTGTGTATATGTGGATGTATGGATGTTGACATAAATATGTGTAGTTGTCGGCATTTGCATGTATATCTGTTCATATATATGTATATATACATATATATATATATATATATATATATATATATATACATATATATATATATATATATATATATATATATATATATATATATATATATATACATATATGTATATATCTGTGGATATTTATATGTATATATCTGTTGATATTTATATATATATATATATATATATATATGTGTGTGACTACATCTATAGATATGTTGTATCTATTTAGATAGTAATATATTTGCACACACATGTCCATCTAGCTGTAAGTATACATTCTCTGTGCTGTTGCATGACTGGACTGGATGATATGTTTCTGAAAACATCATGTTTACTTGTATCTGTCATAGCTTAGTGGTAAATCCCTTTGTCGATGGTGTGCAGGGTCCTTGGTTCAAGCCTTGCAGGCACTGTTTATTTTGTTGGTGGTGCAGAACACCGGCGGTTGTATACTGAGTGATTATGACACTTTAAAGCAGTTGTAAGCGGGTTTCTGCAGGTTTGCGCAGAGGTAAACACTGCCAACTTCCAGTTGCAGTGTCTTACACTCAGTTAGCTGTGATTTTGCTTAACCTGTGTAGGCAGTGCTTACCCCTGCGCAAACAGGCTTACACCCGCTTACTGCTGCTTAAAAGTGTATACTGCTGCTTAGCCCCGTGCTCATTTCTTTAAAAGAAAAGAAAAAAGGGTTGATAGGAAAGTGGTGAAAAAGAGGCACAAAGAAGGAATGACAGTAGGGAAAATATCTAGGCATGTGCAGGAAGGGTGTAGGAAAGGTCCATAGCTTCCCATGTTTCTACAACAACAGCTGTGCATATACACTGAATTTGGAGGTAGATTTGGACACTCAAACCCCTGGGAGAGGGGTGAGGACAACATAAATTCATTGTGATGCCAGTTAGACCAGATTACATGTGTCCAGTAGACACGTGCGCAAAATGGACAGCTATGTATGGGGCGAGTTTTTTTGTGGGAACAGATTGGCCTTTTATTTTTCAGGTGAGAGTGGGATGTTGGGGAAGGGTAGTAGGTATTTTTGGGGAGGTAGGTTGGGTAGGTTAATAGACAAGACAAACAAGATGCATAAAGGGGTGATATATGACATGTGGTGGGTAAACATCTTGGATGGGGAGAGGTGTTTGGAAGTCACTAGCCCATGAGCCCCAAAATGGAAACAGTGAGACGGAGGTCCCCACCCATGGGCAGTCATCACTGCACCTTCACTGCCCCACACATGGCCATGCTGGGGGCTGTGTAGAAGGGGCAGGCTCACCCTCTAATTGTGCCACTCAGCCCTCAAGCTGGCGTAGCTGGTCTCGAAATGCCCTATCGATGTCCCTACGCACCACGGCCTGGACCTGATGATGGGTGATTGGTTCATCTCTGCCCCTGCTCCCAGTGGGGGCCAAGCCCCATCCCCTGTAGTGGTTCCACCCGAAGGTGGTGCAGAGCCTATGGAGGAGGAGGTCACAGGCTGGGCCCCAGATGTACTGGTGCCTGGTGCCACGGCCAGCTGAGGTGGGACAGGTGGGTCCGCTGGGACCAGCCTTCCCATATGAGCTATGGTGTTGCAGTTTACAGACAGATATGGGTTAGTAATAGTCAACAGCATTCAGGATTAGTTATAACAGCATGCATAGGTATACCCTTTAACCCAACACACCAGATGTAAACCAGTTGCAGAGCAAGCAGAACACATGCATATATGGAACAATAGTGGACATTACAACAGCATGCAGGCTTCATTGATGGCAACAAGCCACCAATATGGGGGTATTTTAACACGGCACATGCATAGAAACAAATGTGAATATTTATAAAACAATAAGACATATGTCCCAACAAAAGTTTGGAGTGTACACATACTGCCAAAGCACAAAACAGTGAAACCAGAAGAGCCATGAAGCAACACCAGCCATAAAACCAAACTGTTTATTAAGCGCTTTCGTCAGCTACATCAGCTGACTTCTTCAAAATATAGTCACCATATAGTTATTGTAACATTTAAAGTAAAAATTGATCACATGTCAGTAACAGGACTTTTGACTTAAAGACACAAAACCTAACACTTGACAAATTGTGAAAAAAAATAAATATCTTAAATTGTTATATACATCATCAAAACTTGCTATAAGAAAACCGTCCAAATAGTGAATAATAAAATGTTGTGCTAAGCAAACTTTAAAAATGTAGACAATCAACCAAAATGTTAACATACTTTCAAGAAACTACTCAGGCTGACATTATCATTGAGACCAGGTGGACAAGTAGCATTGACTCTAATTTGCCACCATAATTCTCTAAAATTGAGTAGCTCCTCCCAGGGACCCCCCTGGGGGGTCAACTGCCACTTTTTCAACAACTAAAAAAATTAAAAGTGTGCCCAGGAAACTGCACTATGTGTTTATACAGAGCACTATTGGGGTTAGAAATTTTAATATCCCTAATGTGCTCCTATATCCTTTCTTTAAATCCCCTCTTGGTCTTTCCAATATAAAAACCTGAGCAACAATAACACATTGCAGCATACACCACCCCCTTGGTAACACACAAATAATTCCCCTGTGCTTTGATCTTAATACCATTAATACATATAGCATCCACTGTAATTATATTAGAACATTGTGAGCAAAAACCACATGGCTTGGTACCCCTACCCTTTTGCTCTTTAGAATCATTCATTCTTTGAAGTAGTTCTTTAAAGGAGGTACCCCTTCTGTGAATAATGCAGGGTTCATTTCCTATTTTCTCTAAAAGGTCACCTTGACTGTTGAAAACAATTCAATTCTTCCTTAAAATATCAGAAATGACACTATGATCAACACAAAACCTTGTAACAAAAAATATCCTTGAAAAATCATGGGTTCTCCCTTCTCTAGACCCAAGGTGTGAATCTTGGTTACCAAAACTATCAACTAGCCTCTCCTTATCTTTACTCAATAATGGGCTGAAAACACCTGTCGCCCTCTTGCTGGAGACTTCGTCATAAACCTTTTCAATCAATTTACAGAGATAACCTCTTTCTCCCAACATATCTTTCATAAGTTTACTCTGATCTTGGAAGTCCCCATCCCTGGTCACCATACGTGAAATATGTACGTATTGCCCTTTCACTAGGCCCTTCTTGACATGCTCAGGATGACTGCTCTGGTAATGTAACAGACTGTTACTATACGTAGACTTCCTATATAAATTGCTAACTAAGCAGTTATTGCCGAAGTCTTTACTCACCAAAACATCCAAATAACTGATGGCATCCTTATTGTAAACATGTATAAACGTAAGAAAATCAGTAGTGCTATTGATGTATTGTATGAAATCTTCTACATCATTCTCATCCCCCTTCCAAATGAAAAACAAATCATCAATATAACGTAGATAAAGCTGCCATAGCACAGTAAATTTAGAATTAAAGAGGAATTTACGTTCCCACATGAGCATAATAATATTTGTAAAAATTGGGGCACAACATGCCCCCATCGCAACCCCTGTTTTTTGCATAAGGAAATGACCTTCAAAAAAACAAAATTAAATTTCAAAACTAGTCCCATCAATGAAACTAAAACTGAAACTTCATTGCTACTGAAACACTTTGAATCAAAAAGAAATTCCTCAAACAACAGTTTATAAATAACAGTTAATAAATTCATGGCATCAAAATAGTTAAAAATGAAATCCCATCATTCACCTCCATTCCATTGTTTTTTCAAAAAATGCCATGAATAAATACAAATGTGTAGTTCATCTTGCAACACAGTTTTCAGCCTCATATCAATATATTTTCCAATAAAAAATGTTTTTGAGCCCATTACAGTAACTATGGGTCTCATGGGGGGTCATATAAATTCTTATGTATTTTAGGGATACCAAAAATATTCGGCACCCTGGGATATTTAACATAAAGAAAATTATATAAATCCACATCTATCTGACTTTGATCAACCAAATCTTGTAAAGCCAGATCTATTTTATGTTGTGAGATATTGATGAGGTTAACTGAGACCTCGTCAGAAATAGTACCATCCCATAAAAGGATATTCATTCTGTTGTTGTAATCAGTCTTGGTCATTATGACCATCCCACCCCCTTTATCGGGTTTCATAACCCGCAAAGATTTGTAAGGCCACCAACTTGTTTAATAACCTTGTTTCACTACTTGTTAAATTCCACATACTAAAATCGAGATTACCATGCAATAATGCCCTAAAATCAAAATAACAAAGAGCTTCAAATAAAGTTAATACATTTGGTAGTGGGGGGGTTAAACGTACTACTTCTATGAAAACTATTAGCATTGTAGTAACTAAGATCTGACCCAAACATCAAATGCAGATTCAGTTTTCTACCAAAGACTTAAGTCTATAATAAGTTCCACCAAGTTGGTTCTTCTACTAGGAACAAAACTGAAACCTTTGCTAAGCAGCTCAGGTAGTCCCAAGTCCAACTATGTTGCAGAATAGTTGTGTACAACGAAATCACCTTTCTTGTTAAGAGAAGCAGTGTAACTACTTGTTGTTGTAAAACGCTCGCTGCTATAATCTGGGCTGAAATATTCTAGCCTAGAACATTTGTCAGTAGCAAGCAACTCACCAAATACAACACTTTCGTCAACCATTAATTCCACCTGTTGGACTGTTTCTGTCCTGCCCAGGACGAATTCCCCTGTGGTTGTCTCCCTTGGCGATTCCATTGAGTCCTGTAGAATGGTTGTTTCACTTGATTGCATATCCTCTCGGACCTGCATGGAGAATCCCTCCCTAAAGGGGCCTCATTGGTTGGTCGCTGTTCAGCTCCACCTCCAGAGACCTCATCATTACCTCCTCCTGAATAGGATGCTACCTTAGATGGAAAAATGGACGGTGGTTTTGGATATGCTGTCCCAGCCTGATAGGCTGTGAAATCCCTCTGTAGTTTTTTATATTTCTTGAGTTGAATTTCACCTCTTGTTTTATCTGTTTTACTCAATATCGCTTTATAAGCCAAAATCGATGAATCGAACAAAAAGTCATCATGCAAGACCTTGTCCAGTTCAACCAATTCAAAACTCTGATTGTGCTTCATAAGCACTTCTAACAACTCCATGCCTTGCCTATCAAACAAGGCTAGAAGCTCTTGATGTAAAACAGAGTTGTTAATGAGTCCATTGGTATACTTCCAACTATGTAACCCTTTAGGCACCAGCTTGTTTTTAATGCATTCGCAGAAGTATGCATTTTCGACTTGCAACTTCCTAACTTTGATAAGTTTGGTTTCAAACAAGTTCAAAGTCTCCTGAAATGTACCCCTCTCACAGACCTTGTTTTGTGAGCATTGAAAAGAAAATTCTCTGTTAAACCAAGTGGTGAAATTAACATTTTCACAGTTCAGGATAGACCCTACTCATGCCTGTGTTGGCACTGGACCATGATTACATTCCTGTCCAGGCTGAATAGTACAGTTAACAGATGTATTAAAATTCATATTAACCTGAGAGCCTTGCGTCACTTCTCTAGAAAATTGTTGAATAAGTTGTGTCAAAAGTCCTATGTTATCCACTGGGTCATCACCCAAAATGATGGTGCGCGACTTGGAACCCATAACTGGTCACTCCGACAACAAAAACCAAAAACCAAATTAGAGCCAGAATGAACTTCCAAAGCACAAAACGGTGAAAGCAGAAGAGCCACGAAGCAACACCAACCATAAAACCAAACTGTTTATTAAGCGCTTTAGTCAGCAACATCAGCTGACTTCTTCAGAATACATTCACCATATAGTCATAGTAACATTTAAAGTAAAAACTGATCACATGTCAGTAACAGGACTTTTGACTTAAAGATACAAAACCTAAAACTTGACAAATTGTGAAAAAAAAAAAAACATTTTAAATTGTTATATACTACATCAAAACTTGCTGTAAGAAAACCATCCAAATAGTGAATAATAAAATGTTGTGCCAAGCAAACTTTAAAAATGTAGGCAATCAACCAAAATGTGAATGTAATTTCAAGAAACTACTCAGGCTGACATTATCATTGACCTTCTTGAAGAGTGCTAATGAGGAGCTTTGTTTGATATAGTTAGGTAGTTTATTCCAGAGTATGGGAAGTCTCTGGGACAGGAATCTATCCCTCCGGCATGTTCTGTTTATTGTGGTGACAAGGTTTAGGTCACTAGAGCATGTAGCTCGGAGGGATTGGGATTTCTTTAAGTGGAGCATGTCCAACAGCTCTGGGTTGTACATAGCTTTGTATGTTAGGCAGAGATCACCTCAGAGAAGGCGATATGCGACAGAGTAAACCTGGAGTTTTTTGAGACGGTCTGCATAGGGCATCTATTTGAGGCCAGTAATCCTCTTTGTGAGGTATTTCTGCAGCCTTTCCAGTTGTTGTAGATGTCTTGTGAGGTACATATCAAAATGGGCGTTGTACTCTATAATGGGTCTAATGAGTGATGAGTAGAGGGGAACAATGACCTCTTTTTTCCTGGATGAGAAACCTTTTGTGATGAGGTGTGCCCTGTAGAAGGGTTTCCTGACTACTGTGGCATTGTGATTATCAAAGAAGAGACTACTGTCCACCTGAGTCCCAAGGTCTCTTATCACATTTTCAGTGTTAAGTATACTGCCACCTATGTTGTAGTTCATGGGTACAGAGTTTTTAACCAAAGGGGATGACAGTGCACGTTTTCACATTAAGCTTGAGGCCATGGCTTTGACACCAGGCATCTGTCTCAGTGAGGCACTTTAATAGGATGTCCACATCGTTAGGAGTTTTGATTATGGCTCCTAGTTTGCAGTCATCTGCAAACTTCATTAACCAAAGACCTTCTGTGTTAGCCTGTACTTCAGAGAAGTAGATACCAAACAGGAGAGGACCCAGGACTGAACCCTGTGGTACTCCACTTGTCACTGGTCTGAAGTCAGATTTGGAGTCTGCTAGTTTCACAGTGTGGGTTCTGTCAGTGAGCCAGTTGGCAACCCATCTTGTGGCATAGGGATTTATGCCTAGTTTATTGAGTTTATCTATAATTCCAGAGTGGGGGATGGTGTTGAAAGCCTTGGCAAGATCTAGATAGGCTGTGTGAACCACCTTACCCTCACCTACGGCTTTGGTGACTGCTTCAAAGAAGTCTGTCAGGTTTAGGAGACATTATCTGCCTTTTACAAACCCAAACTGGGTGGGGTCCAGAGTTTGGAGATTACCAATGTCTTTGTTTATAAGTTCCATGACGATACGTTCCATGGCCTTGCAGATCAGGCTCATCAGGCTAATGGGGCAGTAGTTCCCAGGGTCTGTGGTGGCTCCCCCCTTGTAGAGTGGGAGAACCCTTGCTGTGTGCCATTCAGCGGGAACAAAGCCTGTGGTGAAGCTATGACTGAACATGGTACTTAGGTGGGGTGCCAGTTTGTTCTGTAGTTCGTGTAGAATGCAGCCTGGGATGTTGTCTGTTCCCATGGATGCTGTGTTCTTGGCTTTGGAGAATGTGGTTTTTACCTGTGCAGCCACAGGAACTTTGCATTCTTCCGGTATAGAGATGGGCCCTTTAGGTGGTGAGAGGGGGTAAAGTTAGCACTGACCTATCTGCCAAGATGTTGGCAATATCAGTTGAGTCTGTATATTTAGTGCCATTGTGCTGTAACTCAGAGCAGATCTAAGTGTTGCCATTGAGATTCTTGACATAGCTATAGAATGCTTTGTGGTTGTCTTTAGAATCAGTGGTGATTTTGTTTTCGTAACTAGCTTTGGAGGATTTTATCAGGGATCACAGCTTCTTACTGAGGCTGACCAGGGAGCTCCTCCACTCATGGAATTTTACTCTCTTTTGCAACAGTTTCTTCCTTCTGTTGTACAGTTTGTTTATGGCAGGGGACCACCAGATTGGCTTCCTTTTTTTGGAGGATAGCATCTTGGTTCTGTTTGGGATAGGACGATCCATGCACTTGTGTAAGTGCTTATAAAGTGCAATTGTGTAGGATTCAGTAGTCGTAACTGTATTGTCCATCTGCATGGGTGTCATGAAGTTCACCACTTCTGTCTTAAGAAGCATGAAGTTGGCCTTGGAGAATTTTTTTACCATGGTTTCCTTAATGGGGGGTGGGGTCAGGATGTGGATATCTAGGTTGATTAGCTTATGGTCAGATTGGACCAATGAGGCGTTGACTTCAGATGTGGAACACCGGTCACTCATGTTGGTAATGACTAGATCTAGGATATTGTTGCCCCTGGTGGGGGTGTGGATAAGTTGATCCAGGGCATTGGAGTTTATGAATTCCAGAAAGCGCTGAGTGAAGGAGTTGGTACATGAGTAGTTTTCCCAGTTAATGGCGGGGTAGTTGAAATCGCTCATTATTAGGGTGTTTGGTTAAACCGTAATATTTTCCAGTACATCAAGAAAAGAGGAGTAGGAATCCTGGGGCATGGTGGGGGATCTATAGCAAGCTACAATTTGGATTGCAGTTTTGCCCAGAGTTAGTTGCACTTGGATAACCTCAGATGCAGATGCATTATGCTGAGCAAATAGCGTGGAGGTGTGGATATCCTTAATGAATATGGACACACCTCTGCCTTTGGTTTCCAGTCCAGGTTACATGGCCGAAAAGTGTGGTATGAGTTATAGCCTGGTAGTGCAGGGGTGCTCTCTGGAGTCTTGAACCAGGTCTCAGTCACTGCACAGATATCAATGTTCTCCATTTTAAGGAGTGCCTCGAGTGAGTGCATTTTGAGATTTAGACTTCTAGCATCACCCTCAGTTTTCGCTTGCCTGTTCCTGTTACGGTGGCAAATTTGTCATTTGAACCTTGCCTAAAAAAGGCACTATAGGGGCGGCAGAACCTTAGCCAGTATCCGGAATCCCAGGGGTGACAGGTGCAGGGCATCTCTGGCAAAGTATCGTGGTCTGTCGACCATGTCATCCCAGGCAGACAGATACTGAATCCCTTTAGAATGGCACCAGAAGATTAGCCAATTATTGAAGTCAATCATTTTGTCCTTGTACTGCGGTATCATTCTGGGTGATGGCAGAATGCTACTCAGGGCTAGGGTCATACCTGCCTGGGCTACAAGATCAGAAAGCTCTTCCATGTCTCTTTTCATGTAGTCCAGGGACAAATGACAAACATTTGAGTTTAAGACTCTACATCCTTTAGAATATCCATGTTTATGCAAAATCTATTATTATATCAACTTTCTAAGTTTGTAAGAGCAATATTTAAAATCTGTCCCTATTTGTCCCCCCATCATTTTGGGATTTGTCCAGATTTTTTGCTCTAAAAGGTTGAGAGGTATGTAGTGTGTTAGTGTATATATCCGTATTTCTGCAGATAACGGATGAATACAATTACATCAACATATAAATGCTATAGGCCATTATGATCCACACAAATAACAACTAACAACATATATTACAAATGAAAATATATGTGTAGCTAATAAGGCAGGCATTCCACTTATATTAAACAAATGGGACTGTAATATGAAAGATCACTTTGTTAAGAGAAATGGGCGAACAAAGTTATTTATGAGTTTTTATTCACACATACACAGGTGGACTAGATGATACTGTTAAAGTATTACTGATAGCTAAGAAATGCATAGTCATCAGCGGCCTTGGTGCTATAGGTGTCAGTGATACACAACTATAGTGGATGTGTGAAATGATGTTATATGTTGGAAAATAGATGTACATCTGCAATGTGCAATATTATGTACGTTATTGAATACGTAAATCTCATGGGAATTTATTTTTATTTTATTTTACATTTGTTAATCGGGGGTGTCTGACTGGGGGGAATAGAACCCATACTTATTTAGAGAATAGTCACTATGCTATAGTAATTATCCAGATGAGCTAATTGTCAGAATAGCTATTCATGGTTTTAAAACACACGTATCTGATGTATTTGAGACAGAGCTATAACTCTGAATTCTGTAGGAATGCTCAGGTACACATAGGATTGTGACACTTACTGTAGGCATCCAGAGGCTGTCAATGCACCTTGGAGATCCTCCAATGAAGCTCCTCTCTGTCCCTCCAATGCAGATAATCTTAGTAATGCTGAACCTGTGCTCCAATCCAGTAGATGCCCATATGCCATTGATGCTCCCTCACAATTCGGTTCCAAATGTCGATCATTGTGAAGTTCCATGGTCTGACTCTCATATGATGCTGCACTCCAGCAGAGACAGTCAGTATCTGCATAGTGTCCTCCTCAGTCCAATTGGACAACCAGACATGTTGAAGCCTCCTGGAAGTACCCATCTCTATAATGTTGATAATGCCAATAATCCAATGCAGAAAAACACACTTCAGAAAAATGCTCACTGAGATCCCACCCAGTTCATAGGTGGCAATGGTCTGATCTGTAAATGTATCAAAAATCAATATTTAAAAGTGGCGCTTATGTTATGTTATCACATCACCGTAAGATAATAGGTGCATACGACACATGGTTCTGTTTAATGATACATATTGGGTACTGGGGAGGCATACCTTCCTCTTATGCCAAGCTATTGGATAATGCACTGAATTTTTAGAACTTACATAATTGTGCACAAATGGGATTCCAAAACCTTGACTCTTAATGAACCTATAATTATGTATGGCAGAAATGGTACTTAAAATGATATATGCACATAGTTGCTCTTACTTTCAGTTATATCTGAGTCATAGGTAGCTGCAAAAATAATCTGACACCTGCTAGAACTGCTGTTTTGGAGGATATTAGCTCATTATAGACCTATGTTATCATTAATCCTTAAAAAAGGTATATCAGTTTAGACTGATCGCATCTATGGAAAACGTATGCATTATGAAAAATGTTCGTGACTCAATGGAGTGGTGTGGGATTTACCTGTATGCATACAGATGTTGACGTCTGCATCAATAACATGCAGTACTTTCCCATACGCAGTTGTACAAACAGATGTAAATAGCACAACTAAACAATACATAAAGATGGATTTACAGATTTTGTGTATATATTCTGGATGAATCTATACAGTCTGTAATGTATGTAATGAAAGCTTTGGATTCCAACATTATCCATGCGTTGCTATGTAGCATGTATTCTTTTTGCTGTCATGGATTTTTATTTATTGAGGATTCTTAAAATAAGTATTAGAATTACTTAGTCAAAGGATCCAAACTATCTGTGGCCTGCTTATAGTTCCTGAGGCTTTCTGATACTTTCCATAAATTGTTCGATTGATAATTTACAGATACTCTCTGCAAATATGGATAGGATTTACTGCTCAGTAATGATTGTGTTGATATAAGGTCATCATATATAACATGCCATATGGCAGATTGTTTTACACTGCCTGTCTGTTTAGGCTGCAATTACATTACAGTTGCACCCATCACTGATTTCTGTTGTACACATATGCTTGTGTAGAATCTTAATATGAAATGGATAGACTTTGTCCCTCATGTGGCATGATGCTGCTGTGTTTGGACCTTCATTACTTGGTTATCTATTACAAAGGGTTCAAATCCCCCAGACAGCCTCTGTAGATACCACAAGTTATGTTTCTGTTCCATAAACAAAGACATTGGTAACCTCCAAACTCTGGACCCCACCCAGTTCGGGTTTGTGAAAGGCAGATCATGCCTTCTGAACCTGATTGACTTCTTTGAGGCAGTCACCAAAGCCATAGACAAGGGTAAGATGGTTCACATAGCCTATCTTGACCTTGCCAAGGCTTTCGGTGCCATCCTCCATTCTGTAATTATAACTAAACTCACTAAACTAGGTATAAATCCCTACATCACAAGATGGGTTGCCAGCTGGCTCCCTGACAGAACCCACAGTGTAAAAGTTGCAGACTCCAAATCTGACTTCAAACCAGTGACAAGTGGAGTAGAACAGGGTTCAGTCCTGGGACCTCTCCTGTTTGGTATCTACTTCTCTGAAGTACAGGCTAACACAGAAGGCCTCTGGCTAATGAAGCTTGCAGATGACTGCAAACTAAGAGCCATAGTCGAGTCCCCAAATGATGTGAACATCCTACAGAAGGGCCTCACTGAGACAGATGCCTGGTGTCAGAGGCATGACCTCAAGTTCAAGGAGAAAAAGTGCATTGTCATCCCCTTTGGTAAAAACTCTGTACCCAGGAACTACCACATAAACAGCAGTCTATTAATGCCAAATGTGTGATAAGAGACCTTGGAACTCACGTGGACAGTAGTCTCTCCTTTGATAATCACATCGGCACAGTAGTCAGGAAATCCTTCTATGTGGCATACCTCATCACAAAAGGGTTCTCATCCAGGAAAAAAGAGGTAGTTGTTCCCATCTACTAGGCACTCATTATAGAGTACAATGCCCCTTTTGGAATGTACCTCACAAAACATCTGCAGCAGCTGGAAAGGCCACAGAAGTACCTCACAAAGAGGAGTACTGGCCTCAAACAGATGCCCTACACTGACCATCTCAAAAAACTCCAGCCTTACTCTGTAGCATATCGCCTACTCGAGATTTCTGCCTAACATATAAAGCTATGTTAAACCCAGAGCTGTTGGACATGCTACACCTAAAGAAATCCCAATCCCTCCAAGCTACACTCTCTAGGGACCTAAACCTTGTCACCACAATAAACAGGGCATGCTGGAGGGATAGATTCCTGTCCCTGAGACTTCCTATACTCTGGAATAAGCTACCCATCTATGTCAAGCAAAGTTTCTCGTTAGCACTCTTCAAGAAAAATCTTGATGAGTTGATGGGAAATAGGAAATACACCCCCGGGATCACTTCTGTGGCTCTGCCCGACAGGGGCAGAGGACATTAACTTTATTGGGTGGTGTAAGCCAGGGATCCTTGTCGTCTAGGTTTACTTAGGCCCTTGGCTTTGTAGCCTAGTACCTACCTATGTACCTATGAACCTATAAGTGTTGTGTGTTTAGGTATTGTTTATATGGCACAGTGAGTATTTCATAGATTTTTGCATTGCACAGGAGAGCATAGTGTTTATAGCAGCATACACTATTCACATAATCATCTCCATATGTGGGTCCCCACATGAATCTAAACATGTGCATATAACTGTCCTTCAGATGGTAAACAGACCTAGGATGCAACAATTTCTCCCCACAGGAGAACATGATTATAATAAATGCTATGTGACAACATGGACAGAGACTCCTTGGACAGGCAGGAAATACAGTATGGAGGAGTGAAGTCTGGACTGAACTTGCCAACATGATTAATGCTGTGGGAGGTCACATTAGATCCCATGATGCCTGTTGCTGATGCTGCTCTGACATGATCCTCCATTCAACCAACAGGGTGTGATGTATGACAAATTGAGGGATGCCACTGGTGATGGCCCACCATTGACATCCCCATGATAAGCTCTCACATTTTGATGCATCGCTGTATACAGCAAGTGGAGAGCACTGCATACCCAGGGGTAGGATAGAAGCAGGTATTCCAGGCTGCACGTGTATGCATTATGTTGCATAACATTGAGACATATAGAGTAAATAAGTACATATTGCTATTGCATGCATATTCATTTATTGTCATTTTGGTGCTGCAGCAATAGAATTGCATCATGCACAGGGATCCACACAGGCTGATGATGACCAATGTAACTGTAATGACATGTAGCTATACAGCTACAGTACATACCAACATGAGTAATGTTATCTGCATTCATTTTCACAGGTCAATCCACTTCTGCACAACAGCATGGCAGGTGTGTGTCTTCAGACACTATTACTTTGACCACTACCTGTTATTGCCTCGGCCTCATGTCATGCCAACGCTGTTTACTGTCATAGTGATATTTCCTTAATGTTGAAAACTACAGGTACATCCTCTGGGGGCACAGGCAGTGCAGTTCCACTTACAGACAGACCAGGCATGCTACCACAACATGTTTATAAGTTTCAGCAATGTGTAGCAGGCCTGTGTTGCATGAAATTAATGTGACTGTTTTTCTACACAGAGATAGCTGGCCAACAGATGCACTGTACATCACGTAAATGTCATCAGACCCTGTTACTATGTTGTATATGTCATCATGTGATGTGAGTATTCCATTGTCTACATAAATGACTGTGTTGGCTTTGTCTTTACTTTACCACAGCAAGAAACGCACTATGACACAAGAATTCACCACATAGAGCGGGTGTCACTGGTAAGCTATTACCTCTCTTTCATACTTATCGCTGCTGTTGTTGTCCTTCATTAATATTGTGTCCTTCTACCCATTCATAGTACAGCCTGTCCTTCATTAATACTGTGTCCTCTTACCCATTCATAGGACAGCCTAGACCAGCATCTCATGCACAAACAACTAGTATGCGTATGTAATACCTACTGTATATTTTAACATTGTTGGAATCGTCCATGATGACAAAAATGTGATTAAGAATGTTGTGTTTATGACTTTGTTTCCCCTACAACAGTTGCATTTCATCCATCTCTTACAATGCTGTCCTCCCACAAGGACCTACCAGGTGTGTGTTTTGCTTGCATTCTTCACATACGTTTTGTGTGTTGGAGATCTAACATAATTGTCAAGTCCCTGTTATATAGATTATGTGGCCATTCACAGACAAGACCTCATGGTAACTCATTATTAGCTAAAGTCAAAGTAAACTTTATTGTCATTCACACTCACATTACACTGTAAGCTGAACAAAATTTCATTTCTTTGGTTCAAAGTGCATACAGCGCATGCAATATAGAGAAACAACATGCCTTATTTAACAACACAGTAACAGCAGACAGCTTCTACAATACAAAAAAGCAACATGACTATTCATAATACAGTAACAGCAGACATTTGCCATGACAGGTTATTTCCTCATATAACTAATAGCAGCACTCAGTCAATATTGCACATGTAGATATTGCACAGAATATGAGATTAACAGTTATTCAATTTGCACAGAATGTTATCTTGCCTCTGATAATTGCACAATAATAAGGGAAGAACCAACCAAACTATTGCACCATTTAGAGCAATTTGTATTAAATATTCCACAGAGATGTTTTCCTTCAGCTATGTAACTGAATGATCTGATGTCCTGTTGTTTTGTATGTTATTAGCATTCAAAAGTCTAATGGCTTGTGAAAAGAATCTCCTGCTAAATCTGGATGACTTGCAATGCATGCAGTGGTACTGACTTTCTGAAGACAAGCAGAACAGTCCATGGGAAGGATGAGTGCGGTCTTTGACTATGTGTTTGGCTCTGCCTAGTCACTGAACCTCATGTAGTTCCTGTACAGTTGGGAGCAAGGACCCTATAATCCTCTATGCTACCCTCGCCACACTTTGGAGAGCCTTGCAGTCCAAAGCCTTACAGCTCCCATACAAAACTATGAGATTGCCTGTCAAGATGCTTTTGATGGTAGCTCTGTATAAGGCTTTGAGGACAGAAAGTAGAAAATTAGCTTCCCTCCGCCTTTGTGGGAAGTGTAGACACTGTTGTGCCTTCTTGACAGTGTAGTTAGTGCTTGTCGACCATGACAGGTCCTAAAAGATGTGCACCCCCTTCCCCTTTAATTTTGAGTGGATGATGTGCTTCCTGATTCTTCCTGAAGCCCATTATCAACTCTTTGGTCTTATTTACATGCAAAGCCAGGTTACTGATGTCACACCAGTTAATCAGTCGATTCACCTCCTCTTTGAAAGCTGTTTCGTCCGCATTGCTGATAAGACCTATAACTGTGGTATCATCCATGAACTTGATCTGGCTCGATCTGTGCCAGGTTATGCAGTCATGCATTAGCATGGTGAACAGTAGCGAGTTCAGGACTCATCCTTGTGGAACTTTTGTGCTCAATGTTATGCTCTTTGAGTTGTTCTTACTCACACAAACTTTTTGGAGTCTTTCAATGAAAAAGTCCAGTATCCAGTTACATAAGAGGGTGCTGATGCCCAGCTGGACCAGCTTCTCTATCAGATGTTGTGAAATAACCATATTGAAGGCGGAGCTGAAATCAATGAATAACATCAGAACATAACAGTTTTTGTTTTCCAGATGTTCCATGGATTTGTGAAGTTCTAATGAGATGGAATCTGTTGTGGAGCAGTTGGATCTATAAGCAAACTGGAATGGATCCATTGTTGCAGGTAGCCTTGATGATAGATAGTCCTTGATCAGTCATTCAAAGTACTTCATTATCATGGAGGTGAGAGCAACTTGACAGTAGTCATTAGTCTTGTTGGCTGAGACTTTTTTGTTTTTATTATTCTTATTCTTGTGCTCTTGAAGCACTTGGATACTATGGTCTGGCATAGGGATGTGTTGAATATAACTGTGAGTATATGGTTGACAGTTGAGCATCACAGTCTCTGAGTACCCACCCTTGAATGTTGTCAGGACCAGCTGCTTTCCTAAGATTTTCTCAGCTTGGTGTCCTCTGTACATCCACCGGGTAGAGGCAGAGCACTTCATCACCTTGTTTGATGGGGGGGGGGGGGTTGTTGCTGTGGTGTTGTTTCCTTCATCAAACCTGTTGAAGTAGATGTTAGCTCATTTAGGAATTCAGTGTTGTTATCACATTGAGAGGAAATAGGCCTGTAGTCTGTTATAGCATGCATCCCTTGGTACAGATGCTTGGAGTCCCTCAGTTCAAAGAAGTGACCTTGAATTCTGTCTGTAGGCATGCTTTGCCTCCTTTATTCATCTGTTAAAAGTTTCACCCTGGCCTCCCTGAGGGCATCATTGTTCTTTGATCTGAATGCAACATTTTGTGCTTTTAGCAGCTCATATACCCAGCTCATCAGCCAGAGTTTCTGATTTGCCAGTATGGTGTTGTTCTTGGTGACTGTCACATCATCCACACACTTTCAGGTATAGACCATGACAAACTCTGTGTACTCCTCTAGGTCGATATGGTGGTTCACTGTAGCCACCTCCTTGAACACATTCCAGTTCATGCTTTCAAAGCAATCCTGTAGTGTTGGGACTGCTCCCTCTGGCCATACCTTTACTTGTTTCTTCGATGGTTTACTTCTGTTTAAAATTGGTCAGTATGCAGAAACTAGCATAATGGCAAGTAAGTCCAAGTTACCCAAATGTGGATGGGGTATTGCCTTGTAAGCTAGTTTTACATTGGTGAAAACATTGTCCAGTATGTTCTTCCCCCTTGTTGTGAAGTTCATATCCTGGTAATAGCTGGTTGGCTTGCTTGAAATCACCTGCTATTACAAAAGCAAACTCCAGATTCCTGTTCTGGATATCACTTATAGACTGGCAGAGTAGTAGACTGGAAGTGTGGCCAGTGCCTCATTGGTATTGGCACTGGGAAGAATGCAAACAGCTGTAATACTCACACCACTAAAATCCCTTGGCAAGTAGAAGGGTCTACATTTAAACAACATGAACTCAATGTTCTCCAAAAAGTGGGTGGTAACCAGCTCACAAGTGGTACACCAGTTGTTGTCTATGTAAATACAAACATCCTCACCTCAAGATTTGCTACTGAGGAACTGGTTCCTACCAGTTTGAAATAGTGTCATCCAATCCATGTATATTATACTATCCTTTATATTGGAGTTTAACCATGTCTCTGTGAACACAAGCGGGCAACTGTTCCTCACCTTACTTTGTGTGGAGAGCGCCAGCCGTAAGTAGTCCATCTTATTATCCAGGGAGTGAACATTTGCCAGTACCACAGAAGGAAATGAATGCCTGTGAAGGTTAGCCTTGAGTCCTGTAGTTAGTCCAACCTGAGAACCTCGTTTAATTGATCTTTCACATCTCTTCCTTCTTTTATGCATTCTCTGAGTGGTGCAGGTCAGATTTACTTGAGCGATGCATTTTTGGCCATGCTTTAGTATAATTCCCAGTTCATGTCGTTTTTGAAGTGTGTTAGGCCTTATAGGCCTTATATTATCTGTAGGATTGCAGTGAGATATATGTCCCATATGTCATGAATAACACAGCATGTGATGTAAGCATGCTTTCCTGATCTGTGGTCTCTTTCTCTTCTTTTAGCATATCAGCTGCCTTTATCCTCCATTAGCCCATCCATTGATCCTAATGTGGGAACTATTTGTGTCTCAGTATGGTAGCATGGTCACTGGCACACAGGACACTGACATGGTGATACAGTCTGGCCCTGATGGTGGCAGTCATGTAGATGTGGCTGTAGCCTCAGATGTGGAAGAAAACATGTCTAGCCATTCTGATGATGAGAGAACATCAGATAATGGACAGGATGAGGCCTGTAGACAATGGACCCATGATGAGTCTGCTGCTGATGTTGACAGTTCCCAACAACACATTGATACTGCATATCACAGTAGATGTAGGCATGTTAGCTGATGTGCATGGGCACTTGTCAGAGGGTGTCTGCCTACTCCTACTGGCAAATGAAGATTCCTAGTGATGCCATAGATATAACACTGGTGCACTTGTCTATGCCACAGATTGCTCTGCACACCAGCTGGGTGTGCTGCATGAAGGACAGGAGCACAGACACAGAAAGGTCATGGTATCATTGGCTGTACAAAATGACTGTAATATTATCTGTGGCATGGTCTGTAGCATCTCTGGCTATGACAGTACTACAGCAGTGCCATAGTACAAGCAGGGTTGTGCATGCCATGACTGTGCTTAGCCAATTGCCAGATGACAGCAGCAGGCCCCCTCTCAACAGACCAAACATTGGTCATCGGTCATCAATAGCTGTGCTACAATATGCACCCACTTCCGCTTTTGGCCTATCTGATGTGGGTCCAAAATTTATGAACAGACAGTCAACTCGGACTCATGCTCCTTCCCACAGTGTATCTCTAAATGTCAGCATCACCCCATCAGTCTCCTCTGTGGAGCAACCTGGGCCAAGTATTTCCATACATGGTAGGGCCAGACTGGACTGCTGTGTAAGCCGTCAGTGTGGGCACCTGAGACTACATTAGAGTAACACTGACAATTGATCTACTCTGTTCAGTAGTGTCAGTCTCACCCCATGGCGAAGATAATTGCTATGCAGAACACTGACAATGTCATCTGTTTGTGGTTGTAGTTAAGTCTAATGTCAGGGGAGTCCAACATTTTTACTAACCATGGGTGACTCCATTTAAATTAATTTATCTCTACATTGATATATGATACTTGTGATGTTGACAACAGTTCTGTATTATGTCCTGAATTGTTTTTCTGTTTGCATCTTTTTATAGTGGACAGATAGGAATATGTTTCACAGATGTGTTTCCCTTGTCTGCCATACACAGATACATCAATATGAGTCTGTATGCATAACTGTATCATCTGTGGCCTGAGTTGATGATCCCTTTTTGGATAGATTTGTACATGTTTATACTGTTATGTTATGATTATGTTGTTATGTCTGATGAACAATATGTACATTTATTGGGGAATCATGATTAGATACAATCTGTGCTGCTGTGGTGGTGTAACACCTAAACATCAGTGTTTAATCTGTGTACTTATGTATGTGTGTCAGAAGCTGCTAAGTTGCCTGGGCTTGGACTTGTGGTCACACCCTCCATCACCCATGCCTGCGTCTTCTGCCTCCTGTATCTTCCTGCTCCTTCTCTGATAGCTGTGGGATGTCACTTTCAGCTGTCTGGTGTTTTTCAGGTAGGTCACCCACAGCTGCAGCTGGAAGACTGTCTTGTGCTGTTGTTAGCATATTATGTAGCATGGTATACACAGTTATCATCTATCCTGCCTTCTCAGGTGTGTTTTATAGTACACCCCCGGATGTGTCCAGACATCTGAAACTAGCATTCATTTCACCACACACAAGCTGAATGGTATTTCATGTTTTTGTGTACACTCTGTTATAGGCCTCCTCTGCAGGGTTTGATGATTCTCTGTACAGGGTCATTAGCCACAGCTCAAGTGGATAACCATGGTCACTTGTTATGGGGAGAAATACATATGTTGTTATCATGGATATTGTTGAGAGGGATGTCTTTAGCATATGTACCTAGCAGTATTCTCACAGGTATTTCATCTTACTAGAATGCAGCCTTCATACCACTTTCCCCCATATGGCAGCATCATAGACACTTCCAGAGTGTATCATCGTGATGTTTGTTATGCTGCCATCGGCTGCATATGGAAACTGGCAGTTCAAGGATGGCCACTACTTTCTGTTGATATATCTGACTGGTTCTGGATGAACCGGGCTTTTGAAAGAGATCTAGGTGCAATCTATTACACCAAGTATATGTGGAAAGTTTGCAAGGCTATAGAAATGGTGTATAACAGTTCTCCACTCCATGGGCTTAAATGGAATGTGGTTGTACTCATCCACCTTGTTGCACAGTGCTGCCAGAAATTTTGGTAGGATATGACTGGCAGCTGTCTGGGATACTCCTATAGCATCCCCCGTGTATCTTTAGAATGTCTCAGATGCAAGTACACCCAGGCTGAGATACACTTTTGTTTCAAGAGGGGTGGGGTTGCCTCACAGTGTTTGCACAGACATTTGTGGGGCACACATGTTGCACACAGCCTGCACCTGTTATCTGTCTAGGCAGTATCTTCCAATTATTTGTTGATCTGACAGCTGGCTTAGTTGCAGTTTTGCTGTTACTCTACCTGCTGCATTCTAGAATGCACAGTCACATCCTCCTCAATGGCTTGCTGAACTGCAGCCTGTGCAATTCATTTACTGTAGGTAGCATTTTGTTTTTCGTTTTTTGCTTTTATTTTATCAGTATTATTATTATGGATTCTGTAGTATTCCATGGCAATAGCTTCCATTCTTTGCATTGCAATATGGCATATGCTGAGGATTTCAGAAACAGAGTCAGTGTTACAGCTTGTTGCATTTATATTGCATTGGGCACACATGATGTGTTTTGGACTCCAACAAGCATAGGTAGAATCCATAATGATCCTATACTGTATAGTTAAGTACTTGGACTGCTTACAGTGTGTCTTCTGAAATCATGTTCGCAGCTTGTATATTACTTTGGGGTGCTACTCTGTCTGCAAATATCTTTCGTAATCCAGCTCCAAGTGTGACTTAAGAACATTAAGGTGAACAGTGCAATTTTAATGGCCATTAAGATTGTATATACAGCTGAAAAAGGAAGATTTCATAACTGGGCGTGCAGTTAGCAAAACAGAGACAATGCTGCCTTCATAAAGTAAGAATGGTGACATGGCTAAAGCTTATCTATTCATGTTATACTCCATATCAGTTTGCACACCCCCATATTCATATTCATATAATTCATATAAGGTCCCTAGTGGTCATTAGCCTAGTATACACATATGAACCTATGAATGTATTAGAAATAAAGCTTTGCAGTATATCAGTCTAATTTCTGTGAGGAAGCGGACCTGTTCTGTTAAGAATGTGAGTATTATCCTAAGCACAGGAAAACAATTATGGGTGAGGGGGAGAATCTCATTTAAACAACAAGCACTAGGGCTGTTCATCATCATCACCTTGCAATGTGAACCTGAGATGACTACTCAGTGTACGATATTGAGATTTACTTGGCATCATGGTAAGGTTAACAATGTGCCCGAGTTTTTTTCTTCAATATTACCTTATAAAACTAAGCAGTAGTAGTTATGTGGTTAAATGTGCTATTTATTACTTAATCAGAAACTGTGTATTCTGCTTCTCTTTATGTCTGTGATCTTATCACTCCAACGTCTAAACTGGCTAGAACTTCCCCAACATCTAACATACCTGCAACTAACTACAGTTCATAAGCTAATCTATAAACCTTCTAGCTGTCCTGCCCTCTCCTCTCATTCACCATGTATCACCCAAATAGACCTCTGCAATCAGTCGATCAGATACTCCTTAATGTAGCAAAACCTAACTTTTCCACTGGTCAAATGCATTACCCATATGCTATAGCAAAACTATGGAATGCTCTCTCTCCTTCAGTTAGGTCTGCTAACAACCCTGAATGCTTTAAGACTTTGCTGAAACAACACTTGTTCTCCCATTGGCTATGTACATGTACCAGCACTGACTATAAAAAGAACAATATTCCTAGCTTTCCTACTATTCCTCCCCATCTCACTTACGGCTCAGACTCTTTATATATACAGTCAGTGCTTCCAACTTACCAAGTCTAACATGTGCTCCCCAGCCACACATAATCTACTATATTAATTACCTACCACATCTTCTATTCATTCTTGATGCCTTTATAACAATAGCGCTAAGTCTATACTTACTCTCAGAATCGTTAATCTGCTGTTCTCCATCTTTCCCTCTCTACTGTAAAAACTGCAATGTTGTATTGTTCACACATTTGCTATTATCCCAAGTCATCAGTTGTATTCTTGTTTGGCCTGCATACTTCAAATCTAACATCTGTATAACTCGTATTATCTATTTTATTGTATCACCTATTTTGTAATGTAGTGTACTGTAACATCACCGCTTGATATCTGTAGTTTGATTCTGTAGCTTTATCATGTTTGTTTTTTGGAGATTTTCTCCAAGGGCTTCTACTGAAAACGGGCTCACCCTGGCCCAGTAGACCTCCCAGTACACAAATGCAAACAAACAAATAAATAAATAAATAAATAAATATTACTTCATAACAACTTAATATTACAAACTGATTAATGAAAATTGTTTTGCCAGGTCTGAACGGGAAGTTCAGATTTGGTTGCAAATTTTATTTCTTATCTCCACATATTTTATTTAAAGAAATCAGTGATGAGATAATGAATGGGTGGGGGGTAAAATATACCCATCTATTAGGTGTAGTTATATTAAGTGATCCACAGATGGAACAAACCAACCAGCAGGTAATGAATACATTAGAAGATGTAATGGTAATTCATCACTGAGACAAAGCAGAAACTCCTTAAGATTCCAAGAGCAGAATAAATTATTTCATATATTTATTTAATTGAATTACAATTCTTTAATGCTTATAATTGTACTATATAGCTAATCTACTACATTTTGCACTGTTATAAAGCTTTTTTACTGTTTCACTGCATTTGTGTACTGCTTTATACTGTTTTAACTGTATTTGTCATGGTTAGATACTGTTTCATTAGTGTAATTGCATTTTTAACTAAACTACTTAACTGTAAACTGCTTTTTTCATACTGAGAGTTGTATTTTCTTTTTGTGAGTGCTCCATCTATGCTTTTCTGTGCATTTTTTGTGAGGTATCTGAGTTATACTCAGGTATCATATAACTGATTTGTTTATAGTTAAAATCAATTTCTAGAGTCTCCTTGCTCCTTTATCTGTTTACAAATTTCATTTAGTGGTTAGAGCTAGTATCTGTAATAGTGTGCATTAGTGTAATTGCATTTTTACTAATTTACTAAACTGTAAACTACTTTTTCATACTGAGACTTGTATTTTCTGTTTGTGAGTGCTCTGTGCTTTTCTGTGCATTTATTGTGAGGTTTATGTGTTTTACACAGGTGGCATAATCTGGATAGAAGCCTACTGTTATGCAAACCTGGCAGTTTTGTTTGTTGAGTTCGTTGTGTTTCTGGCAGCCATCTTATGCTGATAGTTTTGTGTCTTCTTTATTATATCAGGGTTTCCAGGCCTTCTCTAGCATGAGTAATTGGTTCTAAGAGCAGGGGCTAGCAGGACTGGGTAACAATTTGAGTTTCTAGATTTTTCCATATAAACCCTGTGTCTGCAGGGGCCTGTGCTTGTATTTACCAGGTTATGTAGTGGTGATTCATCACTGGGACAAAGCAGAAATTCCTTAAGATTCCAAGAGCAGAATAAGTTATTTCTTACATTTATTTCATTGAATTGCACTTCTTTAATGCTTGTAATTGTGCTATATAGCTAATCTACTACATCTTGCACTGTTAGAAAGCTTTTTGTTATGGTTTCACTGCATTTGTGTACTGTTTTATACTGTTTCAACTGTATTTTTCATTTCTATGTACTGTTTCATTACTGTAATTGCATTTTTACTGAACTACTTAACTATAAATTGGTTTTCATACTACAAGTTGTATTTTCTGTTTGTGAGTGTTCTATTTGTGCTTTTCTGTGCATTTTTTGTAAGTTTTTTGTGTTCTAGTCAGGTATCATATAACTGATTTGTTTGCAGTTAAAACATTCTCTGGAGTGTCCTTATCCTTTATCAGTTTAAAACTTTCACTTAGTGGCTAGAGCTAGTAGCTGTAATAATGTTCATTACTGTAATTGCATTTTACTGACATACTAAACTGTAAACTGCTTTTTCATACTGATTCTTGTATTTTCTGTTTGTGAGTGCTCTATCTGTGCTTTTCTGTGCATTTATTGTGAGGTTTCTGTGTTCTACTCAGGTAGCATAATCTTGACAGAGGTGTGCTGTTATCCAGGCCTGGTAGTTTTGTTTATTGAGTTTCCTGTGTTTCTGGCAGCAATCTTCTGCTGATAGTGTCTTGTCTTCCTTGTTATTGAAAGTAACAGGGTTTTCTGACCTTCTCTAGGATGAGTGATTAGCTGCAGGACTGGGTAGCAATTCGAGCGTCTAGAGCATTCCATCCTTTCTGGTATGTAAACCCTGTGTGTGCAGGGGCTGTGCTTGTATTTACCAGGCTGTGGGATGGTGATTCATCACTGGGGCAAAGCAGAAATTCCTTAAAATTCCAAGAGCAGAATAAGTTATTTCTTACATTTATTTCATTGAATTGCACTTCTTTAAAGCTTGTAATTGTGCTATATAGGTAATCTACTACATTTCACACTGTTATAAAGATTTTTGTACTGTCTCACTGCATTTGTGCACTGTTTTATACTGTTTTAACTGTAGTTTTCATTTCTAGATACTGTTTCATTACTGTAATTGCATTTTTACTGAACTACTTAACTATAAACTGCTTTTTCATACTGAGAGTTGCATTTTCTTTTTCTGAGTGCTTTATCTGTGCTTTTCCGTGTATTTTTTGTGAGGTTTCTATGTTCTAGTCAGGTATCATATAACTGATTTGTTTGCATTTAAAAGCATTCTCTGAAGTGTCCTTGCACCTTTATCTGTTTAAAACTTTTATTTAGTGGCTAGAGCTAGTAGCTGTAATAGTGTTTATTACTGTAATTTCATTTTTACAGAATTACTAAACTGTAAACTGCTTTTTCATAGAGAGACTTGTTTTTTTCTGTTTGTGAGTGCCCTAGCTGTGCTTTTCTGTGCATTTATTGTAAGATTTCTGTTTTCTGCTCAGGTAGGATAATCTGATAATCTGGATAGAGGCCTGCTGTTATCCAGGCCTGGTAGTTTTGTTTGTTGAGGTTCCTGTGTTTTGGCAGCTATCTTATACTGATAGTGTCTTGTTTTCTTTTTTATTAATAGTAACAGGTTTCCTGACCTTCTCTAGTATGAGTGATTGGTTGTAAGAGCAGCGTCTAGCAGGACTGGGTAATAATTTGAGCTTCTAGATTCTTCCATCCATTCTTGTATATAGACCCTGTGTCTGCATGGGTCTTTGCTTGCATTTACCAGGCAGTGGAATGGTGATTCATCAGTGGGACAAAGCTGAAATTCCTTAAGATTACAAGAGCAGAATAAGTTATTTCTTACATTTATTTTATTGAATTGCACTGCTTTAATGCTTGTAATTGTGTTATAAAGCTAATCTACTGCATTTTGCACTGTTTAAAGCTTTTTTTACTGTTTCACTGCATTTGTGTATTGCTTTTTACTGTTTTAACTGTATTTTTCATTTCCAGATACTGTTTCATTACTGTAATTGCATTTTTACTGAAATACTTAACTATAAACTGCTTTTTCATACTGAGAGTTGTATTTTCTGTTTATGAGTGCTCTATATGTTCTTTTCTGTGCATTGATTGTGAAGTGTCTGTGTTCTAGTCACGTATCATATAACTGATTTGTTTGCAGTTAAAAGCATTCTCTGGAGTATCCATACTTCTTTTGTCTGTTTAAAACTTTCATTTAGTGGCTACAGCTATTAACTGTAATAATGTTCATTACTGTAATTTCATTTTTACAAAATTAGTGAACTGTAAACTGCTTTTTCATACTGAGACTTGTATTTTCTGTTTGTGAGTGCTCTATCTGTGCTTTTCTGTGCATGTATTGTAAAGTTTCTCTGTTCTACTCAG
Organism: Protopterus annectens; assembly: GCF_019279795.1. Lineage (NCBI taxonomy): Eukaryota > Metazoa > Chordata > Ceratodontiformes > Protopteridae > Protopterus > Protopterus annectens. Next base: position 1,783,250,899 of record NC_056728.1, on the reverse strand, counting down.
GTAGCATAATCTGGATAGAGATGTGCTGTTATCCAGGCCTGGTAGTTTTGTTTGTTGAAGTTCCTGTGTTTCTGGCAGCCATCCTATTCTGATAGTGTCTTGTATTTTTGTAATTGAGAGTAATTGGGTTTCCTGACCATCTCTAGCATGAGTGATTGGTTGTAAGAGCAGGGGCTAGCAGGACTGGATAATAATTTGAGCTTCTAGATTCTTCCATACTTTCTGGCATATAAATCCTGTGTCTGCATGGGTCTGTGCTTGTATTTACCAGGCTATGGAATGGTGATTCATCACTTGGACAAAGCAGAAATTCCTTAAGATTCTAAGAGCAGAATACATTATTTCTTACATTTATTTCATTGAATTGCACTTCTTTAACACTTATAATTGTGCTATACAGCAAATCTACTACCTTTTGCACTGTTATGAAGCTTTTTTTACTGTTTCACTGTATTTGTGCACTGTTTTATACTGTTTTAATGGTATTTTCATTGTTAAATACTGTTTCATTACTGTAAATGCATTTTTAGTCAACTACTTAATTGTAAACTGCTTTTTCATACTAAGAGTTGGTTGTATTTTTTGTTTGTGAGTGCTCTTTCTGTGCTTTCCTGTGCATTTTTTTGAGGTTTCTGTGTTCTAGTCAGGTATCATGTAACTGATTTGTTTGCAGTTAAAAGCATTCTCTAAAGTTTTCTTGCTAATGTATCTGTTTAAACCATTCATTTAATGGCTAGAACTAGTAGCTGTAATAATGTTAATTACTGTAATTGCATTTTTATTAATGACTAAACTGTAAACTGCTTTTCATACTGAGACTTGTATTTTCTACTTGTGAGTGTTCTATTTGTGCTTTTCTGTGCATTTTTATGAGGTTTCTGTGTTTTAGTCAGGTATTATATAACTGATTTGTTTGCAGTTAAAAACATTCTCTGGAGTCTCCTTGCTCCTTTATCTGTTTAAAACTTTCATTTAGTGGCTAGAGCTAGTAGCTATAATAGTGTCCATTACTGTAATTGCATTTTTACTGAATTACTAAAGTGAAAACTGCTTTTTCATACTGAGACTAGTATTTTCTGTTTGTAAGTGCTCTATCTGTTCTACTTGGTAGTTTTGCAGTTGCCCTCCAATACTGTAAATTTGATCTGGGACACTCCTCCCAGTCTAGTGTCATTAGCCCATTCTACCTAATACATAGAGAACATTTGAGTAGGCCAACTCACTTAGGTTCTTAACCTTGAATTATCTTCTGTTCCTGCTTTCTCCCTTTCCACTTTACTAAAAAAAAAAAAATTGCCCGAATCTCCTTGTGTTCTAAGTGTGATTCTCAGCTGATTAGTATATTTTTGGCACATTTTAACTGTTTGGGTTGAATAAAGCAATAATTGAATTCAGTTCAGAATCCAGTTTGAATAAATTGCATGTATTGCTATACACTGAAGTGTGCTAACTTGCACAGCACTTGAATTGTTTTTAGTTCTGTTTTAGCTGCTTTTCTGTAAAACAAAAAAAAATTAAGTTTGTTTCCTGCCTTTCATGTAACTAGTCTAGCCCAGATACAGATTTGCTGTATCCAGGACTGTGTGTAAGCTTCTGAGCCCCCAAGCCTTTCTGTGTTGAAGGGAAACCTTCTAGCTTATCAGTGGGAGTGGTAAGCACTAGGTAGCCTATCTACTACAAAAGGAGTGTTTTCTGGCCCCTAAATCTGTCATTATAGGCCATCTGAGCAGTGTTTACATATCTCCCAACTTTTCTGGTTTAAAAGCCTGTGTTTGAGCTTGTTTCCTGCCTTTCCTGTAACTAGTCTAGTCCAGATACAGATTTGCTGTATACAAGACTGTCTGAAATATTATGAGCCCCCAAGCCTTTCTTTGTTGGAGGGAAGTCTTCTAGCTTGTCATAGGTTCATAGGTTCATAGGTAGGTACTAGGCTATCTGCCCGGGGGCATTTATAAGCCTAGCCAGAGTATGTTGGCTTTCGCTGCCCCATTGATTAATTAACTGAGCCTCTGTCAAGCAGAGCCAATGAAGTGATCCTAGGGTGTATTTTCTGTTACCCATCCACTCGTCAATGTTCCTCTTGAAGAGGGTTAGTGAGGGGCTCTGCCTAATGTAGTTAGAAATTTTGTTCCAAAGCATGGTGAGTCTCTGTGACAGGAATCTATCCCTCCAGCATGTTCTATTTATTGTTGTGGTGAGGTTTAGCTCACTAGAGCGCATGGCTCGCAGTGACTTGTATTTCTTTAGGTGGAGCATGTCCATCAATTCTGAGTTAGTCATGGCTTTCTAAGTCAGGCAGAGATCACCTCTGAGTAAGCGATATGCCACTGAGTACAGCCGGAGTTTTTTCAGTCAGTCTGCATAGGACATATGTTTGAGGCCAGTAATCCTCTTGGTGAGGTACTTTTGTGGTCTTTCCAGCTATTGGAAGTGTCTTGTGAGGTACATCCCAAATGGGGCATTGTACTCTATGATGGGTCTGATGAGTGATGAGTAGAGGGGCACTATAACCTCTTCATTTCTAGATGCAAACCCTTTAATAATTAGATGGGCCACATAGTAGGATTTCCTAACTACTTTGGTGATATGATTGTCAAAGGAGAGATTACTATCTACCTGGGTCCCCAGATCTCTTATTACCTCTTCTGTATTAAGGGGGCTACCACCTATGTGGTAATTCATGGGTGTTTTGTTTTTCCCAAATGGGATGACCATGCATTTTGTGGCATTTAGCTTTAGGCCATGACTTTGACACCAGATGCCCGTCTCAGTAAGGCCTTTTTGGAGGATATCCGTGTCAGCTGGAGAGTCAATTATGGCTCCCAGTTTGCAGTCATCTGTGAACTTGGTTAGCCATAGTCCTCCTGTGTTTGCCTGTACTTCTGAAAAGTATATGCCGAACAGTAGGGGTCCCAGGACCAAGCCTTGCGGGACACCACTTGTGATTGGTTTAGAGTCGGACCTGGAGCCTGTTATTCTTACCGTGTTAGTTCTGTCTGTAAGCCAGGTGGCAACCCATCTTGTGACGTAGGGTTTTATGTTCAGGCTAGTGAGTTTTTCTATAATACCTGAGTGAAGAATGGTGTCAAACGCCTTGGCAAGGTCAAGGTAGGCTGTGTGAACCACCTTTCCCTTGTCTATGGCCTTGGTGACTGTCTCAAAGAAGTCAACCAAGTTTAGTAGGCATGATCTGCCCTTAACAAAGCTGAACTGGGTCAGGTCAAGTATTTGGAGGTTTCCAATGTCTTTGTTAATGAGTTCCATGATGATGCGCTCCATAGCCTTGCAGACCAGGCTAGTCAGGCTTATGGGGTGATAGTTACCAGGGTCGGTTTTAGCCCCTCCTTTGTGGATTGGAATAACCATTGCTGTTCACCATTCTATGGGCATGTAGCTGTGAAGAGGCTGAGGTTGAACAGCGTTTTTACGTGGAGGGTTAGTTCATTCTGTAGTTCATACAAGATGCATCCTGGGACACCATCTGGCCCCATTGATGCTGCTTTTGGCTTTTGAAAGGGCTGTTTTCACCTGTGCATCTGTGATTTCCGGGACACTACACTTTTCTGGTATTGTGGGCCCTTTTGGAGGTGAGAGAGAAGGGTAAAGTTTGCACTGAATCTATCTGCCAGGATGTTGGCAATATTAGTAGGTTCAGTATATTTTGTGCTATTTTGCACTAGCTCAGAGCATATCTGTGAGTTGCCACTTAGATTCTTGACATAGCTAAAGAAGGCTTTGTGGTTATCTTTCGAATCCTTGGCTATTTTTCTTTCGAAGTTAGCCTTGGATGATTTTATGATTGACCTTAGTTTCTTATTGATACAGATCAGGGATGTCTTTCTTTCTTGGGATTTGCTTTTTTTCTGAAGTAGTTTCCTCCTTTTATTGTATAACCTGTTTATGGCAGGGGTCCACCAGACTGGTTTCCTTCTCTTAGGGGAATGAGTCTTGATTTTGCTAGGGATGGCATGATCTATGCATCCTTGTAGGTGCTCATAGAGTGCATTTGTAAAGGATTCTGTATTAAGGGGGCTACCACCTATGTGGTAATTCATGGGTGTTTTGTTTTTCCCAAATGGGATGACCATGCATTTTGTGGCATTTAGCTTTAGGCCATGACTTTGACACCAGATGTCCGTCTCAGTAAGGCCTTTTTGGAGGATATCCGTGTCAGCTGGAGAGTCAATTATGGCTCCCAGTTTGCAGTCATCGGCGAACTTGGTTAGCCATAGTCCTCCTGTGTTTGCCTGTACTTCTGAAAAGTATATGCCGAACAGTAGGGGTCCCAGGACTGAGCCTTGCGGGACACCACTTGTGATTGGTTTAGAGTCGGACCTGGAGCCTGCTATTCTCATCGTGTGAGTTCTGTCTGTAAGCCAGTTGGCAACCCATCTTGTGACGTAGGGTTTTATGTTCAGGCTAGTGAGTTTTTCTATAATACCTGAGTGAAGAATGGTGTCAAACGCCTTGGCGAGGTGAAGGTAGGCTGTGTGAACCACCTTTCCCTTGTCTATAGCCTTGGTGACTGTCTCAAAGAAGTCAACCAAGTTTAGTAGGCATGATCTGCCCTTAACAAAGCTGAACTGGGTCAGGTCAAGTATTTGGAGGTTCCCAATGTCTTTGTTAATGAGTTCCATGATGATGCGCTCCATAGCCTTGCAGACCAGGCTAGTCAGGCTTATGGGGCGATAGTTACCAGAGTCGATTTTGGCCCCTCCTTTGTGGATCGGAATAACCGTTGCTGTTCACCATTCTATGGGCATGTAGCTGTGAAGAGGCTGAGGTTGAACAGCGTGTTTATGTGGGGGGTTAGTTCATTCTGTAGTTCATACAAGATGCATCCTGGGACACCATCTGGCCCCATTGATGCTGTTTTTGGCTTTTGAAAGAGCTGTTTTCACCTGTGCGTCTGTGATTTCCAGGACACTACACTTTTCTGGTATTGTTGTGGGCCCTTTTGGAGATGAGAGAGGGGTAAAGTTTGCACTGAATCTATCTGCCAGGATTTTGGCAATATTAGTAGGTTCAGTATATTTTGTGCTATTTTGCACTAGCTCAGAGCATATCTGTGAGTTGCCACTTAGATTCTTGACATAGCTAAAGAAGGCTTTGTGGTTATCTTTTGAATCCTTGGCTATTTTTCTTTCGAAGTTAGCCTTGGATGATTTTATGATTGACCTTAGTTTCTTACTGATACAGATCAGGGATGTCTTTCTTTCTTGGGATTTGCTTTTTTTCTGAAGTAGTTTCCTCCTTTTATTGTTTAACCTGTTTATGGCAGGGGTCCACCAGACTGGTTTCCTTCTCTTAGGGGAATGAGTCTTGATTTTGCTAGGGATGGCATGATCTATGCATCCTTGTAGGTGCTCATAGAGTGCATTTGTAAAGGATTCTGTATCTTGGGCAGTGTTTTCCTTTAGCGTGAGGGCTGTGAAACTTACCACCTCTGTCTTAAGTAAGGTGAAGTTTGCTTTAGAAAAGTTTTTCACTGTGGTTTCCTTGGTTGGGAGTGGTGGTGGGGTTTAGACATCCAGAGTGATTAGTTTATGGTCTGATCTAACTAGTGACAGGTTGACCTCCGGTGCGGAACACCTGTCGCCCATGTTGGTGATGACCAGGTCCAATATGTTTTCACATCTGGTAGGGGAGTTTACCAGCTGATCCAGGGCATTTGAGTTGATAAATTCCAGGAAGCGCTGAGCCTGGGAGTTTGTACTCAAGTAGTTTTCCCAGTTAATGGCAGGGTAATTGAAATCGCCCAATATCAGGGTGTTCAATAGGACCTTCATGTTTTCCAGTGTCTCCAGAAAGGCAGACTGGTGGTCCTGGGTCATGGAGGGTGATCTGCAACAGGCCACAATTTGCATTGCAGATTTGCCCGATGTTAGTTGCACATGGATGATCTCAGAGTTATCATGCTGCGCCACTAACCTGGAGGTGTAGGTATCCTTGATGAATATGGATACACCCCCTCCTTTTTTGTTTCTGTCCATGTTCTGTGGCCAAAATTTGTGGTATGAGTTGTAGCCTGGTAGTGCTGGAGTGCTATCTGGAGCCTTGAACCAGGTTTCAGTTACTGCACAGATGTCGATGTTTTCCATACTGAGGAGTGGTTCGAGCACATGCATTTTGACATTTAAACTCCTGGCATTGAGTAGCATAACCCTCATTTTTTTATTTGTGCTTTTTATGGAGGAGGTTTGTCTTTTGAGCCTTGCCTAAAAGAGGCACTATGGGGACAGCAAGTGCCTTGGCCAGTATTCGAAAGCCTAGGGGTGGCAGGTGCAAGACATCTCTTGCAAAGCAATAAGGCTTGTCGAGCATGTCGTCCCAGGCTGACAGACACTGGATCCCCTTTGAATGACACCAGAAGCTTAACCAATTGTTGAAATTGACCATTTTTTCTTTATACTGAGGTATCATTCTTGGTGAGGGCAGGATGTTACTCAGAATCAGGGTCATACCCGCCTGGGCTACATGATCAGAGAGCTCTTCCATGTCTCTTTTCATGTAGTCCAGGGAGGTACGTCTCAGGTCATTCACACCAACATGAACAATGACAGAGTCATATTTGTACTTGTTCTGGAGTGACCTGAGTGCTTGTGTTATGTGGCGGATTCTGGCTCCCGACAGGCAGCTAACAGTAACCTTCTCCTTGTCCAGCCTAGGGAGTGGGACGTCAGTGTGCCAGACTATAGAGTCACCTATTACTAGTGTGTTAAGTATGTTATTTCGCCTTAAGGGCTGTGATTGTGTGGCACATTGATTTTGTGTTTTATGTGTCTGGTTTGTGACGGGATGTGCAGGTTTTTTGGGTGTCTGCTTTGAAGCTGTCTAATGCTTTTGTATGTTTTTATTTAGAGCTTCCAAGTATGATTTTGTGTATTTATGTGTATTTTTTGCCAGTGCTGGCTTAGTAGGTCTATGTGAGGCTGGAGGTATGGTGCAAGTGTTAACCTTCTCCTCATCACTGTCTGTTCCAGTCTTGGATGGAGAGACCTTAGCCTCCAGTTTGGCTGTATAATTGCATCTCTCGCATATGTTAGTGTTTTGTGGTAGGAGGAGAGTGTTGTCTGTGTACATGAGGCAGTTGTAACATTGCCTCAGGAAACCCAGGTTCACCAGCTGGACTGGAGAGTACACCTGAAGTTGCCCTTTGGTCATGCCTGAATAGTAGGGTGAGCTGCTTAGTCGCTTGGTTGGTGAGGGGTGGATAAAGAGCCTTGCCCTGCTGGGTAATCAAGTGTTAGGGTATATTAGTGCTTGCTATTAGGTCTGAGCAAGTGCTGGACTGTAGGATGTTTTTTGAGTGCTAAGGTTGAGAGTTAGTCTAGTTTCAAGGGAAAAACTGAAGAGGAGACTTAGTGGAGCCAGGAATAATTTTACTGTAGCTAACCGGTGCTGCCCGGCATGCAAAACTGTGCAAACACAGTTTTTAAACTACTAACTGCTGGGCTGGAACTACTCCTCCAGGGACAGATGGCTGTTCAAAGTTCCCCTCTTTCACAGATGAACAAAGAAACTTCCCTCTATCCAAGTAAGGTATGGGCAACACAGAAACTTGTAACACAGCCCTGAATTCAGCACTAACCTGAAAACTGGAATATACTTGCTTAGAAGGGTGGGAAACAAGGAATTTATTTTTTGTTTTTGTTTATGTAGGTGGGAGTGGTAATCACTAGATACCCTATCTACCACAAGAGCAGTGGTTTCTGGTCCAGAAATTGTAGTTTATTGACCGTTTAGGCAGTTTTTCCATCTCTTTCAGCTTTCTGGTTTAAAAGCCCACATTTGCACTTATTTCTCACCTTTCCTGTAACTAGTCTAGCCCAGATACAGATTTGCTGTATCCAGGACTGTTTGTAAGCTTCTGAGTGATGCCAAAGTCTGCTCTTCAATTTTTCCATTAGATCTGCTAGTTCTCTCCTCTCCTGCACTTTTACTAGCTTATTAGTCTAGCACTTTACCAGACTTCTTGTAGCAATTATTGTAGCACACAAAAGTGCTACCAGAACTAAACGTTCTACAAGGAAACAGCTCCAGTACTTATTATTAATGCCCACCTCTCCAAGCATGTCTAAAGGTCAGTTCCCTGTGCTTTCTCCTATTAACCTGGTGAACCTGGGCATCCTGAGGCAATGTAGCAACTACTTCATGTACACAGACAACCCTGTCTTCTTACCTCACAACACTTAGACTTGTGAGAGATTCATTTATATATCCAAACTGGAAGCCACTCACTCTCCAGCCAAGACCGGAATAGCTGATCAAGAGGAGAAGGTCAACACTTGAACCACACCACATGGAACACAAAGCCCTCCAGACCTCACACCAGCCCTGCCTTCACATAAAAACACAAACCACACAAACACCTTCATGGAGGCTCTGAATAAAAATCTACCCAAACAGCAGAGAGCTCCAAGGCAGAAACACACTCAACCACCACAACGCAACACTAATCATGAGACGCATATCTCTCCTAAACAGTGTGCCACTCAACCAAAGCCCCTAAGGCAAAACAGCATGCCCAACACACTAGTCATAGGTGAATCAATAGTGAGGCACACTGATGTCTCACTCACTAGGTTGAATAAGGAGAAAGTAACAGTCAGTGCCTGTCAGCTGCCAGGATCCACCACATAATGCATGCACTCAGGTCTCTCAACAACAGATACAAATATGACTCTGTCATTGTACATGTGGGTGTGAATGACCTGAAATGTACCTCCCTGGACTACATGAAAAGAGACATGGAGGAGCTCTTGGACTATGTAGCCCAGGTGGGTGTGAATCTAGCCCTGAGCAGCATTCTACCATCACCCAGAATGATACCACAGTACAAGCAGAAAATGATAGATTTCAACAGTTGGATAAGTTTCTGGTGTCATTCTAAGGGGATCCAGTATCTGTCTGCCTGGGATGACATGATTGACAGACCTCATTGTTTTGCCAGAGATGGCCTGCATCTGTCACCCCTGGACTACCGGATACTGGCCACTGCTCTTGCCACCCCTATAGTGCCCTTTTTAGGCAGTGTTCCAAAGACCAAATTACCACCATAACAGCTACAAACAAATTCAATCTGAGGGTCATGCTCTTCAACGCTATAAGTCTAAATATCAAAATGCACTCAAACAAAGCACTCACTTAAAATAGAGAACATTAATATTTATGCTGTAACAGAGACCTGGTTCAAGGTGGCAGAAAGCACCCCTGCACTATCAGGCTATAACTCATTCCACACCTTTTGGCCCCAGAACTTGGACCAAAGCTCCAAATGCGGTGGTGTTTCCACATTCATAAAGGATGCACACACCTCCAGACTAGTAGACCAACATAAGGTATCAGAGATATTTCAGGTGCAGCTAACATTGAGTAAGACAGCAATTCAGGTCATAGCCTGCTATAGGTCCCCAACTATGTCCCAAGACTCACACTTCACATTCCTAAGCACCCTGGAGAATATTAGGGTCCAACCTAACACTCTCATACTGGGTGACTTCAACTACCCCTCCATTAACTGGGAAAACTACTGATGTACCAGTACACTTCCCCAACATTTCCTGGAATTCACTAATTCCAATGCCCTGGACCAGCTCGTTCTTACCCCCACAAGAGGTAGTAACATCCTTGACCTGGTCATTACTAACATGGGCGTCCATTGCTCTACACCAACAGTCAACTCCTCCCTGGTTAGATCTGACCACAAACTAATCACCTTGGAAATCTACCCCCCACCCCCATCCCCCCGCAAAGGTAACCACCATGAAAAACTTCTCCAAAGCTAACTCTGGGCTCCTAAACACAGAGGTGGCTAACTTTACGGCACCAATACAAATGGAAAATAGTTTCATGACTGCCAAATCATACACAAATGCACTGTATGAACATGTACACAAATGCATGGATCTTGCCATACCCAATAGAACCAAGATGCTCACCTCTGAAAAAAAGAAGCCAATCTGGTGGTCCTCTGCCATAAACAAACTAGACAACAGAAGAAGGAAACTGATGTGGAATAAGGTGAAGTCCCAAGATTAGAAAAACTCCCTTATTCACCTCAACAAAAAGTTGATATCCCTCATCAAATCCTCTAAAGCTAGCTGTGAAAACAGAACTGCAGCAGATAGTAAAGACAACCACAAGGCATCCTATAGTTATGTAAAGAATCTCAAAGGCAATACCCAGATTTGCTCTGAGCTGCTGCACACTGGTACCTCCTATATCAAGCCAACAGATATTGCCAATATACTGGCCGACAGATTCAGTGCCAACTTTACCCCTCTCTCCACCCAAATAACCAATCACAATACCAGTAGATTGCCAAGCACCCAGTATTACTGCTGCACAGGTTAAAACAGCACTGTCCACTGCCAAGAATACAGCTTCTATGGGACCTGACAATATCCCTGGTGGTGTTCTACATGAACTATAGAGTGAACTGGCACCTCACCTCTGTGCCCTGTTCAATCACAGCCTCACCTCAGGCTTTGTCCCTACTGAACTGCGCAGTGCTACAGTCATCCCTCTCCACTAAGGAGGAGTGACTACAGACCCTGGGAACTATCACCCCATTAGCCTGACGAGTCTATTATGCAAAGTTATGGAATGCAGCAAAATAGACCTAATAAACAAGGATATAGAGAATCTCTAAACTCTGGATCCCACACAGAGTGGTTTTGTGAAAGGTAGATCATGCCTGCTCAACTTAGTCAACTTCTTTGAGTCAGTCACCAGAGCTGTAGATGAAGGCAAGGTGGTTTATACAGCCTACCTTGATCTAGCCAAGGCCTTTGATACTATCCCCCAGTCAGGAATCATAGAAAAACTCAGTAAGCTAGGCATCAACCACTATATCACTAGGTGGGTTGCAAACTGGCTCACAGATAGAACCCACAGTGTGAAAGTAGCTGACTCCAAGTCAGAGTGCTGACTAGTCATGAGTGGAGGACCATAGGGTTTGGTACTGGGTCCTCTCCTATTTGGTATCAACTTCTCTGAAGTCCAGGCCAACACGAAGGAACTCTGGCTGACAAAGTTTACAGATGATTGCAAGTTGGGATCTATTATTAACTCCCCAAGTGATGTTGACATTCTACAGAATGGCCTGACTGAGACCAACAACTGGTGTCAGAACCATGGCCTTAATCTCAATGGCAAAAAATTTGTTGATATCCCCTTTGAGAAAAACCTAGTTCCCATGAATTACTACATCGATGGTAGTCCGCTGAACACAGAAGGTGTTATAAGAGATCTGGGAACAGAGGTTGACAGCAAACTCTCTTTTGATCACCACATTGCCACTGTGGTCAGAAAGTCCTTCTATGTGGCACATGTCATTACTAAGGGTTTTGCATCCAGGAAGAAAGAGGTCATTGTCTCCTTCTACTCTTCCCTCATTAGGCCAATCATCGAGTACAATGCCCCATTTGGCATGTACCTCACTAGACACCTGCAACAACTGGAGAGGCCACAAAAGTAGCTCACAAAGAAGATCCTAGGCCTTAAACACTTGTCCTATATGGACAGACTGAAAAAACTTCAACTATTCTCTGTCTCATATCGTCTACTTAGAGGCGATCTCTGCTTGACTTACAAAGCCATGTCTGACCCATCTCTGTTAGAAATGCTATATCTAAAGAACTCCCAATCCCTCTGCACCACACACTCCAGAGACCTCAACTTCATTACCACAATCAACAGAATGTACTGGAGGGACAGGTTCATAACCCAGAGACTGCCCATGCTATGGAATAGACTTCCCATAGATGTCAAGCAGAGCACCTCAGTGATCCTCTTCAAGAGAAATCTTGATGAGTGGATGGGAAATAGAAAATTCACCCCTGGGATAACTCCAGGGGCTCTACTTGACAGAGCCACTGGGAACTAAAGTTTGTTGGCATGATGCCAGGGTAATCCTATGGTTAGGCTTGTAAAGGCCTTAGGGCCACTAGCCTAGTACACACCTATGAACCTATAAGATGGGGCTAAAACCCTGTATGGCAGAAAAAGTCAAGGACAAGGAAGACAACAATTCCAGGTTTCATAAGTACTTAGTTTTAGAGTACAATTCTGGTTCAAGGGTGCAAAATCAGGTTTGGTAACAAACCAAATTTGTCTAGGGACATCTTCAGGTGGGGGATAGGTTGAAATAGTAATAGGAATTAAGAGGGTAGGAGAAGAAAGTAGTTGGGAGAGGGTATGGAAGGGTTAAATGGGAATGTAGGAAGATTGGGAGGAAATGAGGTAAGTATAGGGAGGGGCTTAATGGGTTTTATGCAAGTGTAACTGGATAAGGAATCACATCTTGACTGTCAGACATATGTTCCCAGAATACCCAGAATTTTGCCTAAAAAAAAAAAGTTTACTGGAAACAGCTCATCTTAACTGTATGAAATGTCTTGCTGTGTGCTGTACAGGTTTGTTTTGTTGCACTGCTTGGTTCACACAAGACTTCAAAAGTACTACCCTAGTCTGTGGGACAGGATACATTTTGCAGACCAGAAAAGTGCTACAGCAAGCTGTTGAAAACGTTACACCTTCAGCCAGTTTCAACGAACTACCTCACAGCTCACAGCTTACTTGAAACAGATACCTTACAGAAAATCTCTATGGACATTTGTATTTGGGGAACAAAATATTTTGTACATGACACACTTTGCCTTAATTGCATTACTACGCAGTTTTACTGTAGCCATCCTTCACCATTGTTTTCAGAAGAATATATTTTTTTTTAAGTAGGAATTATCCCTCACCTGCTCTGTTTAGTTGTAGTTGGCTCATTTTTGTAGCTCACTTTATGTTTTGCGTTTTAATATGTGTCGGTCAAAAGCATAGGTTCAGTTAGGGCTACCTGTGACATAAGACTGTTTTGCTGTAGTATGTTCCTTCTATGGCTTCAGAAGGATTTACTTATGTTGTCATTAAGAAGTTTTGGTCTGTCCATGTGCAGAAGATTTACCGTTTTTTTCTCTTTTGCAGGTGGGGGAGCGCAGTGTGGGCATCAGCCAGTGGCTTGAAGGAAGGGGAATTGAATGGTCATGGATTCTGTTGGGGTGGATGTTCTGGTCACTGGAGTGGTGCACAAGGAGGTCACAGGTAATCCTGTTTTATTAGGTACTCCTTAAAGCACAGGCTATGCAGATGGGTGATCAGTGGTCTGTGCTACTTTAAGAGTTTAGCACTGTTCTTTGGATTTGGCAACAGTGGAGAGGCATTCTGGATGCCCCTTTTTAAGGCTAGGTGAAGGTTTGGGCAGAGCATTGCAAAGTATGTGTGCATTCAGAATGTGTGAGGAGTAGGGTTTCATTGTTTAAACAGAAGTCTAAGCAAGGCATTGTGCATCTGGGGCTCTAGCAGATGCAGGCCATGGTTATTTGATTTAACAGATGTGAGGGTAATGCAAAAAAAAACCTCAGGGGGTGAAATTTTGGGACAAAGGTGGATTTCACTCTGATTAGTATATTTGCACAGACAGGTTAATGTGACTTTACTAAATCTTGGACGGTGATCCGTGTGTTTGAAATGTTGGGGTAGGTTTGATAGTGTGAAGACTGACACTGTGACTATTGTCAGGTTTGATAATATGAGGACTAACACTGTCACTATTGACAAGGAACATTTTGTTGCGAGGGTTAGTGTTGTGAAATGGAGGTTCATTGGGGTACAACTTGGACGGTATCTGCTTTATGGATGTATTGAAGTCATTAAAGAGGGTGGTTCATTGGTCAGCAAATGATATTCTGGTCATTAGATGTTTTGTTTGATAATAGATAGTTGGTATATTGGTTGGATTGCTATTAAACTGATCTTTTAGAAAAGAGATCTCATTTTTGTCATTATTATATCCTTTGGGAAGCAGAAGGATGTTGTGGTTAGGTATGATGGCATGCAGTTGGGGTTTGCTTTGTTTAGGATAGTGTTGGGATTTTTAAGGTTTTGGCGGTACATTTGTCAGGTAATGACCTGGGAAAAATTACAAAGCTCCCATTGGTTGTAGCATCATTGAGGATGTTTGATTTGCAGAAGTTGTAAATGGATATGGGTATTACTTTGGCATTGCATAGGATCATTAGCTTAATTTCAGTTGCTCAGGCAACTGACTGCTTTGAGTATGTATACGACAGGACTTTGGGATATTGATGATAGGAATTTAGTTTGGTTTGGAGAGGCTGGAGGGCACCAAATGATATTTGGCTTCAACCTTTTTAATGTATGGTTAGGTTTGTTTTGGAAGGTTTTGTTGAATGATTTGAAGTGAAGGAAGGGGAACAGCCTGGTTAGACTGGTGGGCTGAGAAGAGGAGAAAGTTTGTCCCTCTTCTGTTCCCCCTCTGGTGTTGGATGTTTATTTCAATGTGTTGGGAAATGAAAGTGAGCGGTTGGATGCTGTTTGATAAGTAAAAGTAAGTAAGCAGAGGTAAGGACTTTGCTTACCTGGTTGGATGTCTAATTCACTAAGTGGGAAATGAAAGTGAGCGAAGGGACTCTACTTAATAAGTAAAATAAACAAGCAGAGGTAAGGACGCTGCTTATTTGGTCAGGGTGAGTGAGGTCACTTGCCTAAGTTAATAGTTATATGGATGTTTATGCTGTGATAAATTAAAATATTGGTCAATAAAGTTTTGCTTATGGAAGTTTAATAAAGGATCAAATGTCATTTGGTGTGATATGTTTATTGAAGGGGACCGGGAGAAAAAATACTATCAATAAAAATCGGAATAACCTTCAGGGAGATAATAGTATCAGGAAAGTAGTTGATGACCAACTGGAATTTGTATATAAATGGGTGAAACATACTAGCAGTATAGCAAAAATAAAAGGACATATCCAACCACATAATAAGGAAATTAAAGGAACAAAGAGATGTGAGGCATGTAATCAATGTAGACACATATCTACATACAGCTCTACTGAATTCTCAAATTATAGGCAAATAGCTATACTCTCTCCACTTGCAAAGATTATGGAAAAATGCATTCATAGACAACTCATGCACCACCTAATCCAGAATCACCTTATGGCAGACACTCAGCATGGCTTCTGTCCTCATCACAGCACTACTTCAGCCCTCCTAGCCTTTACCAACACCATAAACCATAATCGCAACAATAATTATATATCCTCAGCCCTCTTCTTGGATCTTTCCAAGGCATTCGATATGGTTGATCACCAACTTTTAATCCACACCCTGCTTTCATTCTGTCTAGATACTGGAGCCCTTCAATGGTTTCAATCCTACCTGAATGGTCGACAGCAGGCTGTCCTCTGGCAGAATAAACTCTCTAACCTTCTACCTAACACCCTTGGAGTACCACAAGGCTCTATACTAGGGCCCTTGCTGTTCTCCATCTTCATTAACGACCTTTATACTGCCATCCCAAAAGTCAGCTGTATCCAATATGCTGATGACTCTACTCTGATTTGCTCAGCCACATCTCCAGTAGAGTTATGGTCAGCTACCCAGACCACCTTTAATACAATAGAAAACTGGCTTTCTGAACATCGTCTGATCCTAAAGCCCAAAAAAAACTAAAATGCTGTTATTTTCACCAACACATAGGTCTACCACTTTCACCTTTACCATAAAATCAAATGATGGCACAATAATCTCCCCTGACCCCTCTGCAAAACTATTAGGTGTCATCATAGACAATAATCTAAAATTTGACCTACATGTTAACCAAACTATCAAAACCATCAATAAAAAACTAGGGTCACTTTACAGAATAAAAGCCTTCCTAACCCCTCCAGCTAAAATTGCCATAGCCCGCTCTCACCTTCTTTCAACCCTCCTGTATGCATCCCCTTTTCTCTCAAATTTAAACAAGACTGTCCTTAACAAACTCTCAGTTTGCTACAACCACATTGCCAGGTTTGCCACTGGGCTGCCTTTTAGGACACATCATTGCATCAATCTAAATCAGCTTGGGTGGCTTGAACTACCCAGCTTAATCCAGTATAACCAACTGATTATGGCCTATAAAATCCTCTATAATCTGGACAATACTCCTGCACTTAAAAATATTATCACCCCCTATAACAATCCTAGACCGTTTCGATCCTCTAACAAACTACTAATTCAGACTAGCAAAATTAATAACACAGCCGGTGATTCTCTCTTTGCAAACTTTGTAAGTAGATCCTGGAACTCACTTCCAGCTGATATTACCTTACTTTCCACCTTAGGTCAGTTTAAAACTAGACTCAAACAACATTTGTCACTTAACTGGCTATGTCAATGTATCAAGCCTGGCTAACTCTCTCTAGAATGTGTAAAAATATGTTAACCAGTTTACTATGTAATTTAATTTAATCCTGACTTGCGCTCAGGATTAACTGTAACCTGTGGAACATGTTTAACTTGCTTACTTATGTAATCTCTGTAAATAGTCTGTTTGTAATATGTAATGCTGGTATTATGTAATGCTGTATCTGCTTACCCTTGGAGCTTTTCTCCTCGGGCCTCCGCTGAAAATGGACATGCATCCAGTCGGACTATCCCGGTCAACAAATGTAAAATAAAAATAAATAAATAAAAATATTAGAGAAAGGAACTTTCAGTTTGGAGAATGATTGAAAAACAATTATTTATCCTGAAAGAGGTAACTGTAACACCAGAAGTTTAGTTTAACTTGCAATTTTTGCAGAATGTCAAGCTTTTAATGATGGAAAAACTGAACGGGCTCTTAAGTGTATCTACGAACATTATTATAACATCTCAAAAAGAAATGTTAATAATGCTCTGTTTATACACACATTAAAATATCAATCAATTGAACAATTTTATTTCGTAATTCTGCAAAAAGTTGCCTCTTACCCTATGGGTGGTGACTCTATGGAGACTTAAATTGGATGACACTCACTCTGAGAGCCAAGTGTTCCAGATTGTGTGGAGTGCTCTGCATTTGTGACCGATTTAGCCCACTGTTCTACTGCAATTTTTGGCTGTCTCGTATATCACAGTTATAGTCAATCAGCATCGCGGTATGCAAGCCAGTAAAGTAAGCAACTTCTTCAGGAAAACAGCAATGGTGACTACACTTGTACACTCACATTGCTCGAACTTAAAGTACAAACAAGAAACCTCATTCTAAATGCAGTCAAACAGAAATGTTCTTGTGACTTAGCAGAGTAGATTGCCATTCATTACATTGAGAGAACTTGCTATTATTCTGTACCCTTAAGACTTCCTTCTGTTTCTTGATCAGCCTGGCTCCTATAAGGGATATAAGTAGGGATGGTTTTAAAATACACTGGGTAAACAGGCTCCAGTTTAATGAAGATAAGGGTCAGCATGTATTAAGTTCACTGATCACAGTAGATGGATTGCTGAAAAGTTTGACTGCTATTCGCTTTATGACTTTGCATTGCTGCTGTTTTATCCAGTGCTTGCTATTCAGAAGTGTAGATAGGCATACTTAGTGTACTCCAATGAATACATTTTTTGAGCATCTTGTCAAAAACGTCATCACTAAAGGGATACGGTATATTTAGAACTGCCTAGACTAATGTTTATTGAATAGGCATATAAAACATGCTTTTGCAATCAGAAAAGCTGTTTATGGTTACACAAGTGGCAATAGTTGAAAATACTATGGCTCTTTTCTATGTGTGGGGGCAACATTTTGAAATGTGAGTATGTTTATTAAATGATAGCTGGATGGTGGGGGCAGCAACATTAGGTCTAATTGCAAAATATAAAATTTTGGATACATCATGCATTTGCCTGCCTACATATTTTTGAGCTATATTAGTTTCTCTGGTTTTTACTTGCTGGTAAATAAAATGCATTAAATGTAAAATAAAATGCACAGAATCTTTTGACAACAACTCCCTAAATATCTGCAGAAAGAGTAGTGTTATACAGTTACCACAGAATTAGATGAATTGCAGTCTTGCAGACATGCTGTTGGACTCCACTGACAATAACATTGGTTGACTAAGTGGATTTAGTTGGGAGAAATGTGGACAGGTTGAAAAAGCAGGTGCCGAAGAGCATTTTTTAAAATAGTTGCATTTGAATACTGTTATGTAACTGTTTCTATTGAATATATTGTATTTTATCAGTGGTTTCTGCTGACTTTGTTTTATTTGATGTGTGTCTTATTGAATTTTAAAAATGCACAGTATTCACCAGCTTAATACTTCTGGCAGAATGTCCACTTCAACCAGGTTCCATGGAAATGGTGTGTTTTCTGCAGTGTGAAAATAGGGTGTTCCACCTTTTGACTGTCACACATTACTAGGGTCTATGTTTCGTATTGGCCTGTTAAGCGGTTGAGACCTTTGCACTCACTACCCAAGTTTAAATGATCGTGTCTCCCTAATATCAGTGTTAAAGCAAAGAGCAGCTAAATTATAGTAGTAATACTAGCTTTGATCATCCCCCGGATTTACTATTCCACTGTGCAGGACTAGCATAATCCCGCACCGAGGCAGCCGTTTAAGAGCAGGGCAGCAGTGCGCCATGCATAGTAATGAGGTGCGCTGCTTGAGCTCCTAACCTTACACGGAACATGTAAGAGTGCAGGGGGCGTGTCTGAGAGCAGACCTCTCAGAATATGCACGCCCCTGCAATGAAGAACAGCAGAAAGGGGTAAGAAATGAGCGAGACCACTTGTAGGTGTCTACATATCCCCACCAGCAATTTCCCTCATGTACAACAGCAAGTAATCACCAACAAAATGAACAAACCCTTTATTTTTTTATTTTAAAATCCGATTAAAGCTAACAGTAGGTGCGCGGGTGTGCCCATCGCTTAGCTATGGTTAATGCAGCTTAATGGCTGAAGAGGATAACAAGGAAGACATATGCAAATGAAGTAGCATAGCAATAGTGCAGTGGGCAGTACATTCGCCTTACGAACAAGTATTCCTGGTTCAATTCCCACTGCAGTACATTCCATTTTCCATGGCAAAGCACGTTATGACTAATATTTATGTTGCATAACCCACTAAATAACATATATTTATGAACTGGAGTACTGCAGTAAATGCACATGTGAGGTGTCAGTGTCATAATGAATAAAGCACTAGTAAGCAGGTTTAAACACCAATAAACAGTAGTAAGCATATTTAAGCACTGTTCCTTATCTGGTGTCTGGGTTAATGGGAATAACTATGCATGTTGTTATATCTAACACTGGAATGTGTTGACTATTACTAACCCACATATGATGATGAAATCTAAACATTATAGCACATTCGGGAAGGCTAGTCCCAGCGGACCCACCTGTCCCACCTCAGCTGGCCGTGGCACCGGGCACCAGCATGTCTGGGGCCCAAACTGGGGCCTCCCTGTCTGTTGGTTCTGCACCACCTTTGGGTGGAACCCCCTCAGAGGACGGGAGTGGGTGCGGACAGGAACCTGTCACCCGTCGCCAGGTTGGGGTTATGGTGCATAGAGAGCTCAGCCAGCAGCTTGGTGATCTTCTACGCCAGCTCGAGGGACGTGTGTCACAACTAGAGCATAAATCTGACTCTGCGACTCAGCCCCCAGCACAGCCACCATTTGGGCTGTGAAGGTGCAGTAGTGACTGCCCATCGGTGGTGACCTCATTCCCACTGTTTCCACTAGGGGGCTCATGAGCTTCAGATTCCCCAACACCCCTCCCCATCAAGGTGTTTACCCCCCACATGTGTCATATACTGCCCCTGTATGCGTCTTGTGTGCCTTGTCTGTTAACCTAACCAACCTACCTCTCTAAATATACCTACTGTCCCACCCCAACATCCCACTCTCACCTGAAAAAAAAAAGGGCAATCTGTTCCCCAAAAAAATCTCGCCCCATACATAACTGTCCATTTCGCACACATGTCCACAGGACACATGTAATCAGGTCTAATTGGCATCACAACTTATTACTGTTGTCCTCACCCCTCTCTCAGGGGTTTGAGTGTCCACATCTACCTCCAAATTCAGTGTATATGCACAGCAGTTGCTATAGTAGAATTGGGCAGCTATGGACCTTCCCCAGACCCTTCCTGCACATCCTTAGCTAATTCCCTTTTCTGTCTTACCCTCTTTGTGCCGATTTTTCACCACTTTCCTATCAACCCTTTTTTCTTTTCTTTTAAATAAATTAGTGCGGGGGTAAGAGGGAGTAAGCACTTTTAAGCAATAGTAAGTGGGTTTCAGCCTATTTGCATGGGGTAAGAAATGCCTACACTAGTTAAGCAATTTAGAATATAACTGAGTATAAGACACTGTAACCGGAAGTTAGCAGTGCTTACCTCCATGCAAACCCATGCAAACTCACTTACAACTGCTTAAAAGTGCCTTAATCACTCTGTATCCAACAGCCCTTTTTCTGCCCAGCAACAAAATAAACAGTCTTTACAAGGCTCAACCCCAGGATGCTGCATACCATAGCCAAAGTGATTTACCACTAAGCCATGTCAGATATACATAACCCTGACGTTTTCACAAATATATAATCCAGCCCAGTCATTCAATAGTACATGAAATGTTGTGTGTGTATATATATTATCTGAATAGATAAAACATATCCTATATATGTAGATATAGATATAAATACAAATGCCTACATCTATAGATATATATGTCTACATCTATATGTCTAAATATATACAGCAAGTTATATATATGCAAGCAGATATATATATATATATATGTAGGTATATACGGACATAGTTATATTTATGTAAGCAGATATATATATATCTATATAGGTATATACAGACATACATCTGTAGATAATGGGAAAATAAGAAAAACATATATGTCCACATGCACTGTTAATGGGGTTGAGAGGCCCCAAGCAATATACATCTTGTATGAATAGGTATACCCTCCCAGCCAAACACATCCGCCCTGCAAAACATTACCAAGTGTTGCAGATCCCATAACCAAGACCTGACACAACATGGGTATCCCTAGGATACATATACACAGACACATATATGCAGATACATATATATATATATATATATATATATATATATATATATATATATATATATATATATATCTATATATATATATATATATATATATATATATATATACATATGTATATATATATATATATATATATATATATATGTGTGTGTAACTACACATATACACGCAGAGATAAATATAGTAAGATACATATGTAGTAGGTGCACACAATCTGGAACAGCAACTATTCCTACAGTTACCACCTTACCAACTGGAAACTGTATGAGCCACCCATACAAATGACAATCATTGCCTGCAACATATACCCACGGAGAAATCAAAGGATATAACAGCACACACAGGTTTGCATAAAGGAGAAAGCTTTATTTGTGTACTATTACAGTTGTACATGTCTGGTATAGCTGTTAAGACACGGACATCCACATAAACTGAGTAATGCAACTGTGAAACAGTTATACTAATACAGTAGTATGGAAAAGTTAACAAATGTTGCTGTCCAGGCCAAGGCCATCAAGTGGTACAATAGTAAAGACAGACTGGGCCACAGAATACCAAACAATCAACAGTAAGTAATGCAGATGTATAGTTCAGCAGCCTTTATCTACACCCTATAGATAATCCCTACGGGCTAAAGACCTTAGCTGACACAATGGGATGTAACTGTTACATAAGAAGGCACAACTGACACCATCACAATCACACTGACAAACAGAACAGTCTGTATGGCAGGTGGCAGTAGGCCTGCATTTAACCAAGGTAGATCGTATGGTAATTTACATCCATATACCTTAAGGCAGCTAACCCCTGATGGTCTTCAGGACTTTGGGCTGTCAAGATTCTGTAGCGCTCCCATATACATATATGTATATATAGATATATGTATATATAGATATATGTCTATATAGCTATATATGTATGCACATCCTGTGTGTACAAATATACCTAGTTATGTTGGTATATATGTAGATATCAATAATTATATGTGCATACATATCTATTCTGATATATCTACTACTGTCAATATATATGTAGATATCCATACATATATGTGCATATGTATCTCTATCTGTATATGTGTAGACATATATTGCTCAGTATATGTATATATCCAGGTGTTTATTTGTATAGCTATGTACATATACATATCCATCTATGTATGTTGATATGTATATGTGTATGACTATATAGATATATGGATAATCATATGTACATATACCTCACCATATGTCCTGAACATGGAGTGTAGCCCTACCTCAGACCCTATAGTCCCAACTTTGTAGTGCAAGGGGATGTCAGGTATGTATAGCAGGTATATTTGTAGACTATTGCTACTGTAATAGGGAGTGTCTTCACAGACATGGTGTGTGTGGGAGGTCACATCTGCTTTTAACATGTGTGCCATTGGCTACTGAGAGATATCCGAAGGACATCATAGTACAGTACCACTGCTAGCATGTAATGCTCCTGTGGACTACAGCAGGGGTAATGGCCAAAATATGTGGACAGTCTGATACACTCTGGACAGTTCAGAGGTATACACATGATCCCTTAGTGCAAGACATGTGGACCAATCCTGACAAAGTGGATGTTAACAGCCATGTAGATGGGTAAAACACGTAACTACTGGTATACATGTGCCCGCATAAGTTATGCATTCACACATCCCTGTCTGTCCTGACACATACTAACCACTGGTACAGAGGTGCCATGGCCACATACTACCCACTAGATATTAACATACATCTGTACAGCATCCCACTGCTTTGTCTGATATACATGACTGTTATGGTGGCCTGGTGGCAGTACATCTGGCAAGTATCTGGGCATTATATCTCACTGGGTAAGTACATTAAACTGCCAGGCATGTAACAAAGCACTGTGCAGGCTACAGGCAGACGGGCTCAACACTGGCCTACATTTCCTATGGGGGAATGCACATGTACCTGCATATATAGCAGGCTCTGCAGGCATGCCACAACACAGAGTAACATACACCTGTGTGAAAGTGCATAACCACAACCAATGTGAACACAGCCACAGCCACATATGGTATGCTAGCATTTTATTACAGTATATGGACTATCTGTTCAACACCAACCTTATATATGCCACTTACACACTAACCCTACATATACTGTGCCATTACACAGTGTGTTCCAAAGCCCTACAAACATGTCAGCCTTTAGGGTAACATACAGTGGAGCAGCATGTAACATCAGATAGAACAGGACCAAGAACAATGACATCTACCACAGTCTGTACACAGGCCAATGTACATATTAACAATACACACACTGCCAACAATCAACATAAGTACACAGACCTCAGTACTGTATACACAACCACAAAATGTCCAGGTTATGTCATCATATATAACCCCTACTATACATAACATGTGTAGCAGTCTGATATCTCACTGGCTTATCAGATATGATGTCATTAATTATGGTGTACTGCACATATGCACTCTTTACTGCATGACATATGTACAAAGGTTGACAGGGTTGTGGCTGGAGGGGCATACACAGGGCCAGTATTGACATGTTACTGTGATAACCTCATACATTTACTGTTGTAACTGGGTTTGTTGCAACATATGTTCTATGAGGGATATGAAGCCAGTACCTCTCACGGCTGTCACCATATACAGACTGCAGTTCTCACACTACCTTCTGCAGTTCACAGATAGGTGCATTGTGGGTAACATCTGAAACAAAAGCTACAACACACTGGCCAGTCTGCAGATGACCCTACAGATGGGTGTTCCCTCATAAACATAGCACTGACATGGCAGATATGAAAACATGTAAGACAGCTATATCCACACATACTCTGTTAAACCAGCATTACTCCAAATGCAGTATAGCAGCACTTACAGTCTGTAGTCAGGTCAGGCACATCCCCCTCCTGTGTGTTGGCCTGTTTATACAGTGTATGTTTTTAGAGGTAAATTCCCAATCCATCTGATATGCTGTTTGCCAAAAAACAGATTAAGTTCATGCTCACAGTGAATGAAAGGCCTAACACCAACATGATGTTCCTAGATATTGGTGTGTGTTTCCATGCAATCAGCTATGGGAATGTTGCCATAGCTGTTCCACATGCAATCATCTAGAGGAGGGCTGCAATTCATGCAGAGGCCATCAGCTGATCCTGAGCATCACTTAAAATACACATGCTGCTGCCCAAGCAATGCAGGTGTAAGTCTCCACATTCACCAGACAGGGGGTGAGAGAGGCAGACAGAGGCTTAGAAAATCCAGGGAGGGGTGAGAGAGTAAAATTTAAGCATGTTTGTGTCACACACATACCAGTACAGGGTATCAAAGCCCTGATGACTATGTAGTGCTATCACATGTCCATGCAGTTAGTGGATGCGCCACATAGGTTACATGTTGGGGAATCCTCAGAATGTATATTTGATAGTGAGTGACATCTGCAACAGGGATATGGTAGCTATGTGGTAGGTGTAGTACATGTGCCTGTCTGCATGAACAGGTGTCAGCGTCAACACAGCCACCCTCTCACAGGGACACACACAGATTGACACACTTGGCAGGGCCAGGAATACAACTCATCACTAGTGGGATTGCCACAACACAGTACTGTGCAGGTATCACATGCACCACAGGGGTCATATGGAGGTTATATGTGCAAAGGATATGTGGAGGTGTCTGACATCAGACAGCATGCTTTAGTATGCCAATGGAGGTTGTAATGATTGTAAATGCGGTCACATGCATCATACACCACACACACAGAAACAGGTGCTAGTACTGACATGCATGGGTGCACTGCTTCATGGGTGTGTTGTGGCCGACGGTGCCAGACAGTTATACAAGGATAGGTGATGGGTGGGCATTAGGCCACATGACACTGATCTGCAATGTGGCTCAGGGGTGTAGTGTCTGGAGTTGCCCACACAGGTGAGTATTGTATTCACCATCCAGTCACCTGGGTGATTATTGTGTGTGGCCAATGCTGTGCATTTCTTGCCATGTATGTGTTCCTTAGTCCATGATATGGAAAGTGTCTGGGATGTGCACACCTCCCACATGCATGTACAGTGACATGTGGAACTGTACCTGGGGTGTCTGGCCCATGTTGTGTACACAGAGTGTTATCATCAGATGTGCCAGTCCTGGCCTCATGTGGTGGGAACTGTTAATGGACAGCAGTTTAACCCTGCACCTACATTGATAGCATGATACCGGTATTCCCTGGTGTCAGTGGCATCTGTTCATACAGGGCTTGTGTTTCAGGCATGGTATGTCCTTTGTGGGTCACATTTGATGGCACCACAGGTGTCGCAGGTTTCCAGTGGAGTACATGGGGGAGGTGCACTGTCAGCATGTATATGCCTATTGCACTGATGGACAGGGTGCCATGCTTTCTGTAGCCTACTGTAATCACACCATGCTTGCTATCAGTGGGCAATATGCAGGGTACTACCAACATAGCGGCTGTTGCCTAGGCAAGTGTGTGTGTGTATGAGACATGGGTTGAGAGGGTTCCCTGGGTAATACAAGGGTTGCCAACGTTGTATGTTAAGTTGTCAATCTCTCCTTCATTCTTGCTGGATGGGTTCGGAGCCGATCCTCGGCTCCGACCCAGCTTATACCAAAGCTCGAGAGCTATTTTTACCAGCTCGAGGTAACCCTCATTTGCTGCTTAGCTGCGAGGTTGCGTTTTTGCCGGCTCTCTGGTAAAATTTTTTCAGAAGCAGTTTTCTGGTAAGGTTTTTTCATTTTATTTTCAGGGTTAGTGTACGTTTATTTCCCCTTTACCCGTTTAGTGTAACCCGCCTTATATAGTCCCCTTTTGGGTCTGTTTTTTTTCTATCCCCTCGGTCCTAACCATTCCCCTCATATTATCAGGCCTTCAGGCCAAGTTTGTACTCTAGTTTTTTGTCTTCAGTTAAATTGTCAGTTTAATTAGTTTAATCTTAGTCTTTGGTGTGGTGAAGTGACTGGACTAAGTTTTGTTTAGTGTGGTGTGTGAGTGTGTGTTTGGGTGTGTTTTACCACAAGATGTCTAAGGAGTCCAAGGTCTCAGGCTTCAAGAAGTGTGACTTGTGCTGTCAGAAAATGTCTCTGACAGACGGTCACACTTCTTGTGTTTATTGCCTAGGCCCTCTGCACCTGCAGGACTCTTGTTCTGTCTGCCATGCATTCAGTCCAAGAGTCCTGCAGGAACGCAGAAACAAGTTGATTTTGAGAGGCTTGTTGAAGCCCGAAGGTTCCCCGGCCAAGTCCTCGTCGGGCAAACCTTCCAAGTCCACTAAATTGTCGGCTACGAGTACAGAGCCTCCGACCAGTGGCGCTACTTCTGTTTCTGCATCAGCTCCGGCTGGAGCCGAGGCTTCAAGAACTCGGTCGGCTCCGATAGTTATGTCGGAACCATCTTCGAGTCATAAGCTCTCCAGGTCCCCTTCTTTGGAGTTGGTCCATTCGGCTCCGAGATCTCCTTTGCTTTCCGAGTGCAGCCATCGGTCCCATTCCTCTCGGTCTTCCAGGCTTTCGGACCATTACCTCGAGAGGGTGGTTAGCAGACTCCTTAAGTCGCAGGCACTGGCCCAGATGCTTCATAGCCCTTCTCAACAGACAGTGGCTATCCCCATTCCATCGTCAATTCCCCCTCCAACTCTTCCTCTGAGTTCGGAGCCGGAGTTTGTGGGAGCCGGGACCGTCGACACGTCAGAGCCGATACCACCCATTTTGGCTCCGTCATCAGCTCCGATTTCTTCTATGGTGCCATCCTTGGAGGGATCCAGGTGCCGTGACTCCCTCATTGGCTCTGAGGGGGCGAGTGGCATCGGACCCTTGTCCAACCCCATTCTCCCTCTCGGAGCCTTGGCGCAGGTGAGTTCAGCTCCGACATCGGCCTCGGAGCCATCCCTCTCGGTGCCGGGAGTGGTCCTTATCTCTTCAGAGTGGGGACCTTCTTCCCTGCCTGATAGGGGTGCTTTCGAGATCATGAGGAGTGTGCTGGCCCCTGTGCCTGCTCTTCGGTCGGCTCCCTCAGCTCCTCCCACTATAGTGCCTGCTACGGTCTCTACCCATCCTCTCGACCCTGACCGCAGAGATCCTACGCCTCAGGTGCCCCCATTGGGAGCATCCTCCTCTTCTGAGGCCTCCCCTGATCTGTCAGGGGAGCCCCCTTGGAAGACGAAATGTAAGAGGAAGCATGTGGCCTCCCCTAAGTCCGTCACATCTGACACCGACTTGGATGAGTCGGAAGGGTCCCCACGATCCCCCTCTGAGGATGTCTCCTTTTCTGACATCCTTGAGATCCTCAAGCAGAGGGGAAATTGGTCTACCCTCAATCCTTCCAAGGACGAGTCGGTCTACCTCGAGGCGTTTGGTTCTCGCCCTTCCACCTCCTGGGTGTCTCCACCCTTTGACCCCCTTATGGAAGTGGTGGCCAGGAAGGCATGGATGGCCCCTGACTCGATGGAACCTACCCCACGGAGGCCTTCAAAATTTATCACAGCCCCTTCTGATAAACAGTTTTTGACCAAGGGTGTCCCTGTTGATGCCATGGTGGTGGCAGCAGCCACTAAGAAGGAAATGGCCGATCCTTCAGTACCTGTCCATCCTCCTAATAAGGATTCTAGGACCATGGTAGGTACGCTAAGCGGATGTTTTCTTCAGCGACCTTTACTATGCGGTCACTGAATTACTTATGTCATTTCACCCGCCTTCAAAGAGACTTGCTCAAAGAAATGGGTGATACTCTACAGGATCCAACAGCTGTGGAGTCTCAGGACAAAATCAACTCCCAGCTGGCAACCCTAAACTCGATTGTTAACTCCTCCATGAGGCTTATTTCTTATGCGGCCGATGGAGGGAGTAGGGCTGCAGGCACAGGCGTGGCCTTAAGACGTCACACCTGGATGCGGCTTTGTAACTTTGCTGACCCCTTTAAGGCGTCCTTCACCAACTCTCCCTTTGATGGTTCAGCATTGTTTGGACCTCAGGTGAAGGATACTTTGACCAGATGCGAACAAGAAGGCAAGACTCTCTCTGCCATGGGAGTCCATTTTTCCACCCCACCTAGACCATACCCTAAAGGTCAGAAAGGTGGAAAAATGCGGTTCCACAAACCACAGGTAGTCGCGCCGGACGCACAAGGTGAGTTCCCCTCTAGAGGCATGGGGGGAACAATAACAGATGCCACCCCAGGGGTAGAGGGGGTCCACAGAATCAGGGTAGCAGAGAAGCTGTCTCTGGCCAACCCTTCCAGCATCCCTGAGAAGCTGCCCGACTGTCCACCTTCGGAGGCAGTCGGGGGAAGATTATCACTGTACCCAAAAGCCTGGCTTTCTCTCACCAAAGACAAATGGGTACGGTCGATCATATCCGAGGATTACAAAATTCCCTTTGTCCACACCCCAAAACAGCCCAAAAGGCCCCTTCCAGATGTTCCACCCGGTCTAAGGGAACAAGCAGTATTAGAAATCTCAAAACTGCTAAGAAAAAGGGCCATCCAACCAGTCCCAGCAGACCAGCAAGGATACAGAATCTACTCCAAGTTCTTTTTGGTACCAAAAAAGACAGGGGACTGGAGACCAATTTTGGATCTCAGCAGACTGAATAAGTCTGTTCAAAGAACGAAGTTCCAAATGGTCATGCTACAGTCCATTCTACCCTTTTTGGGCCAGGACCATTGGATGTGCTCTATAGACCTTCAGGATGCATACTACCACATCAAAATGCACAGGTGCTCTAGGAGGTTTCTCCGCTTCCGGTTGGGGGCCAGTCACTACCAATCAGGGCCCTGCCCTTTGGTCTCACTACAGCCCCCCGATTGTTCACCAAATGTATGGCAGTGGTTACGGCTCATCTGAGGCGTCAAGGATTCCAGGTGTTTCCATATCTGGATGACTGGCTCCTTACCACCACCACCAGGCGTCAACTTATTCAGTCCAGAGATTGCACCATTCAGATTTGCAAAGAGCTAGGTATCTCCATAAATTTTGAAAAGTCTGCTTTGTTGCCTTGTCAGTCTATTACCTTCATAGGCACCATATTAGACATAGTCGAACTATCTGCAAAACTAACGGCACAAAGAGTCTCAGATATTCTCGAACATGTTCATATCCTTCTTCAGAACAACAAAATCCAGGCCAAGTTTGTACTGAAGACTCTAGGTCTCATGGCGGCTGCCATTACATTACTTCCCTTAGCTCGCTTCCACATGCGACTCCTTCAGTGGATGCTCTTCTCTCAGTGGTCCTTCCAGCAGCTTCCGATGTCACACAACATTTTAATAACCCAGGCATGCAAGAAACACCTGTCTTGGTGGATGGTCTCCCTTCAAGTGATTCAGGGCAGACCCTTTGTTCTCCTCCCCCCGGTTGCTACAGTGACAACGGATGCCTCCCTGATCGGTGGGAGGGGGGCATTTTCAGGGCAGGACAGTCCAGGGCACTTTGCAACCTTTCAAATGCCACCTGCACATAAATGTCCTGGAGATGAGAGCAGTTCTTTTAGCATTGCAAGCCCTTCAGGACTCTCTTCCCATCAGGACGATTGCAGTTCAGATGGACAATATGTCCGTAGTGTGGTACATCAACAACAGGGCGGAACCAAGTCCTATCCCTTATGTCGAGAAGCACTCAGACTTTGGCAGTGGGCGATCTCCTCTCAGCGGTTTCTGATAGCAACGCATATCCCCAGGAAGTCCAACGTCATAGTGGACAGGCTGAGCAGAGCCATTCTCATGCCGCACGAGTGGTCTCTCAAGCAGTCAGTAGTGGAGAAAATTTTCGGAAAATGGGGTCAGCCTTCCTGCGATCTTTTCGCAACACCCCAGAACAGCAAGTGCCACGAATTTTTCACTCTCTTCCCTCTTCCCAGCCACCCCCCCAGGGATGCTCTAGTCCACGATTGGCCCCAGGGTCTCCTGTACGCTTTTCCCCCTTTTCCATTAATCACTCAGTTGATTCAGAAAGCTACCGCCTTGAGATCCACAATGATCCTCATTGCTCTGTACTGCCCTCGACAAATCTGGTTTCCGTTCCTGCATCGTTACCTCTTGGAGCAGCCTTGGCATCTGGACCCAGTTCCAGATCTCTTGACCCATCAGTCGGGCAAGCTGCACCAATCGCTCCCCTCTCTCAACCTCACAGCTTGGTTGCTCCACTTCCAACCTTAGCCAGGCTTCCCTTTATCTCCCATTCGGTATGTGACATCATTTTAGCTTCTCACAAATCTTCTACCAGGAGGATTTATGCCAGCAAATGGAAACATTTTTCCTTCTGGGCAAAATCTAGGAACATAGACCCATTCGTGGCTCCTATCCAATCGGTCCTGGATTTTTTGGCCAAACTTTTTCAATCAGGATCTTCTTCGTCCACTATCAGAATCCAGTTAGCGGCCATTTCAAATTTTCATGTTGGCCTGTCAGACTCCTCTATTATTTCTCATAAACTTTGTAAAGCCTTCCTTAAAGGTATCTTTTTACTTAAGCCCCCGGTCAGACATCCCCCACCGCAGTGGGATTTGAATCTAGTTTTAACCTCCTTGATTCTCCCTCCCTTTGAACCTGCGGCTTCCTGTTCTTTGAAGTTACTTTCATGGAAGACTTTGTTTCTAGTGGCCATAACCTCTGTGAGGAGAGTCTCAGAACTTCACGCCTTTATGTCGTCCTCCTTATCTGGTTTTCCATAAAGATAGAGTGTCCCTCAGAACTAACCCCTCTTTTTTACCCAAGATATCTTCTGAGGCAAATCTAAATCAGACTATCGATCTAGCCAGTTTTCTTCCCTAATTACTCCAACAGAGCGGAACAAAAGTTGCATTTCTTGGATGTTCACCGCCAACTCCGTTACTACCTGGATAGAACCAAGCAATTTAGGAAATCTGAGCAGCTCTTCCTATATTATGCTGAAGGGAAGAAAGGCCTTCCAGTTTCCAAAGTAACCCTTTCTAGATGGTTGGCCTCTGTCATCACTTTAGTCTATGAACTGAGGCATCAAAAGCTTCCTTCAAAACCTAGAGCCCATTCAACTAGAGCCTTAGCTACGTCAATAGCCTTTCAAGACAGGTTGCCTTTAGATTCTATTTGTGCGGCAGCCACACGGGCCTCTCCCCATACCTTTATTTCTCATTACAAACTGGACATGGCCTCCAGAAGCCAAGCTAACTTTGGTTCCACCGTCCTCAAAAGTCTGTTCCGATGAGCCACCCAGGGTTGAGGTGCTAGGGATGCCGTCCCATCCAGCAAGAATGAAGGTGAGATTGACAACTTAACATTGAGAAGTTATGAACCTACCATAATGTTCCATGTTAGTTGTCTTCTTCTCGCCTTCTTTCTTGCATCCCGCCCGCCAACCCCCTAGCCTGGACAGACCGATAGGATCCTACGGGGCCATTTTTTTTGCCCAGTATGGTCTCCAGTGGTTATCCTTTTCTTGGGATGGCTATCTATATGGGTATGCCTCTCTCTCCTTTGTTCTGGGGACAGAACTGCTATAGTGTTAGCTATCAAACGAGATCTGGGTAAATAGCGCCTAGCATTGTGGGATACAGGGTTACCTCGAGCTGGTAAAAATATCTCTCGAGCTTTGGTATAAGCCAAGTCAGAGCTGAGGATCGGCTCCAAACCCATCCAGCAAGAAAGAAGGCGAGAAGAAGACAAATAACATGGAACGTTATGGTAGGTACATAACTTCTCATTATCGGGCATTGATGTCACATTTAGGGGTATGGATTTGCACCCCAACCTCTTGGCTATTTCACATCTGTTATCCCTGTATGGTGGACATTGTGAAATATACTTGGCCCGCCATATAAGAAGTTTGCAAAACCCGTTCCACATTGAGTCTAGTTGTTACACACTCACAACCATCTCCACATAGAATACAAATGACACACACACCCAGACACACACACACAAACACACACACACACACACACACACACACACACACACACACACACACACACACACACACACACACACACACACACACACACACACACACACACCTGTCATGTCTGGGATTAAAACTCCTGCCTAACTAGTATATTACACTGCAGCACTATGCCATTATAGGAAGTGCCACAGAGATTACTGGAGTACTCCTTCACCAAAGGTGTGTTTCACAGTGAATGACAGCAGGATTGCCAAAGTAGGGCATTTGAATTGTACTGAGTGTGACTAGGCTAAAATGCATTGCTCCCTACACAGACTTAGAAACACACACAAAACATCCACAATTGTCATGTGTGGGAATAGAACCTCTACCAGAGTTTTATATCACACTACAGCATGATGCTGTTATAGGATGTACCACAGTGATTGCTGGAGTGCCCCTTTCCCAAAGGTGTATTTCACAGTGAATGACAACAGCAGGATTGCCAAAGTAGGGCATTTGAATTGTACTGAGTGTGACTAGCATTAAAATGCATTGCTCCCTACACAGACACAGGAACACACACAAAACATCCACAACTGCCATTTGTGGGAATAGAATCCCTACCAGAGTTCTATATCACACTACAGCATGGTGCTGTTATAGGACACACCACGAGAATTGCTGGAGTGCCGCTTCCCCAAAGGTGTATTTCACAGTGAATGACATCAGCAGGATTGCCAAAGTAAGGCATTTGAATTGTACTGAGAGTGACTAGCCTAAAATGCATTGCTGTCTACACACACACACACACACACACACACACACACACACACACACACACACACACACACACACACTCGCGCACGCACACACACACACACACACGCACACAATTGCCAAGTCTGGGATTAGAACTCCTACCTATTTTTCACACTACAGCTGTACGCACTTATGGGACACGCTACAGAGATTACTGGGCTACCACCTTCCCAGAGGTGTATTTCTAGGGGAATGACATCAGCAGTATTACCAAAGTAGAGCATTTGAATTGTAAGGAGTGTGACTACCCTAAAAAGCATTGCTCTCTACACAGACAGACACACACACACTTTCCATGTCTGGGATTAGAATTTCTACCTAACTATTTTATCACACTACAGCGGTACACAGTTATGGGACACGCTACTGAGATTACTGGGCTACAAGCTTCACAGAGATGTATTTGTAGGTGGATGATATCAGCAGCCTTACTAAAGTAGAGCATTTGAATTGTAGGGAGTGTGACTACCCCAAAAAGCATTGCTCTCTTCACAGACAGAGATAGATAGACAGACAGACACACACACACACACACACACACACACACACACACACACACACACACACACACACACACAGTTATCATGTCTGGTATTGGAACTCCTACCTAACTAGTTTATCACACTACAGAAGTACACAGTTATAGGACACATAGAGATTACTGGGCTACAACTCTCCCAAAGGTGTATTTCACAGTGGATGACCTCAGCAGGCTTGTCATAGTAGGGCTATGGAGAAGGCAGTGTGTGTGCATGGGCCATAACCCATTCATCTAGAGGTTGACACACCATATGTGGGCACACACAGGGTCATATTTCACAGGTATGTGTATACAACTGCTAGATTACTATTTCCTTGTACAGTCATGTTGCACAGCTAGCACTTGCACCACATAGTCTGTAATGCTGACAGATACCGGTGGCTAATATCTCCAGTGAGTGACATCTGAACCTCATGTGGTTATGGCCCTTTGCTGGGTGGGACAGGCCTGGATGGCTCCTTGTCACAATCACCCTCTTCCACAGATCTATGTACGTCTACTTTTGGCTTATTATAGTGTGTTGTCCTTAAATATATGTCTGTATTCCTATCCAGCATGTGTGCATACTGAGGAGTGTCTGCAATAACATCTGCAACTGCCAGATATGTCTGGTTCACTGATGTTTGCAGACATGGCTTTCATAAGTGTGTGAACATGCCCAGTATGCCCATCTGTATTGAATGTGTGGATCGAGTCCAGGTATTTTGTACTGCAAACCTTTGTGTTGTACACCTACAGGTAGCATACTGTTTCTGCAGGGTATCCGTTGATCATTTGGCATTGACTGGTACTACATTTCTACATAGGATGGGGGGGGCACACCTGACTGTTACTACATTTCTACGTAGGATGGGGGGCACACCTGACTATTTCTACATTTCTACACAGGACTGGGGGAGGCACACCTGACTGTTACTACATTTCTAAGTAGAATGGGGGCACACCTGGCTATTTCTACATTTCTACACAGGATTGGGGGAGCACACCTGACTGTTACTACATTTCTACGTAGTATGGGGGGGCACAACTGACTATTTTTACATTTCTACACAGGATTGGGGGGCACACCTGACTGTTACTACATTTCTACATAGGATGGGGGGGGGCACATCTGACTATTTCTACATTTCTACACAGGATTGGGGGGCACACCTGACTGTTACTACATTTCTACTTAGGATGGGGGGAACACCTGTCTATTTCTACATTTCTATACAAGATGGGGGCACACCTGACTGTTACTACATTTCTATGTAGGATGAGGGCACACCTGACTATTTCTACATGTCTACACAAGATATGGGGGGCACACCTGACTGTTATGATATTACTATGTAGGATGGGGGGGCACATCTGACACTTGCAAACATTTGCTATGACTGTACTGGTATGTCAGGTACTCCATTTCATTCTGTATTCTAAGCTATCTTGCTGACTAGAGGCATACCAGTGTACTACAGATCTTAGCTTTGATTTACCTACATATTAGTTTCTGACTTCCTACCCTTCAGAACTAACGTCCAACTGCCTGACCTGCTGTGGTCTGTCTGTTTAGGTCTGGGGGGAGGTTACCCATAGACATCATTCAGAGCCCATAGCACAGCCTTTGTTTGTGTTTGTCTACACCTGTCCTGCTGGCTGTGACTGTTGTTGGGCATGTGAACCCACCTGACTGGCATGCGTGAGTCACTTAACTTGTGGGTGTCCCAGTAATGAGAATGATGCTGCAGGGCTGCCTATGTTGGATGAACGTAGTACACTCCCTACACATGGTTGAGCACAGGCATTGTCATGTTTGGCATCCATCTTACTCTATGTGAGAGTCAGAAAGAGGTGGTATTCCCTGGGTCCCTCCTGTGTCAGTGTATGTGCTATGTGTTGCCTCTTTGCCAAGGCCAGGGCATACTGGGCATGCCTCCTTCTGCCTACTGGGTCAGGCTCAGGTTGTTCCTCCTCCAAGTCACTCTGTGCCTGTGCAGGCCTTGGCAATGGTGGGGGGGGGCTGTGTGGCCCTGCCCCGTGCTGTTCATGCTGCAGCTGTTTCTGCAGGATCATATTGTGTCGCATGGCACATACGATGACAATTTGGGTACATGTAGCTGGTGAGTACTGCAAGGCTCTACCGGATGTGTCCAGGAACTGGAACCATGATTTGAGCATCCCAAACACATGCTCTACTATAATTCTGGTCTGTGCGTGTGCCTCATTATGGAGTTCTTGTTCGGGTGTGTGTGCATTTCTGATGGGTGTTATCAGCCATGGCTCCAGTGCATATCCAGCATCCCCCACTAGGTGACCCTGAGGGATGTCCCTATTGGCAAATCCCTGGTACAGCTGCATCAGATGCCAGATGTGGAAATCGTGATAGCTTCCAGGGCAGATGGCATACACATTCATTATTATGCCCTGGGCATCACACATGACCTGGCAGTTGATGGAGGTGAAGCTCTTGTGGTTGATGTAGACCCTATCCTGCTCACCAGGTGGTGCTTTAATGCATATGTGCTTGCAGTCTATAGCACCCACTACCTCAAGTATTCTGCTATTTGGTGGAACAGTTGCATATTGCTGGCCAATGCCTCATGGATGATGGGGAAATATATCTGCTCACCAACATGCACTGATATGGCATCCAGGAACAGGTGGAATACCCTGGATGCTGATGCCTGTGAGATCACCATCATATCTCCAGTTGCCCTTTGAAAGGTACATGTAGCTAGTATCCATATGCCTACACATACCTTGGTATCCACTGGGATGGATTCCCCTCTGTTAGTTCTGTGTGTCAGAGGCATGGCTGGCACAGCTCAACAATTTGCAGTAGGAGGTCCCTGTCCACCCTATAGACCTCCACTATCTCCAGCTCAGGTAGCCCCTGGTAGGTTATCCTGGGTATGTAAACTCTACTCCCTCTCCTCACTGTGGATTGGTCAACAGCATTCACATCCTCACTACCCTCAGCCTCTTCCACAATTTGTTGTATGATAGCTATTGCAGCCCTTATCATTTTGTTGTTTTGATTGTTAAAAGTTCCCCCCTTGTTTACACTGGTGGTGTACTGTGTGGGAAAACCAGAGGGGAAGGTGTTTGCACAGTTTATAGTATTGTTCTGGGCTGTGCTGGTCTGCTGACTGTGTAATTGGCTGATTCTGATACATTTCACCTGCCAGCTATGCTAGTTCTCCTAGATTACCTTCCTACTGCTGTTTTCCCTTCTCATTGCCTTCCTGTTTAAGCCCATGGTCGCACCGCGCAAATACAGTGCTCAAATGTGCACAGAGCTGCTATTTCCTGGTTTAACTTTTTTTTAAACCTTTAAAACCCGATGCACCCACTTAGGCAATGTAAAGAGTGTTAGGCAGATTCAGACACACACCCTTGCTTAGCTGTGCTTAGCTAGGAGCAAACCTGAGCTACAGGGCTCTAATCTGCTTACACTATGCCTGACACCCCCCCCCCATGATGTCAGCTAACTCCTAGGCTTCCATCAAGCTATTCCTACTCTTACACTGTTGGGATCTGACTAGCATGCTGGAAAAAACTGGGATTCACTATCATTCCCCTCATTTGCATAGGATTGCCTGCTAATGCATAGTTACATGTCTCATACTGAGCCTCCCCCCTTAGCAAGCACTACTCACTGGCCATGTTGTCTTCTGCCTGCCATTGACTTTCATGGCAGAATAGTGATTTTAGTCAGAATGCTTATTTTAGGTTTATTTTCTTATTTTCCCCCGATCCCATTTGCACGCCGCTGCCCTACGCTTAAACAGCTGAGATCGGCTAACAAAAAATAAAAGTTGATTTTTAAATTTTTTACACTGTTTGCAATGCCAGTGGCCTTATACTTGGCCATTGGCATTCTTTCTGACTGATATGCAGTTTTTATTTGGAGCTGTCACCGCTCTATTTTGGATTTTGCAGAAATGTACTCGGCTACTAACAAGTACATTTCTGCAGATTGCACTAGTCCTGCACGGTCGGTTTCAGGCTTCCTGGATTGCACATTCACCTCATTTGCATGGATTTCTCCTGCAAATGGGACGATTTGCATACAGGGGCTTAGTCCATGCAGGGCTAATGCAGGAGTACTCGTGCACACCCCTGCATGTTGTTCCTGGATCACATGGCAGACATATTGCCTGCTAGAGCTCCTGCAGTAATCCTGCACACAAGGCATGCAGAATCCAGGGGCATGTTTAAAACTTCATTTTGGAGTAAAGCGTTACGTAATTAAATAGTGTGCAGTAGTTTTCCTTGTTTGAGCCATTTGTGTTTTTTGCGAAGTTTGTTTTTACTTTTTCTTTTTAAAGCGTTATAAGGATTTTAATGTTTTAATTTTTCAATTCATTGATACATTTTATAATTAAAAAAATTAAAATTGTTTTATGGCATTTTATATAGTAGACATCAAAGTCAATACCTGGGATTCATGAAGCTCGGTGCAAGGACGACTTTAGGCTTGCGCCAACCGTGTGGCATAGAGATGGCGCAGTAGCGCCATATGCATATTAATGAAGGTGTGCTGCCGCCTCATCCACGTGCATAGGAAACGTGCGCGAGTGCATGGGGCGTGTCGAAGCACCTCACGGAGGCGTGGACATGTCGTCTGTTTACGTGCAACCTAAAATGCTGAATATTACAGCCTGCCTCTAATAGTAATCACACCTGTCAGAGTCCATGAATACTGAAACGTATGCAAAGCATGCAAGACAGTTTTGCGAACACAAAAATAAGAAGCAAACACAAATGCACGTAGCTGAATATTGAGTCCCCATCCCTCGAACAAATGACATTTAAAACCCCAAGCCCGTATTCTATTGTAGTGTTGATAGTTATACCAAGTGGAAGTGAAATGCATCATACTAGCTCGCAGGCAATAGCTAAGTCTAGCCCAATGGTCAGGGTTGCCATCTGTCCCACATTGTGAGGGACAATCCCCCTCAGGGCAGTTGTGCCCATACCAAAACCATTATATATGTAAAATATCCTGCGACTGTAAGACATAATTATGTCTCAGATCTTATGTAATAGTCACATACAATAGTTATTTCCATGTGCAACATACGTACATGTTACAAGAAATAGAATAAGCAACTAAACAAAACAGAAGAAGCAGCTAAACTGCTACAACAACAAGCTTACATTTACACATAAAACCAAAGCACTATCCGTTGTACTGACCGTGGGTATGTGTTGACCTGTAAAATCTGATGTGTGTCCTGAATATATCCTATCCTGGCCATATGAAAAGGTGGCAACCCTACCTATGGTCAGAACATTCGCCCAAACCTGCCCATTTGTGGTAGAAGACGTCCTTGTCAGGATGGGCCAAAGATGAACGGGTATTACCCGGGTCTACCTACCATATCATGAAAGATAAGTATTTGTGTGTACATATGTGCATGATGTACAGCATGTGTAAGGTGAAAAATGCTAGGGTAGTCCTCATAACCATACAGGTACCAGAGATATGTAGTGTATACAATGTGTTCCCTTGACCGTGCCATGGGCCATCAACCAGAGAAGGGATGGATGGAGTGTGTGGAATATGGGTTTGGGGAGGGGGGGGTTGATGTAATAATTAGCAAAGGGGAGACTGTGCTGGATGCACAATAGGTGAACTGGAGGTGTATTAGGGAGCAGTGGGTGAATCAGAAAGAAACACAAAGAACAAACATACACATCTGCAATACAACCTGACAGGCCATACTGTAGAACACAATCCCACAAACATATGAATATTAAAATGTGCGATACACATGTACAGAAACGTCACTGGCACATACCCACATAATGGTCTGGACTGAACTGAGCCATCCAACTACAACACACCTGGATGCATAATTGAATACCCATCATCCCCTCTACAGCACACAACCCCCCCATTCCTGAACGTCCACCAAATCCAGCCATGCTCGGGCTGCTTGCTTGGCGCAGCCATATCTGCACATAGTGACTACTACTCATATCTAGTAGGCAGTCTCACCCTAAGTTGTGTCAGGATTGCAAACTATGTATCCATTGCATGTAAAACCCTATCACGTTTTCGTAAATCCAAAAATATCGAAGGTTATTGTCTTGTTCAATTTTTGGATATCCCTCATGGGATAAGTATCCTGTGTAAACATCAGACTTGGTATCATGTTCAAAAATAATACAATGGCAAATGTCCTGTGATTGTAGGAAATAATTACATACCATATGTCATGTAACAGTTGAATAAAACAATTATTTCTGTATGTAAAATATGTAAATCTTACAAGAAACAGAATAAGCAACTAAACTGCTACAAGAATAAGCTCTCATCTAGGAAAATAAGTAAAGTTCTAAACCTTGTACTGATCATGGATATGTTTTGGCCTGAAAAATCTGGTGTGTCCCGAATATATCCCATCCTGGCCATGTGAAAATGTGTCAACCCTACCAATGGTCAGAGCATTCGCACAATAACTGGCCAGCCTCTTAATCCCCCCTAAAACCAGTGACCTTTGGAGGAAAGGTGTTGAATTACACTGAATGAATAATGACAATAATTAAGAGTAATAGACGTCTTTTACTTCAGAAAATAACAGACTATAATATATAATAACAGTACTAATATTGTAAATGTGTCTGTGATTGTCCCTGATTTGTCCTTGCCTTGTCCTTGTTACTGTTGAAATTAGTCCCTGAGTGGTTGAGAGGTCCGTACACATATGTACACCAACCAACTGACACATTTGTTGCCAGTACTGTTGAATACCTGCAGTGAAGTCATATATTCTAGCTACCATCCATGCGGAATGTACCACGGATGGTGTAGTGGTAAAACCGGTGACTAAGGTGTGTCTGTTTCTGGGTCCAAGACATGCAAGGGCTACTAATTTTATGTGATGGCCAGAATAATGTCTGTCGGATATAAGGAGGTAAAGCTAGCGGGGTTGCACGGCGGACATTCAACAGTATGGGAAATGTAAATAGGTATGAAGGTGTATATGTATGTGGATGTACAGACAGATATATATATATATATATATAAATGAATGAACATGGTCACAATAAAGCAGTCATAACTAATGTGAAAGGAAACACCAGTGTTACGCGTGGAAACTCAACATGGGTGGGGTGGAGGAACTATGGGTTTGCTATTATGGATCCAGGAGTGCAAGGGTTGGTTGTGCCATTTCCAATGGACCGCCCCGTGTAGGTCAGCTAGTACGTAATAGGTATATATGCATGCGCACATGCAGACAATATGTTGAAGTACATTCTCTGTAACACATGCACTCCATTTATTGACATAAATAATATGAATGTGCACAGACAAACAAAGACGGTAGCTGGAATAATAGGCAGTGCAGATGAGGAACAGGTCAAATGACATTGTATCACATCCCAGTTACCATCGGTAATCTGTACATGAACATATTGCGACATCTGCCCGCTGTATAATGTGCTAAATACCGATTACAAGATAACCGAAGTGAAGTGTCGGTGTCATAATGACTAAGGCAATAGTATGCTGGGGAAGCATATATAAAACCCAATACACATGTGTAAGTGCGTATGGCCGGGAAATGTATTGGTCAGCAGACACACAGATGTATATATATATATATATATATATATATATATATATATATATGTATGTATATATACACACACACACACACACACACACACACACACACACACACACACACACACACACACACACACACAAAAAATATAATATATATATATATATATATATATATATGTTACTGTAGATATACACATGTACATACCTAGGTTATGTTACAGCAATTACGGGTAACATATGTTCAGACCAGGCATATGTTAGTGGGAGGTCCAATAAACAAATGTTTACCTACCACACCCCCCAGCTAGGCTGGTGAGACATACAGACACACAATAAAGATAAATACACCGATGCTTTCCAGACGACCGGCAGGAAACTACCAGTGGGAGAGATCTGCAAGGTCTACACTTTAAACATGGATCTCAGGGTCCCTTTAGGAACACCAAAAATTTGCCTTGTAGGCTAACCATTAATGATTGACGCGACCAGGATGTAGTTGTACATGGAACAGTAGGTTGTGCAAGTCTGATAACACATGGGTTGACAAAACGTATGACATGTGTCCCGAGATGGGGAGAGTGGGCAGTGTGTAGGGGTGTGTTCATACCCCAGCTGTGCTCACAGTAAGGATGAGTGCTGTAGAGGGGTGTCAGGTAGGGGAATCATGAGTATGCAAGTGTGCAGGTGTTGGTTGGCAGAGATGTATTAGGCCCTCCCTGTGGAAGTAATTAATATTCCTATGTGGGCATAGCAAACTTCCATACCTCCCAAACCATAAGAGCACATCTACAGGATAGTCCATAAACATTTGGGGGGACACATAGGGACTATATCAGTGAACTGTACCCGATTATTATGGATGTCCGTGATTATGAATCAGAATCTAACACAGTCCTAACTAAACCCTTCCAGAACTAGTGATATTAGGTCGACAGGTGGCGGAATACACGTAATGACTAATGACAACATGTATGAGTCATAAATAGCATGTACCTCGACAAATGTGTATGAATACATATGCTCTGAGACTGTTAATGTGTCAGGTTAATAGTACCAATCATCTAAATGAGTCCCTGAGGGTGTTATGCAGTGTCCCTGATTCAGTGTTCATTCTCCCCCATTCGTATGTGAGGTCTGCTAGTGATGGAAAGCACATATTCCACCGACTACCTTAGGTAGATGATAGCATAATAGGTTGGGGTTACCACCTGTTCACCTTTGCAAGGGACACTCCCCTTTGGGCAGTTGTGTCCTGCAAAATAAATGTTATTATGGCACATGGCCTGTGATTTAGGGCAAAGAATCCATATATTGTCTGTAGTGGTTGCATAAAATAATTATGTTGTATCTGAAACACCTAGATGTTATCGGAAACAGTATTAGCAGCTATAATGTTACAAGAATAACCTTTACTTATGCAAACCGGTGAAGTAGTCTATTTTCTATTGGCTGTGGGTATGTGTTGCCTTGCCAAATCTGACATCTGTACATATAGGTCCTATAGGGCTGCCACCTTTCCAAATGGGCAAAGTGGGACCTGCTCCATAGAAATGTCAGCCATACCAGGTCAGAACATACCCACAGCCGTGCATAGTACAGAACTATATGTATTAGCACAAATAAAAGCTTAAGTCTAGTAGCAGTCCAGTTGCTTATGCTACTTCACATAACATATAGAAGTGTCATATATACAATAACTGTTACATGCAACTATTAGAGAAACGTAGAATATAATATTGTCCTGTAATCAGGACATTTGCTATGTCTTGATTATTTTCGCATGACACATACGCCTGTGGAGGGACTGTCCCACGCAAAGTGGGACAGGTGTTAATCCTAAAGTCTCACCATGGCCAATTTAAAAGGTGGCAAACTTACAATAGGTATGCGGTAGCATGACCCGGCAGACGGATGTGGGTCCCAAAACACATTTACTTGTCTGTTGCAGAGTATTGGTTCCCATGTATCAGCCAGATGTGAGCAGATTGTATGAGGAACACGCATATAATATGATTAACTCACTGGACAGGCCACCGATTCCGTACAGTCGAACGCCATGCCGTCGCCTAATGGTCAGCCATACCTGATACTGTAGTCATGTAGCCCGATGTAATAGGCATCACAAGGGATCGCGCCCTCCCAGCATGAGTGACACATGCAAGCACCAATGTCAGTGCATGTGCAAGTGAGGGAGTGAGCGGGTGTAAGCGTGTTTGGCTACCAGTATGCGAGTATTGCACTGGTAAAGAAATGGGGAGTCTAACCAAGTGTAAGAAGCTGTAACCAGAGGTCAGCATTGCTTAACACTGTGCAAACCCATGCACAACCACTCCCAACTGCTTCAATGTGCCTTACTCACTCCATATCCAATGGGCTCGGTCTGGCTGCAAACAAATAAACGTCCTTTGCAAGTGTTGGTAGCAACACCCTGCGCACACAGCTAATGTGAATTACCAATACACTATGGCAAATATACAGACAATAGACAGTACCACATGCATACCATACAGCACAGTCATCCAATAGTATAGCAATGTACCGGCAGATATGTCCAGACCACTGGTGTTTTCAGACTTGGCCGTCTTACTTTTACATGTGTGAGCATGCCCAGTATGACCATTCCGCATGTTGTCGACTGACATTGCCATCATACCTTCATGTGTTTGACCATGCCCAGTATTGTCAACTGTATCACATGTGTTACATGTCCAGGTAGTCAGTACTGTTGTGCCGACCTCTGCGTTGTACACTGACAGGTGGCATGCTGTGTCTGCAGGTTATCCATCGGTCATGTGGCATTGACTGTCGCTACATTTCTGCACAGCTTGGGGGGACATCTGACTGTATCCACATTCCTACACAGCACCGGGGGGGGGGGCGCACCTGACTGTTACATGCATACATTGGAAGGGGGGGGCACAGATGACACTTGTACAATTTTGTTACGACTGTACTGGTATGTCAGG
Source organism: Protopterus annectens (assembly GCF_019279795.1). Lineage (NCBI taxonomy): Eukaryota > Metazoa > Chordata > Ceratodontiformes > Protopteridae > Protopterus > Protopterus annectens. The sequence goes on along the minus strand of NC_056728.1, from coordinate 1,783,207,222 downwards.
TACACCATTTCAGTGCGTAGGCCTACCTATTGTGCTGGCTACAGGCATATCAGTGTACTCCAGATCTTAGCTTTAATTTCCAACATATTAGTTTCAGACGTCCTAGCTTTCACAACATACATCCAACTGCCTGGCCTGCTGTAGACTGTCTGTGTGGGTCTGTGGGGGGGGGGTATCATCCATTGGGCATATTCAGGGGCCATAGTACAGCATTTGTCTGTGTTGGTCTACACCTGTCCAGCTGGTTGAGACTTGTGTGGGCTGTATGGACACATATGATGCTCAGCCCATTACCCACAGTGGGTTATGACACCCTGTGTACTACTGGCTACTATGGTGACTCCGGTATGTGCTACAGATGTCATGGTGCCACTATGGATGTCTACTGTCCGCTGCCTTAACATTCGGCTACCAAATTCCCTTGCATGCTCACATCCATACCATAGCTACAGGCAACAACACATTCTAATACAACTGCCAATTGGCAGTTTGATTGACTTACCTTGAGGGTGTGCCAGACCTGAGGATGGTGCTGAAGGGCTGCCTATGTCGGATGCACACAGTGCACTTCCTATACATTGGCTGAGCACAGGTAGCATCATGTTTGGCATCCCTTTTACTGTCTGTGTGAGTCAGAGAGGGTGACATTCCCTGGAGTACCTACTGTGTCAGTGCATATGCTATGCGTTGCCTCTTGGCCAAGGCCAGGTCATACTGGGCACGCCTCCATCGGCCTACTGGGTCTGGCTCAGGTTGTTCCTCCTCCGAGTCACTCTCTGCCTGTACAGGCCTTGGCATTGCTGGGGGGGGCTGTGTGGCCCTGCCCCATGCTGTTCCTGCTGCAGCTGTTTCTGCAAGATCATATTGTGTAGCATAGCACATACCATAACAATTTGGGTGCATGTAGCTGATGAATACTGCAAGGCTCCACCGGATGTACCCCAGACACCAGAACCGTGACCTGAGCATCCCAAACCCATGCTCTATTATATGTCTTGCCTGTGCGTGTGCCTCATTATGGCGTAGTTGTTCAGGTGTGTGTGCATTTCTGATGGGTGTCATCAGCCACCCAGCATCACCCACTAGGAGACGGTAGAGGATGTCCATATTGGCAAAGCTGTGGTACAGCTGCGTCAGATGCCATATATCGGAATCGTCATAGCTTCAACGGCAGGCAGCGCACACATTCAGTATAATGCCCTGGGCATCGCATACGACCTGGCAGTTGATGAAGGGGATGCCCCTGCAGTTAATGTAGGCCCTATCCTGCTCACTGGGTGGTGCTTTGATGCATACATGCATGCAGGCTATAGCACCCACTACCACAGGGTAGTCTGCCATTTGGTGGAAGAGACGCATATTGCTGGTCAACACCTCACGTGTGTTGAGGAAATGTACGCGCTCACTGGCATGTGGTGACATGGCATCCAAGACCTGGTGGAATACTCTGGATTGAGATGCCTGTCAAATCCCGATGATATCCCCAGTTGTACTTTGGGAGGAACCTGTGGCTAGTATACCTAGGCCTACACATACCTTGGTATCCACTGGAATGAGTTAACCTTGGCCTGTTCGATGTGCCAGGTGTGGCCAGCACAGCTCAACAATTTGCTGTAGGAGGTCTCTGTCCACCCCATAGCGCTCCACTATCTCCAGCTCATATAGCTCCTGGTAGGTTACCTTGGGTCTGTACAGTCTTCTCTGTCTCCTCACTGAGGGTTGCTCGGCAGCATTCACATCCTCACCACCCTCAGCCTCCTGCACATGCTGGTCTAAGTTGCCTGCTGCAGCTCTTCTCATTTCATTGGATTGTTTTGTAAAATTTCCCCGCATGTATACAGTGGTGGTGTAGAGTGTGGAAAAACCCGAGGGTATGGTGCTTGCTCACTTTAATGTAGTGTTCTGGGCTGGGCTGGGCCTGTAATCTGCTGATTGTGATAATTATCACCTGTTTGCCCAGCTTGTTCACCTTGACTACTTTCCTACTGCTGTTGTCTCTCCCAATTGCAGTAGGCAGGTATAGACACACCCCTAGCTTAGGCATGCTAAGCCAGGAGCAATCCTGAGAAACAGGGCAACAATGTACGTAAAGTATGCCTGACACCTCCCCCCATGCTTTCACCTATATTCAAGTCCTGCACCCGGCTATCTATACAAATACGCTCTTGGGATCTGCATCACACCCTGGGGATAAATGGGATTCACTACTTTCTACCTCGTTTGCATAGTATTGTCTTCTAATGCATAGTTACATGACCCATACTGAGCCTCCCCAAAAATAACCACTGCTTACTGTCGCGCAGACCCGCACACAACTGGTTAAAAGTGCCTTACTATCACCTTATTCGATGTCCCTTGTTCTTCCCAGCAACAAAACAACTGGCCTCTCCATGGCTCGAACCCGGGACCCTGTACACCACAGACAATGTGCTTTGCCACTAAGCCATGGCACATATACATACTCTTGAGGTTATCACATACAGATAATCCAGTACAGGCATTCAACAGTATAGGACATGTATTCCATCATGTAGATTTATGTGTGCTACTGTCCACACACACACACACACACACACACACACACACATATATATATATATATATATATATATATATATATATATATATATATATACATATATATATATATATATATATATATATATATATATATATATATATATATATACATATACATACGTAGATTGTTGTTGTGTCTTTCGGCTTTTCCCGGTTAGAGGTCGCCACAGTGGAACTCCGGTCTGCTAATGATTGGCAGTAGATTTTTACGTGCCGAGTTGCCAGCCCTGACGCACAACCTTCAACAAAGGTACACCCATTCATGCATGTCTCCACACAGAAGATGCTCTAGCTGAGAATGGAACAGGACAACATCTTACTATGAGGTGACAACGCTACCGCAGCACCACCATCGCAGTACATATACATACGTAGATATAGAATATATATCTCAACAGCAGACCACATGACACCAAAGCATTAGACAAGAATGAAAAGGAAACCACATGCGCCTCCTGCATTATGTACTGGTGTTAATATCAAGGTGAGTGTGTTTCTGTGCATCACACGGGTTCAGACTGTATTAAGGGTAAGATTAGGGCTGCTGACATTACTCACCAGACCTATTGCCGAATGTATGTGTATGTCTTGCCAACCCAGTCTCTTGGCCGATTGTAACATTTATGGCCACTATATAGGAAAACAACAAAACACACTCCTCAACGCATCCAGTAGCTAGCCACTCACAGACACCAACACATCGAATATGACTGCCAAACACACACGCCTGTCATGTCTTGGTATAGAATACCTACCTGTCTATTCTATCACACTACAGCATTACATAGTTACAGAACGCGCTACCAAGATTACTGAGACACAGCACTTCCAGAGGTGTACTTCTAGGTGGGTGACATCATCAGCAATGTCAAAGTCAGCGATAAGGATTGCATGGAGTATGAGCAGTCTAAAAGCATTATTCTGTCCCCAGGCAGACGGAGACACACACACAAACACATTTGGCATGGCTGGGATTAGTACATAAACCTAACTACCTTATTACACTATAGCATTACCCAGTTACAGAACACACTACCAAGATTACTGAGACACAATGCTCCCAGAGGTGTACTTCTAGGTGGGTGACATCATCAGCAATGGAAAAGTCGGTGATAGGGATTGTATGGAGTGCGAGCAGTCTAAAAGCATTATTCTGGCCCAGGCAGATGGAGACACACACACAGTTGGCATGGCTGGGATTAGAACATAGATCTAACTACCTTATCACACTACAGCATTACGCAGTTACAGAACGCACTACCAAGATTACTGGGCCATAATACTCCCAGAGGTGTACTTCTAGGTGGGTGACATCAGCAATGGAAAAGTCAGTGATAGGGGTTGTATGGAGTGTGAGCAGTCTAAAAGCATTATTCTGTCCCCAGGCAGATGGAGACACACACACACACACACACACACACACACACACACACACACACACACACACAGTTGGCATGGCTGGGATTAGAACACAGCTGTAACTACCTTCTCACACTACAGCATTGCGCAGTTACAGAACGTGCTATTAAGATTACTGGGACACAGCACTCCCAGAGGTGTACTTCCAGGTGGGTGACATCATCAGCATTGGCAAAGACGGCGATAGGGATTGTATGGAGTGTGAGCAGTCTAAAAGCATATTTCTGTCCCCAGGCAGACGGAGACAAACACACGCCAGTGGTGGGATCAGGACAACTGCCTATCTACGGACCACTATTACAATACTACATAGATACGAGCAGCACCACAGACACTACACCTTTCAAGACTGTCAATATGACCTTCTAGGAATGCGACATTGACATGGATGCTTGCAGTTATGAGGTACATACCTGTGAACCTGTGTGTTCAATGTATGAATCCATCTTAAAGCGGGGTATGACCATCTATTGACTGGACGACTACTATCACTATACAGGGTTACAATGGCCATGCTCATACACATAGAGGCACATAACCGACACAAGCTGCCACTGGACATGCTCACACACTTAGTAGCACACAGCCATTTGGAATGCACTATGTGTCCATCTACACAACGTTATACTGGGCATGCTCACACACTTAGTAGCACAGGGCTGTTTTGTATGCACTCTGATTCTAAACCCGGAAGGGCACAGTGGCCATGCTATTACAGTTAGACGTGAGCAACACACTGTAATGGACTCCAGTGTTGATAGTTGTCATTGTTAGCAGGAATGCTGCACTACATATATCTGACACCGGTCTTCTACACAATGTCTGCTACTGTCCATCACCTTAGATGTACCAATCTAAACCTGGCGCACTACTACCACCCGTGGTGATGTTGTGCCAGAAGTGGCTACTTCGCCCATATAGTGCCATTCATAGACAAATGTCCTGAGGCCAGGTTAACACCCTGACACCTAGAGGACAACTGCATTCTATGTGTATGCTAAACAGTGCTAGATGTGTAGCATTCATAATCACAGCTGCCCAATGTAGATCCAACAATGGGGAATACTGACATCTGCGTAGTGAGGAACATCTGGCTGAAGGCTCAGTTGTGCACAATAGCACTACCACCATATACCTCGGATACAGACATGTGGGCCATAACACCAGTACGGATGGCTCCAGGTGGTGGTGTCCCCATGTACATGAAGGCCACTCACATGTACTGACCAGTGCACCCTCAAAAGGCATCACAGATGTGTCAGGTGCAGATCACAGTGTCAATAGCCACATTCTAGGATGTAGCCCTCAGACATCACCATGTCCTTGGACCAGCAACACACATCCATACATGTGGTAGAACATATATTAGTACAACACCATGTGATTCATGACCAGTGGACTGTACCTAGCTCTACATCAACTGTGCAGACTACCCATGTACTGACACAGTTGCCTCATGTGTTATACAATGCAATGATACAACTGTTCATAACCAGGTCAGCTGTACACATAACAGGGGCCCTGGGTCATATACAGCAGTAACAGATGACTGTTGCTGTACACCAGTAAACACCTTCATGTTTGAATATGACATACATGTACCTGTTGTGGATATGTACATGCCACACACACACACACACACACACACAAAAAAAAAACACATATGTACATAGCATAGCTGTTGCTGTCCTTCGTGCAGACAAGTGGCTACAGTGATTTGATACATGCACATGGAAGGTAGGTCCATGGCTGTTGAATGTTAACAGTACATAAGGTGTGATATCAATGTTGACTAAGTTAACATTTCCTCTGTACTGGTTACCCATGACAGCTATCATATCACACAACAGTCCATGTGTCATGTATGTCATCACACATGTCCACCAATTGCAATACCTACAAACATGGCTAAATGACAGGAATGTAGGACCTATACACATGTACATGTAGTGGTGTGCATGCAGCTACCATGCATGTGCAGTAGCTGATGTTTGCAGGTGACGTGTGTCTTACTACAACATGCAGTTGCAATGTAGCCCCATCATTGCCAGCTGTATATGGTGATATACTGACAGTAAGGTAAGATGTACATCAGGTATGGATGGATGTGTGGACATAACTAAGTGGTGGGCCATCTTTGCAGATTGATGTTTGCTGAAGACAGCTGACAGGTGTGTCACAAGCTGGCCTACAACAACATGTGCAAACACTAAGCTATGTTTCTGTTAATTGAAGGGGAACACATACAACCGACACAGCGGTGAGGGTGTCTCTGACTGTAAATCACTTGACACCTGTAACACGTAAGACCTCCCATGTGCATATATCAGCACAATTGCCAAAGGTAGCGTTGGTACACATTGTAATGCGGACAATACTGCTGCATGTCTGTCATACGTATCATAAGATAGCAGATGTTTGATTCACAGTACTGCCATGTGTGTTTGCTTGTGTGTCCATATATGCCACGTATGGTGGGGAATACATCCCAGTTGTTACTCACACTCCTGTACACAGTTGTAGAGATCTGTACATACTGCATTGTAGAAAGCAAGACATAGGCAGGGGTGTGGTGTGTATCACACACATGTGAGCTATCTGTATGTGCATGAAATAGGTGCATTCAATTGTGGACTCCACAGTGTGTGTATGTGTGTATGTATGTATGGCTGTCTGATCCATGGAGTGAGGATATATGTTGCCATAGTGAAAAGATAGGACCCAGGTGATGCAATCTACTACCCTGTTGATGCCGTCAATCTTAGGCATTACTGACTACCTATACATGTGTATTCTCTGTGTCACATCATGTGGGTGCACAGTACTGTAATGGTGATTACCACATAGTCAGGGGTCTTCACCTTAACACTATCAAGTGTGTGCGTGTGTGTTACAGTGTTGTTGACCCCGTGAGTGTGGGCGTGTTACTGTGTGTCTGAATACATGTGTGTGAATACCTGTGTGTGTGTGTGTGTGTGTGTGTGTGTGTGTGTGTGTGTGTGTGTGTAGTTGTGTGTTCTCATCTTGTAATGTGAATGCGTATTACTGCTACACAGTGAGGCCTCAAACTATCAACTGGCCTCTACCCTTGTCATCAGCTAGACTGCTATATAAACTCCCCGCCCCAAGTAACTGTACCTGTGATGTCACCCACTTTGGATGTCACGTCTCTAGTCACTGTAGCTTAGTACACAGCTCCCATACTCCTGGATCAGTAGATGTGTAGACACGTAGCTCGTTCACGTAGACCTGCACCAGGTGACGTAGCTGGCCTACATCCACGTGCCCTACGCCTCACTCCTTCCAGATGTTCCAGCACAGACAGTTCACACTCATGGATTGTCATGCCACGGTCAAGGATTCCAGCCATGTCACCCAAATCATTTGTCCAAAACCTCAGCAATCTGCTGTTGAGCATTTGCCAATGCCTGGATGCTGTCATTTAAAAAATGGATAGCAGCCCTCTGAAGCCTCTGCCCTTCTCTGTTCTGCTGTTCAGCATGTGACTGTGCCGCCATTACAGCCTGAAACATGTGTCTGGTGGCACCAGCTGCTGCTGCTCTGTCCTTCAGGGGCATGTAGGCCAGAGGTCCTCCTATGAACAGCACTGGCCACATTCCTCTGTGGCCCATCGCCAGTCATTTGCCTGACACCATGGTGTGAATACACACCTTCCATAGCTACCATACTTTCCTGTTCCAAGCTACCACACGCCAACTGTCCTTCCTCTATGGCCACTGGTGATGGGGTATGTGTTGGCATGAGATCTGTGTGCAGGGATGAGGGGGATATAGGTGGAATGGCAACCAATGGCACAGATTCAGCCCCTGACAACCCTGCCTGTGCCTCAAGCATATGTTCATCATCACTGCTAGGGTCTGTGGGGACACTAATGTCAGATGGACCGCAGGAGGGTAACGCACCTACATCACCTGTGAAGGCAAAAAAAGACTCTACATTACAATACAGATGCACACAGACACACACAGACACACACACACAGACACACACAGACAGACAGACACACAGGCAGACACACAGACACACAGACACACATGCACTTACAGACACACATACACACAGACACACACAGACACACACCATGCATGTGATTTGATGGAAGGCATGCAACATGCATGTGATACAGCAGATGGCATGCAGCTCAGACAGTGGTAGTTATCAGAAATCCCTGGGTTGCACACACCAGCATGCATGTGTCATAGCAGAAGCCATGTATTTCACACAATCATGGTATTAAGCATGCATCCCTGAGTTACACCATGTGGACCAGCACAGGTTAACAGTACACATGGCTGATGTGTGGCATATGACATTGACATTAACATGTAGTATGACATGTAATCTGCTGACGTGTGCATTGACATGCATACATGTTTAACACAATGGTGTCCTGTCACATATACAGTGGGGTATTGGTGTCACAGTGCAGTGTTGTCTGTCCACCCTACAGATTAAATGCACATTTAGCAGATGTGCATGACCATTGCAGGGTATTATGAGGCATCTATATTGCTATACAGTGTGAAGTACAGACACAGTGCCATTGCATGGAATCATGAGGTGTCTCTATTGCTATACAGTGTGAATTACAGACGCAGTGCATAGCCATGATTGTGTGCATACACAATACATATATACTGTGGATTGTGACCCACGTCGCTGAGGTGTATACACACTAAACCATGATGTGGAATGTGTGACACATGTCACCGAAGGCCATACGGATGACACCCCTGCACATCTGCAAACATATTTTAGCTGCCTCCCAACCATGTCCACACATGGCAGACTTGTCAATACACCATGTCCCATGTGACATTTGTGTACCACACACATGAGGTGCATGGCTGACAGTGATGTCCAACAGCAACAAGAGAAATGTACTGTATCTGTAGGCTGATGTGGTTGTCTGTCATGATGTTCAACACATCTTATGTGGTCAAATGATGTTAGGACTCCACAAGCTGTGCACAGGCCTGTAGGATTTATTTATTTATTTTTATTTATTTATTTGCAGTTGGTTTACCAGGATAGTCCATTGGGCCAAAAGAACCCGTTTTCAATGGAGTCCTGGGGAGAAAAGCTCCAGCACATAAAAACTAAGTTACATTCACAAGATAGCTAACTATTATTAAATTATACAAGAAGTGGGTAAAACATTTAGTTCAAAAGTCAAGCAGTATTCAAAAATACAATAAATGAATATTAATGTGATGTACATGAGCTGAGACAATAAGGAGATAACATAGCAGAGTTGTGTTGGAGAAGGAGCACAACAATTACAGTACAGTGTAGTTATTCAGAAGGAAACACGCTTTGTTAGGTAAAGTTGAGCCTGAATGCATACAGGAGGTAGGATGACATATATTTATGAGGGTGGGAGCAAGAACAATCCCATTGGGACCTAAGATGTGAGTGAAGAGATTTTTGAATAGGTAGTGATTAGAGGTGGTGGATGGATGGTGGGAGTGAGTTCCAGAGGCAGGAAAGGTTAGAGGATAATAAGTGTTTACCTGGGGGGTGAGATGGTTTATGGACTTCTAGTAGGTTTTGATTGTTGGACCTTAAGACTCTATTTGGAAGGTGCATTTTGAAGGCAGAAGACAGAGAGGGACAAAGAGAGGGGTTGAAAATAAGCTTATGAGCTAAAGTCAGCTGTATATAGTTAAGATGATTAGGTAGTTCGAGCCAGTTTAGTTTTTGGAGAGAGGAACAGTGGTGGGTGGAGGACCTATGGCTATTAGCTTAATTTGGCAATTTTGTTATAACAGGAGGAAAGCTGGCTTTTTAGAGAGGACTGAAGATTAGTCAGTAATGGAGCACCGTAGAGAAGAGAGGGAATGAGAAAGGAGGAAGCGAGAGTGGATTTGGAGGAACTAGTAAGATACTGATTTTGACGGTAGAGCATACCTAGTTTTTGATGTGTTTTCTTAATATTTAGTTGTAGATGGGAGTTGAATTTAAGTTGATTGTCAATTAGAACACCTAGTAGCTTGGTTTCAGATACCAGTTCCAAGGGTGAGTTGTTTTGGCTGGTAATTGAGAAAGAGTTTGTGTCAAAAGAAGTAGATTTGGAGGGGGTAAATACCATTAGCTTTGTTTTGGAGGTGTTGAGTGCCAAGTGATTTATTTTCATCGAATTCTCAGTAATTGAGAAAGCTTCCTGAGTCAGTTTTGGAGAAGAGAGGGGGAGGTGGCAGAGCAGATAATTGTAGAATCGTCTGCATATTGGATGATGTTTGCAAGAGGGATGGATTTGTGGAAGTCATTTATAAATATATTAAAGAGGATAGGACCAAGAATAGATCCTTGGGGAACTCCAGTGGGTGTAGTAAGGAAAGAGGAAGTGGCCTTTTCCATATTACGGCTTGGTGTCTGTTTGATAAATAACTGGAGAACCAATTTATGGAGGTGGGAGAGAGGTTAAGTTCTGATAGTTTGGATAGGAGCAGGCTATGTGAAATAGTATCGAAGGCCTTGGAGAGGTCTAGTAGTAAGGTGGAAACAATGTGGCCGGAGTCACGTGCTCTATTAACAGTCTCAAGAAAGGACAGGAGGGCTGTCATGGTGCTATGATTTGGCCTGAATCCGTGTTGTGTAGGGGTTAAAAGGTTGTTATCTATGAGGTGTGGTAGGAGTTGAAGCTGGATACACTTTTCCAGGATTTTAGATATAGGGGAGAGGATAGCAATAGGGCGGAAGTTATTTATATTGCAGTTGTTGCCTCCTTTATGGAGGGGGATGATGAAGGCTTGCTTCCATAGCAGAGGTACAGTATATTCATGGATGGAGCGGTTGATTAGAATGCTGATGGGATAGGCAATTGCCTCCGCGGCTATACTAAGGAAATAAGAGGGAATGTTGTCTGGAGCGTTGGTGCATGGCTTTAGTTTCTGAAGGAGTTTCTTTATGGTGGAAGTAGGGATAGGTTTAAATGAGAATAGAGAAACGTTGGGAGAGAGAGAACTTGAGGAAGATATGGGTGAAGAGGGGGTTAGAGTAGTGGAAGAGGAGGAAGATTGACAGTGAGAAGATGGGAATGTGGTGGAAGTGGTGATGACGGGAGGGTTATTTGCAGGAGAGATTGGGGGTGTATTAGGTGAAGAGGAGGGGTGTGTGAAGGAGGATGTAAGTTTGCTAATAGAATCGATGAAAATGAGTTGAACTGTGTAGCTAGATCTAGGTCTGGGCTATTTGGGTCTGGAGTTGGGGTGTGTGGTTTGCTGGGGTTTAGGAGGGTGGAGATCCCCTTCCAGAATTTTTGTGGGTTAGTTTTATTGTTGTTTTGGAGTGTAAAGAAGTATTTTTGTCTGTCGGAGATTATAAGCTTTTTTACTTTATTTCGAAGGGTTTTGTAAGCAATATGTTGTTCTGGGGTCTTATTTCTCAGATAGAGTCTCCAGGCTTTGTTTCTAAGGTGCATGGTAGATAGTGTGGTTTTGGTTAACCATGGGGCAGAGTTTGTTTTTATTCTTTTTGTCCAGTATTCCACATCTGCAATATAACCATTCAAAAAGGCTATAGTTGGACAATGTGTAGCCAATGTACAACAGGGTGTACACACAAACACATCACATCTACTGTGTGTTGCTGCATGTCTCTGGCCATCCTCCATGGCCATGTGTGAACATGTGTTGGCCAAATGGTTGTGATGGCTGTCTATCTCACGTCTGTGTTGTCCCATATGACATACACCCACAGATGTCATATACTCCACTGTCTGCAGGGTTATGCAGACAAAGGGTTGTATGTTTGGTATGTGGGGGTATGTTTTATGGGATAGTAAGACAATGTTGCAGCCGGCCCACTATATGTCATGGACATGTCAGATGGCACATCACAATGTGTGCACTCATAGCAGGGGCATAATCCACAATGGTGAGTCCTGTGGACTGCCCATACTCCAGCTCACTGTGTAGTACTGTTTGTGTACTCCACATGTGTAGTTCTGATGTTTAGTACATGTTCCTACATTGAACAACACCTCCACCATTGTATGCACAGCTGGCCACACATCTAGCAATGACAGGTTCTGAGATTTCATGTCGGTGTTTCACTTAGTTTGTAAGTATTGCACATGGGTAGCCTTTGTGATGGATTGCAGATGCAACCTGTATATTGTGACCAGACCATACATTATGTGTACATGTGTTAATTGGCCACATGGCGAATAGATCTATGCATTAACATGCCTGATACTTATAACTGTCTCACCTGCAATGGCCTGCTGCCTTAGTGGAACACCAGAGGTACCTATATAGGGGTGACACAGCAGTATGATCATTATCCACACCTGTATGACAGCTACAGTGTGCAATGTGCATGTTAACACATTCGCCAGTACAATAGGATATACTATGGAGTATACGCATGTGTGCATACACAGAGTAGCATACTATAATATGCGGCATGTGTGTATACATGCCTTGCATATGATGTTACATTACATATTGTACAGTGACACATGCAGCTATATGGGATATAATAGTTATATGTGCAGTAGTGACTTACCAGGCAACTCTAGGCTCGGTGGTTGAGAGAAACCCACCTCCACGATGTCACCTAAGGCTTGTGGATGCTGTTCTGATGGTGTCCCCAGGTTGGCCAGTAGCTCCTCGGTACGTGTGAGTGGGGGCTGGGTTGGTGGCCCACCACCTGTTGCACCTTGTTCCCTGGTGATTGCATTCACACACTGTTTCGCAAGTCTGATCAGGTCCGTGCAGTGTCTGTGCACCTTTTGGTATGTGCGGTTATGGCCACCCACATCATTAACCCTCCTGTGAAGTTCCTGCCACAGGTCATCCCGCTGCTGTGCATCCTGTGTCACAGGGTTAAACAGGACATCATAGTTATCTTGGAGGTAAAGTATAAGGGCCTCATCCTCCAAGCATGTATAGGCTGGGAGCCTTGCTTGCGGCATACCTGGAAGATATAATGGTGGAGACAGGTCACAGTATCTCAGAGATGCACAGAGATACAGCTGCACATACATGTGCATCACATTTATTACATATAAATAGTTGTCTTTGCAAATATTCATGACACTGACACCACTGATATGTTTGTGTCACACACATGTGACACCCAACGGGGAATAGATATTATCAACACATATGTGTGTCATCTGATGACATTGCTCATACTCCATGTGGATGCTGTCTTGATGTGGGCATGTCTGTTTGCCTGTTCTGGTGTTCTTACCTATCAGCACATGCCTGGATGTGCCCACATTAATACTGTCAATCTTGATGCTGTGTATATGTCACATATAAACACATACACTGCCTTAATGGACATGACATGTTGCAATGCAGACATGCATATGGTAGCCTTTACATGCATGTGTTTTGCCATATACATCTACACGGCACTGTACAACAGTTCAACATCCTGCCACGTATCGCCTGTGTTGTACATGTGATACACATGGGACACTGGCTAGCCTGATGGTATTTGCAGGGATGGTTATCAACTATAGCATGTACAGCCAAGGTCATCTAGTAGTCTGTATGCCCTAGGCCATGTATGAGCCTAGAATGTAAGGTTACCTAGCTGCAGCCGACAGCAGTGTTTCCAGCACCAGGTGAAGCAGTGCCACATAACTGATCCACACGGTTCATGATACATCTACCATGCGGTCATCACACCATATCTGACAGAGGTGAAATGTGCAGCTTTGCTGGACAGGGTTGCATAGTATGGCAGGAGTATATAGTGTGTATGGCACAAGGATCTGTCCAGCATGTCGCGATCCTTGTACTAGGAAGGTGGATGTCCATGACGTATGTATTTCAGATCAGGATATGTATGTGTAGCATGTTCAACATCACAGTGTTGGACATGTCTTTATGCAGGGTAGGCATCATGCTACATAGTGGAGATGAGGATAGTGAAGGCTGGTGTCGGCCATCCAAACATGGCCAATACCCCTTAAAGGTGATATGTTATCCAATATTGGTCACTTGAGTGATGAGTATGGCTGTGCAATGATCTCCATGTTCATGGATGGCACCCTGTCATGACTAGGGTTGCCTCTTATGACTACCTAATAGGCTTGGTGACATCAATATCTCAGGGTGGTAAACTGCACAGCAGCATCCCTTACACACAGTGTCCATTATGTTGACCGCTGCCTAGGTGGTAGTTCATGGGTACAGGGTTATTAACCTAGCAGTGACAATGCAATATGCAGTTGTCAGATTGTGCACATATGTCACACACCTCACCTACAAAGCCCCTTCTGTATGTTGTCCACAACACTGAGTCAGCTACTGCTCCTAGGTCATAGCCATTCACATACTTACATAGGCAGATGCCTCCCATTTGTCTGTGTGGTATGGGCTACAATGAGGGGGAGTACAATGAATTAACCCTGTTTTACTGTAGCTGGCACTGATGCGATATGCACATATTACTCAGACACCTTTTGTAGTGTTGGTTCTGTCAACAGTCCACTGGCAGAACACTTCTGTGACATACAAATGTACATCTAGAATACTGAGTGTAGGTGGAACACATTATGGGTGATGATGTCCTATGACCTGTCACAGGTATGATATGCAGTGTGAAATCATCCGTACCGTCATCTACATCTGTACTGCTAACAACATATACATTGATTAAGGCTCATGGACTTTCAGACCAGACTCAGCAGGGTAGTAGTGCAGTGCCTTCCATTATGAGTGGTGTCTCCACTTTGTGGGTTGTGATAACTGTTGGTGTGCACTATTCAGTGTTTTCACAGACTGACATGAAGCTATATTTTACATGATGTGTATGTGTAGAGCAAACTGTTTTGCCATATGTGCATGATATAACCAGGAATGTGGACAGATCCCATGCAGCCTGAGTGCACCTTGTACCATAATAGTTACGGTTACAGGGGCTCTGTAGTGTACATGGATATGTGATTGTGTAGCTGTTGGGGGAGCAGTGTGTTTATGTTATCCAACACCCTATCTGTATTGCTTATTCATGCTCAGCACTTGTTCAGAACATGTAAGCACTACATGAGCTACTAATTACTATAGCACTCAATCCTCCTCATTACCTACAGGTGAACACTGTTTGTACTTACATTTCCCACTTGCTTAGAGTAAAACAGCTCTTGTACACACTTTCCTCACAAATCTAGTGAGAAATAGTTAAATATTCAGGCATGTCCAAGTGTCAATTCCCAGTGTTATTGCCTGTCTATATGATGAATATGGACATCATGAGGCAATATAGAAATTGTCTTGTATACACAGTCAATACTCCCCTCCTAGCATACAACATTACAACCTGTGGGAGAAGCACATATTTAGCCATGCTGGAGATAAAGCTGTCTCCAATCCAGACTGAACCTGACAATCATGTGGGGATGTTAAACATTTGCACCACACCACACTCATCACATAGTCTCACTAGATCTCCACCACCACAGGCCACACATTGTAAGACTACAACATTTGCAGAGCCTCTCAATACTACTCTGTCTAGGCAACAGAGAACTCCAAAGCAGAAATGCAGGCATCCCCCATCCCCCAACACAACACCAATTACTTATAGCCTACAGACTCAGTGTGCCCATCAACCACAGCCAATAGGATGATATAACGTACCCAACACATTAGTCATAGGTGACTCTATAGGTGGTCACACTGATGTCCCACTCAACAGGCTACACAAGATGATAGTTACTGTCAGCTGCCTGTTGGGTAACAGGATCCGCAACATAACCTATGCACTCAGGTCACTACTCAACAGGCACAATATCACTGTGTCATTCTCCATGTTAGTGTGAATGCCCTGAGATGTACCTTCCTGGACTACATGTAAAGAGACATGGAATAGCTCTCTGATCTTGTAGCCCAGGCAGGTATTGCCCTAGCCCTGAGTAGCATTCTGCCATCGTCCAGACTGATAAAGCAGTACAAGGACAAAATGATTTACTTCAACAATTGGCTATGCTTCTGGTGCCATTCCAAGGGTATCCAATATCTGTCTGCTTTGAATGACATGGTCGACAGAACAGGATGCTTTAGCACAGATGGCCTGCACCTGTTGGCCCAGGGATTCCGGATAATGGCTAAGGATCTTGCTGCTCCTATAGTACCTATTTTAGGCATGGTTCAAATAACATATTCACCACCATAACAGGAACAGGCAAGCAAAACCTGAGGGTAATGCTACTCAATGCTTGATGTCTTCATCTCAAACGCACTCACCCGAGTCACTCCTTGTAATGGACCACTTCAATATCAGTGAGCAGTGACTGGGACCTGTTACTAGACTCCTGAGCGCACCCCTGCACTACCAGGCTATTACTCATACCACACCTTTCAGTCATGAAACCAGGATCGGAATACCCACGGAGGAGGTGTGTCCATATTTCCTAAGGATATCCACACCTCCAGGCTGGTTGCTTAGCACAATGCATCAGAGGTTATCCAAGTGCAACTAACTCTGGCCATAACTGCTATTCAAATTGTAGCTTGCTACAGATCCCCACCATACCCCACGGTTAACGGTCCTCACTTCTTGGTGTACTGAAAAGTAGGGTTCAATCAGACACACTACTGATGTGCAACTGACACTACCCCAACATTAACTGGGATACCTACTCATGTACCGACACATTAGGCTAGCACTTTCTGGGATTCATAACCTCCAATCACCTGGATCAACCTATACACACCACCACCAGGGCCAACAATATCCTAGACCTGGTCATTACCAACATGTGTGACTGGTGTTCCACACCTGGGGTTATCTCCTCGTTGGTCAGATACGAACGTACGCTAATCACCCTTGTTATCCACATCCCGGCACCACACCCTTTACGGAAAACACACTACAATATTTCTACAAAGCCAACTTCAGGCTTCTTATGACAGCAGTAGTAAACATCATGACACCCGTGCAGATGGACAATACAGTTACAACTGCTGAATCATACACAACTGCACTTAATTAGCACTTACACGACTGCATGGATCATGCTATCCCAAACAGAACCATGATGGAGCACACAAGAAAATGGAGGCCACTCTGGTGGTCCACTGCCATGGACATAATGTACAATAGAAGGAGTAGACTGTTGCAAAGTAGAGTACAATCCCATGAGTGGAGGAGCTCCCTGGTCAGCCTCAGTAAGAATCTGAGATCCCTTATCACATCATCCAAAGCTAGCTACGTAAACATAACCACGACTAATTCCAAGGACTACCACAAAGCATTCTAGCGGTATGTCACTACTCTCTATGGTGATACCCACAGCTGCTCTGACATACAGCAGTAAGTCATGAACATTACAGAACTGACTGATATTGGCAACATACTGGCAGATAGGTTCAGTGCTAATTTTACACCCCTCTCACACCCTAAAGGGCCCTTATCTATACAGGAATGATACAGAGTCCCAGCGATCACAACTACGCAGTTCAAAGCTACACTCTCTAAAGCCAGGAACACAGCATCCACGTGACCGTACAACATCCCAGGCTGCGATTTCCACGAACTTCAGAATGAAATGGCTCCCCACTTGGACACCATATTCACTAATAGCCTTTCATCAGGCATTGTGGCCCCTGAATGGCACACAGCAACAGTTATCATACTCCACAAAGTTGGTGCCAAAATGGACCAGGGGAACTATTCCCTTATACACCTGACTAGACTGTTCTGCAAGGCTATGGAGCACATCATCATGGATCTCATTCACAGAAACATTGGTGGCCTCCAAACCTTTGATCCCACCCAGTTTGGATTTGTTAGGGCCAGACCATGCCTCCTAACCCTGGTGGAGTCCTTTGAGACAGTTACCAAGGCAGTAGATGAGGGTAAGGAGGTCCACACAGCCTACCTTGAACTCTCAAAGGCTTTCCACACCGTTCCCTATTCTGGTATTGTCAACATACACATCCACCTGCACATTAACCCCTACGTCACGAGATGTTATGCAAAGTGGCTCATGGACAGAACCCACACAGTGAGGGTAGCATACCCTGGGTCCTACTGTAAATCAGTTACAATTGGCATCCCCCAGGGCTTGGTCATAGGGCCCCTCATGTTCGGTATATGCTTCTCTGAGGTACAGGCTAGCACAGGAGGACTTACCCTGAAAAGGTTTGTAGATGACTGCAAACTAGGGGCCATAATTGATTCCCCAGCTGATACAGACACCCTCCATAAGGGTGTCACTGCGACGGATACCTGGTGTCAGTAACATGTCCTCAAGCTGCATGCCACAAGGTGCATAGACATCCCTTTGGATTACACCAATCACCCGTGGACTATAACATAGGAGGTAGTCCCCTACATACATAAGACGTAATAAGGGATCTTAGAACCCAAGTCGATAGCATTCACTCCTTTGATAACCATATTGCCAAGGTGGTGTGGAAATCCTTCTACTTGGCCCCCCTAATATCTAATGGGTTTGTAGCCAGAACAAAGGCAGCCATTGTACCTCTCTACTCATGACTTATGAAACACATTAAAGGGTACAACACCCCATTTGGGATGTACCTTATGAGACAACAGCAACGGCTTGAAATACCACAACATTACCACACCAAGAGGAATACTGACCTCCGAAGGATGACGTATGCAGCCCAACTACAGAAACCCCAACTGTACTCGTTTACATACCGCATACTCAGAGGTGACCTCTGCTGAACATACAAGGCCCATATCCAAAACAGTATTGATGTATATGCTCCACATAAGCAAAAGCACCTGAGAGCCACATGCTCTGGGATATGTACCTAAATGCAACAATGACTAGGACATGCTGGAGGGATACATTCTTGACCCGGACACTCATCATGCTTTGGAACATGATTCGTATGTACATCAGACAGGGACCCTCACTAGCACTCTTCAAGAGATACCTTGATGGGTGGATGGGAGACAGACATGTACACCAGGGATCACTGCAGTGGCTCTGCTGTTCAGAGGCGCAGGAAACAAATGGCTCTGCTGTTCACAGGCACAGGACACTAACCTAGGGAGGTGCCGCAAGACAAAACACTATAGTTAGGCTTATGAATGGCCTTGGCCAGACAGTATAGTACCTAACTATGAACCTGTGAAGCTATTACATGTCTTTTGTGCATGGATAATTGACTAGCTCTTCCATTTCAATTAGCTATCATGCTGATACACTGCCTGGTGACTCCAAGTCATATGTATGCTGTTATTGTGTATTGCACATGCCAATAGACATATCTGATGTTTGCATAACATAACAGTAATGTTATGTAAAATGTTAGACATATCTACCTACAGTACTGTACATTTCACATTTTTGCCACAATATCCCACAATGCAAATCATAACTGCACAGCAGGACCACCTTAGACATGTTATTCACCCATACATATTCCTACTGTTACAGTATATCAACATTTATGTATTTATTTATTTATTTATATTTGTTGACCGGGAGTGTCCGACTGGACATAGGTCCATTTTCAGCGGAGGCCCGAGGAGAAAAGCTCCACAGTTAAAATAAACAGACAGTAGTTACATTGGATTACATAGCGATTAACAATTTACATAGCAATTACTTACAACATATTTACAGATGAAAAACATAGTACATCAGTAGACAACTAGAATCTTTATCTGTGAAGTACATAACAGACATTAACAAATGTTAAAATAAGAAGTTCCTGCACTAGGCTTATGAGCATCTGAGCTTGCTATAATCAAGGTAGTTAGCGGAGTGGAAAGAAAGGTAGTGGTTGGATGGCGTGGGTGATATTAGAGTGGGAGTTGCAAGGGCATAGCCAGCATGTTTTTAGGTGCACTTTTAGTAAAGTTTTGAAGTGAGTGAATGATGGTATGGAGGTAATTGTGGGTGGGAGGGAGTTCCATAATTTGGCTATGGTGCAAGAGAATAGTGCTTCACCAGCAGAGTTATTGGCTTTAGTGATCTGCAAGTGATTTTTGTTGCTGGATCTTAGTGGTCTGGTGGTGCGATAGGGTTGGAGTAGATTATGGAGGGATGGGACATTTAGTGGATAGTTTACTAGTTTGTGGGCGAGTGAGAGTTGATACCATTGAAGGAGGTGAGGGAGTTCAAGCCAGCCCAGTTCAGCAAGTGAGAGACAGTGGTGACTATGGTAGGATGCCCCTGTGGCGAATTTGGCAATTTTGTTGTAGCAGGTCTCTAGCTTGTTTAGTTCGCATTGCATTAGGTTGGTATATATTGGAGAGGCATAAAGTAGGGTGGAGATAAGGTGGGAATTTGCTATTGAAATCTTTGCTGCTTTGGTGAGAAGATGCTTATTTCTGTATAACGCTCCTAGATTTTGTGGACTTTTTTATGGTTATGGATATGTGAATGTCAAATTTTAGTTTACTATCCCCTGTTATGGCACGTATATGTTGGACCAACCCTGCCACTGACAGCGGCTGGAGTGGAATTGTTGTGTTCAAAGTCCTTATATAGCATCCCTTGTGGTGTATGAGGTGTTGTGGCCTACAGCAGTACACACAATTTCTATGAGTGTTACTATGCTCAACAATACATCACTACGTAATTCCTTTTTCCACTATATGCATTGCGTACACTTTAATTATTACAGAACAGGTACTACATACACTGACATACTGTGTTCTACATACCTTATTAGTATCCCGAGTTGACGGTAATATTAATCCTATTCGTTTTCTGTTGCAATCCTTGTTGTAATGTTTTTCTGGTACGGTTTGAATGTATGACAAGCCATCCTTTTATACTTAGATATCAGTAACATGTGGTATCCTGCCACCAATTGGTGTTCCGGAGTAGATGATTACATGCACATCAGCTGTGCAGCTACTCCATTAGCCAATGACATGACAACAGTGGGGTATAACTGAATACTCCACTTGGGCGTTGTCCCTTTGCCCTACCTTCGAGGAAGATGGCCTGGATGTGTCGTTTGTGATGAATTGCAACAGCTATATGGAGACAGACGGAGATATATTAACTTCATGGCCCCCATGGATTGTGTGTAACAGCTAGAGGATGTAGTTCTACATGTGAGTATAGCTGTTATATCAGCCATCTGATACGGGATTATTGCAACCTAACCCTGTAACATCGGCGTCTGTTCCATTGTACAACAGCAACGATTTCACATAGGGCCATTATAGTGTGTCTCTGACAAGGTATGTTAAGGCTTCTGCAGATGTCATAGAGTGAGTGGATGTTTGTGATGTTATTACAGTCTGTATTGCAATTGTTTCGGGTGTGGGGGAGATGTAGGTGGGTGTACATAGCAGATGCAGGTGTGCAGGAACTGCTTTTATACATATTCGATATGTGTGTGAGGGCTTCTTCCCTATTTGAAGACCTACCCTTTAGTAGACTAATACTATGATAATTGCAGGCTGATTCATTAAGCCATTGTTAATTGGTTCCTGTATAGCATGCAGGTGATGTTGGTCCTTCAATCCCTTCGGAAATACATCGGTATGTAATGAAATGTTGCTACTTGAAAGCTGTCTCGTGCATTTCTGTCACAGATATTTGCACTCATTTGAGTTGTGTTGGTGACTGAACCTTTTTGACTTGGGTTGCCACCTTTTCAAATGGCCATAGTGGGACAATTGCAGGACACACATTGGATTTTAGAGGCTGGCACATACCCACGGTCAGTACAAAGTATAGAACTTTACATATATGCCTATATAAAAGCTTATATTCTTGTACCGGTTTACTTGTTTATCCTGTTTCTTGTTACATGTAGATATTTTAGATACAGATGACTATTTTATGTAACAATTACATTAAATATGGAACATGCCAAATGTCTTGAGATTGTAGGATATTAGTATTTGTACTCATTTTGGTCAGGACACTACAGCACATAGAGGGACTGCCCTTCGCAAGGTGGGACAGGTGGTAACCCTATCTTTGGATCATGTCCATAGCACATATTTGTAATAGAGTATAGACATATATACTCTCCATATCCTTTGTTCATAAGGTTCGGTCATGGCGGAATGTGTGATTGCTATGGTACATGTTATGCACATATTTGAAGACTTCGACTGCTGTATACAGCATATCCCTGGATTCAGGAATGCACACACTTCCAGTGACCACATTACCATTCTCAGACTCCCAAACCCCACAATACCGAACACTCAAACTTGCGACAATCAAACTCCCGGAACTAACACAAACACAGAACACACACACGCACACACAGACACACTGCTACCCATCACATCCAAACAAACCATCCTACACTACGTATGGCCAGGTGGCCATGCCCCCATGCGCCCCCCACACCACACCTACTTTAATAATCTACCTCCGACATAGCACAGACACACGAAGCAAACCCACACACACACATTACAGTCTTCTGGAAACACACACCACACTCAGAACACACACTTACACACACTACAGCAATCAGAAACACACTTACACACAGTACCTACCTGAACCGCAGCACCAGAAGCACTAACTAAATGTCCCTTAACATCGTGATAATAGTACTCGCGGTTCTGGTGTTCGGGTACTGTGGTGTTTCGGTCTTTAAGCCTCGTGATTACGCGTGTCGGTATGTAAAGCATTCGGTATTTGGTAGTATCCTATTTATATGTACCTCCATGGTTGTGTAGATGTTGTTAACCTATCTATATATTTGCTTATATATGTATGTCCATATATATCAATATATATCTCTCTATCACCCTTTCTCTCTAATATATATATATATATATATATATATATATATATCTATCTATATATATATATATATATATATATATATATATATATATATATATATACATATATATATATATATATATACATATAGAGAGAGAGAGATCGAGAGAGAGAGAATACACCTTTCATTGGGTACATGGCAGTGTATACTATTTCCCGAACTCCGTCCTTTTGTGTTTTTACCTGTCACAATACACACCTGCCGTTGGTACATCTCAGGTAGCTTAGTGATAGGTTATTGTGAAAATTGTGTACATGGTTGCGTGTTCTACTCCTAGCAGTGGTCGTTTTACCTCTCAGAGCAGGCACTATTAGTACAAGGGTAAATAACGCACATTTCAGCGGTTCTGGACAGCTTTGCCTGTGATCTGCGCAATATTCAGCAAAGGTTAGACCTGTGTAGTCATGTTTAAATGCTGCTTACCGGCACTTACCGGCGCAAAAACCCGCTTACACGTCCTTAAACGTGCTCTAATGACCTGTATCCAACATCCATTATTCGGGACATCAGAATTACTTAACAGCCCTTGCAGGTCATGGAACCGGGACCATGCATGAGACAGTCAGTGGCTTTACCGTTGAGGCATCTGGGATATGTACAAGTGTTATGGTGTTTAGTATGTAGAGTGTACTATGGCTGTTCCTCCATACTGCAAACAAATGTGTAACTCAGTTGATGTACATATGGATGATACCTATTAATGGTATGTCCAAGTGATGCTTAATGGATATGCTCCAGCTATGGGAATCCATGTCACAGTGAGCCACACACTGTAATGTGCTACACCTTGCCACAACCATAACTGGAGAATGCTGGGGTGACAGATACCTGTCATGGGTACTCCCCATGCTTTGGAACTACATCCCTGATTACATTATATGGAGCCCCTCATTAACACACCAGGGAATCCTTGCAGAATAGGTGGGGAACAGTGATTACACCCTAGGAATCCCGCAATTTGCTCTGCTCCACAGAGGGACAGTTAGTTACTCAATGGGATGGCAACAGCAGACACATTTTGGCTAGGCTTATGAATGGCCTCTGACACTTAGCCATGGACCTACTGATGTACCTAGGAACATGCAGTATCAACACATGCTGTTAGCTTAATTTACTGTTCAGATATTGACTTACCTTTTGACAATAGCAGTTGTGTGTGCAATAGTTGAGGGCTTCCTATGTAGGATGCACACAGTAGACCACCTATACATGACAATTTACAGGTGGTTGTGTGTGTGCCATCCAAGGGCACCCGCAGGCAGGTGCAAGGTGGTGCACTTGCACCCCCCTGGAATGGGCTGACCGGGCGATTCATTTTCTTTTAATTACAATTTGCGCATTTTTCTTTAGTTTTGTGCATTTTTCTTTAGTTTTCTTTTACATTGCATTCTTCTTTAAGAACGGTTCTGTCCGGTGACATCACGTCTGTGAGTGCAGACGTCCTGTTCTTCTTGACTGCCCACCTGCGCTAATTTGAAATTGCTTCTTCGCTACATTTGTGCATTTTTCTTTAGTTTTATTTTACGTTGCGTTCTTTAAGAGCAGTCCTGTCCAGTGACATCACATCTGTGCGTGCAGATGTCCTGCTCTTCCTAACAGCCCACCTGCGCTAATTTGAAATTGCTTCCTCCTGTCCGAAAAGACCACAGATGTTATGATTGCTTCTTCCTGTCTGCCCGCCTCACGGAGAACACCACAGTTGTTATGAAGTAAGTGTAAAGGAACTGGAAATGTTATGAGGTAAGTGTAAGGGAATTTGAAATTTTGCGACCAGAGACGTTATGAAGAAAGTGTAAAAGAACTGGAAATTTAGTACGCTTAGCTGAACTAATGGTGTGTATGTGTGTGTGTGTGTGTGTGTGTGGTGTGTGTGTGTGTGTGTGTGTGTGTGTGTGTGTGTGTGTGTGCGTGTGTGTGTGCGTGTGTGCGTGTGTATGTGTGTTAGTATGCTAAAGTAAGTGTGTGTGTAAGAAGTAGGTAGGTCTGTGTGTGTAAGAAGTAGGCAGGTGTGTGTGTGTGTAAGAAGTAGGTAGGTCTGTGTGTGTGTTTGTAAGAGAGAGGTAGAGGTATGCGTGTGTTTGTATGTAAGTAAGAGGGGGGTAAGGAGTGTGTGTAATGGGGGTTCATACCTCATAATTATCCAGATTTTTGCCTCATATTTTCAGTTTGTTTCTCATAAAATTTTTTTTCTGGCAAATAATTGAGGACTGAAGTCAGAAACTAATGGCAGACATTTGGGTTTGACTTCATATCCTCAGAAAATGCATACTAATGCAAACCTTGTTTTCTTCTATTCACTTTCTAAGGAGGTAGGGGGATGTATATCTGTCATACCTTTCAACTGTATAGATTTTCACATAATGTCTAAATTTTTGTTATATTTTTGGTCTGTTCCTCATAAAAATTCTTTTTTATTGACAAATCAAAATCACTGGGTTGAGCTATGGATTAAAGTTTTTAAATGACATGTGTTTTCGTTTCAGACTTTCATATCCTTTAGAAAATGCATTCTAACACAGATCCTGTTTTTTAGAATCTTTCTAAATGTGTCCCTAGTTTTGGGTCTTTGTCCCTGACATAACAGTCTTTGTCCAGATTTCTTGTGCTAATAGATTGAGAGGAATAGTGTGTGTGTGTGTGTGTGTGTGTGTGTGTGTGTGTGTGTGTGTGTGTGTGTGTGTGTGTGTGTGTGTGTGTGTGTGTGTGTGTAAGAGGGAGGTAGCATACCCCTCAGCTGTACAGGTTTTTGAAGAATGTCTAGATTTTTGCCCCATATTCCTCCTAAAAAGGATTGAAGTTGCTAAATAATAACAGACATTTGAGTTTTAAACATCATATTCTTTAGAAAAATGCATACTAACACAAATCCTGTTATTCTAGCAATTTTTCTGAGTTCATGAGAGCAATATTTACAATCTGTCCCTATTTATTTTAGGCTTTGTCCAGATTTATAGCACTAAGAGTTTGAGGGTGTGTGTGTCTGTGTGTGTGAGAGAAAGAGAGAGAGTGATATGCCCTAGTTAGAATTAGCAGGTGGAATTTGTTTTCGAGTGCATTTTCAATGAATTGTGAGCTTCAAGAGAAGAGAAGTTTACTGCTGCTCATACTGTCTGTTTAAAATGTACAACTGTTTTGTTTAGCAAATGGTATCACTATTGTGGGATAGAATTCTAAGGCAGTGTTGGTAGTATGCTTGCATCTTGATGCAGAGGGCTGAAAGTTTAATTCCCACAGAATGGAGATTTGTAATGAAAGAGGTTTGAGTGGACTTTTATGGTTGAAATGTTCTCAGTTGGGCAGTTTGTCATTATTGGTTCATATGTTTCATTGCTTAAAGGAAAAATGTTCAGAACTATAAATTTAAAACACTCTCTAACAAGTGGTGCTGTATTATACAAGAGATATAATTCAGTTATTATATAATATAATTAATACAGTCAGGAAGGTGAAAGCAAAGAACTTTTGCATGGTTCTAAAAATGTGTGCAAGGAGCCTATGATTTGAAAATAGCCCAAAGGTAAATGTACCCTGCCACTGGCCAGATGCATTTTCTTTGAATGTGGGTTTCAATGCTGTTTCAGTGAATGTGGGTTTCAAAGGTAGAGAAGTTTTAATGCCAAGTCTGTTTCACTGTAAGACTATTGCTTTGTTTAGGTTTAGTAAATGCCTATTAGTGTTTGTGCTATAAAATTTGAAATAAATGGAAGACATTTATTATTATGAACAGCATTTACATTTTTACATGCTTTGCAATCCCTTTACAAAGTGCACTTGTTATTTTGGCACTAATTTCTGATACAACCGTTTTATATAAATTCATGTTTATGCAACAATAATAAACTTGCTTTATGTCGGGCTATTGGGAATTGCATTTAACTTTCATTATCTTGCCATTGTTAAGTATGCAAATCCAAGTATCACAATCGACTGTTTTATCTAATGTTAATCTTGAGTTTGATTTAATGTTGCTGCATTAAAAAAGGGTTATAATGCCCAAGTTAACTATTTACAATATAATTTGATTTCAGGAAATGACTAGTGAGCATAGTGTTTTGTTTTCGCTGTTTTAACAGTTGAACTAGTGACGTCATATCCTGGTTTGCAGTCTACTTTACAGATAAACATTTTAGGTGCTTTGTTCCCTGTAGGTGTCCTCTTCAAGCTGTTTCCATTACATAGGTTCATAGGTTCATAGGTTCATACTAGGCTATCTGCCCTGGGGCATTTATAAGCCTAGCCAGAGTGTGTTTGGCTTTCGCCACCCATTTTAAATTAATTTTGCTATGCCTTTTTTTGAGGTTAGTATACTGTGCTTCTGTCTAACAGTGACACAGAAGTGATAGCCGGGGTAAACCTACGATCTCCCATCCACTCATCAAGATTCCTCTTGAAGAGAGTCAATGTGGGACTCTACCTAACCTGGACTGGGATTTTATTCCAGAGTGAAGGGAGCCTCTGGGTTATGAATCTGTCCCTCCAGCATGTCCTATTTATTTCAGTGCTGAGGTTCAAGTCTCGAGCGTAGTTCGATGGGATTTGGATTTTCTGAGGTGCAGCATGTCCATTAATTCCGGGTTGGACATGGCTTTATACGTCAGGCACAGATCGCCTCTGAGCAGGCGGTATGCCACTGAGTAGAGCTGGAGTTTCTTTAACCGGGCAGCATATGGCATCTGTTTGAGCCCTTTGATCCTCTTGGTGAGGTACTTTTGGGGTCTTTCCAGTTGCTGCAGGTGTCTGGTAAGGTACATCCCAAAAGGGGCATTGTACTCAATTATGGGCCTGATGAGGGATGAGTAAACAGTCACGATGACCTCCCCTGATATAGATGTGAATCCCTTCATGATTAGGTGGGCTATATAAAATGTTTTTCTAACCACTGTGGCCACGTGGTTGTCAAATGAGAGATTGCTATCAACTTGGGTCCCCAGGTCCCTAATGACTTCTTCTGTACTTAATGGATTACCACCTATGTGGTAATTTGTGGGAACTTTGTTTTTGCCAAAGGGGATGACTATACACTTTTTGGCGTTTAGCTTGAGGCCATGGCTCTGGCACCAGTTGTCTGTTTCTATGAGGCCCTTTTGGAGGATGCTTGTGTCGGCTGGAGAGTTGATTATGGCGCCCAGTTTGCAGTCATCTGTGAACTTGGTCAGCCACAGTCCTTCCGTGTTGGCCTGTACCGTCGAGAAATATATACCGAACAAGAGAGGTCCCAGGACTGAGCCTTGTGGGACGCCACTTGTAACTGGTTTGGAGTCTGACATGGCTCCAGCAATTCTAACCATGTGGGTTCTGTCCTTGAGCCAGTTTGCAACCCATCTAGTGACAGAGGGGTTTATATTTAAGCTGGTGAGCTTATCTATAATGCCCGAGTGGGGTATTGTATCGAAGGCTTTTGCGAGGTCCAGCTAGGCTGTGTGGACCACCTTCCCCTCGTCAATGGCCTTGGTGACTGTTTCAAAGAAATCGACCAGGTTTAAGAGGCAAGATCTGCCCTTAACAAAGCCAAACTGAGTAGGATCCAGTGTCTGTAGGTCCCCAATATCTTACAGCCTTTTTTTTTACTTTGGAGTTATGTTTTAGATCTCTAAAATAGTTCTCAGTCTGTCACATTTTTAATTTCTTGGTTTCTTTTTTCCACCTGTCTTATTATTGATTTTATCTTTGTTTTTTCATTGTCTAATTATAACTTTATGTCATTGTCAACACTAAAGATGACCATGCTCTAATCTGTTTTGTACGTTACTTTGTACAAACTGAACAAATCATTGCTATAAAATGCTACATCTAAAGAAATCCCAATCCCTCCACACCACACGCTCCAGAGACCTCAGCCTCATTACCACAATCAACAGAACATGCTGGAGGGACAGGTTCATAATCCAGAGACTGCCCATGCTATGGAATAGACATCCTATACATGTCAAGCAGAGCATCTCACTGGCCCTCTTTGAGAGAAATCTTGATGAGTGGATGGGAAATGGAAAATTCACCCCAGGGATCACTCCAGTGGCTCTACTCAACAGAGGCACTGAGAACTAAGGTCACGTGGCATGATGCCAGGGTAATCCTATGGGTGAGGCTTGTAAAGGCTCCAGGGCCATTAGCCTAGTAAACACCTATGAACCTATGAAATGAAATCCAAATATCTGTAATCATTGTAGAAGTAAAGCATAAAACAGTATGCACACTGAGAGAGTTGAACAGTGTCTAGACAAATGGGGAGGAATAGCCAAGTAATGGGACACTGGAATGGCTGTGTGGGTAGGTGGGGCTGTGTGGGCAGAGGGGGTGGGGTTGCATGGGCGGGGCTCTGGGTTTGCAACCCCCTGCAAAAATTCTTGCGGGGTCCCTTTGTGCCATCCCTTTTACTGTGTGTGCAGATGGAGAAATGTGTCACTCCGTAGGGGTCTACACTGTCAGTGTATGTGCTATACGTTCCCTCTTTGCCAAGACATGGGCATACTGGACACACCTACATCTGCCTACTGGGGCTGGCATAGGGTATTCGTGGTTTGAATCCCTCTGTGCCTGTGGTGCCCTTGGCAATTGCGGTGGGCTGTGAGGGCCTTCACCATTATGTCCCTGCTGCAGCTGTTTCCTCAGGATCATATTATGTAGCATGGCACATACTATGAAGATGTGGGCACACATGCCTGGAGAGTACTGCAAGGCTCCACCAGATATGTCCAAGCAAAGGAACCGTGATTTCAGCTCTATGATGATTCTGGTTTGTGCGTGTGTCTCATTATGGTATTCTTGCATGGGTGTGTGTGCATTTCTGATGGGAGTCATCATCCACAGCTCCAGTGCATAGCCAGCATCCCCCACAATGTGGCCATATGGGATGTCCCCCCTGACAAATACCTGATACAGCTGTGAGGCATGTCAGATGTGGGAGTCGTGGTAGCTTCAAGGACTGCCAGCATACACTTCCATGATAATGCCCTGGGCATTGGACATGACCTGGCAGTTGATGGAGTGGTATCCCTTGCGGTTTATGTAGCACCTACCATGCTCACTGGGTGGTGGCTTGATGTGTATGTGCGTGCAGTCTATTGCACCCAGTACCTCTGGGTAGTCTGCTACACTGTGGAAGAGGTGCATATTGCTGGCCAACTCCTCCTGAGTTTGGGGGAAGTATATATGCTCATTGGCATGTGGTAACAAGGCATCCAGGAACTGGTGGAGTACCCTGGATGCTGATGCCTGTGAGATTCCCATGATATCTCCAATTGGCCTTTGAAAGGTACCTGTGGCTAGTATTCTCAAGCTTACACATACCTTCGTGTCCACTGGGATGGGTTTCCCTCTGTTATTTCTAGCTCTGAGGCGTGGCCGGCACAGCTCAACGATTTGCTGTATGATGACCCTGTTCACCCTGTAATGCTCTACTATCTCCAGATCATCTAGCCCCTGGTAGGTTACCCTTGGTTTGAACACTCTTCTCCTCCTCCGGTGCCTGATTTGGCTGTGGTTGTCAGCATCATCCTCCACACCACCTTCAGTCTCCAACACATGCTGATGAATCACAGCTATGGCAGCTCCCAACATGTACTTTGTAAAAGTTCCCCGTCTGTTTACACCGATGGTGCAGTGTTTGGGAATACACTAGTGTGTGTGAGGTGCCTTCACACTTTATACTATTGTGCTTTGGAAGCTGATGATGTCATAGGGTGTGTATGTACAATCCGAGCTGCAGGGTATCTTACTTATGTGTTTTACTGCAGGTACTGCTATTGTGGTGCCTTTGGTGTTGAATTACACTTGGCTGCCGTGGATCACCTCCTGCCCTTGCCTTCATTTTTCAAACCAATTCCCCTCCCATTGTCAGGCATGCATCTAGCAGCCTGCTTTCTTGTTTTGTACTTTCCCAACCCAGGATTGTGTTGCGAAATGTGTTCTATAGCCGATCTATTGCAGGTTTGCTTTGCTCTGCTGTGACAGTTCTCTTTTCTTTGCAATCCGGCACCTCCCCTTTCTTGTTCTACAGGTTGCTGCTAGCAGCCTTGTTAGCTACCGTCAATGACCCACTCTGAGTTAATAGGTGTTAATTACTCAATTGTACTTTAATTACCCATGCTGCGGCATTTCCTTATTGTCTTACCGTAACTTTCCTGTTTCAGCTGTGGTGCGCGCCTTTGTGCAGCCGTTTACCGTGTTTCGAGCATGTTGTCATCCACATACACATGCGCTTTCGGTCACCTTGTGTGCTCTCAGCTAAGCAAAGCAATGGCTACATCCAAACCCCTATCCTACGACTTTGCTTAGCAACGGGCAACCCAGATTAGCAATGCTCCAATGTGCTTACAGCTACAGTGGCACACCCCTCTCCTGATGTCATGTATACCTCCAGGCCACTCCTCGGTGTTATACTGTTACGCTGTGTGGTACAGCCTTATGCCGGCAAGGCGTTTGCGATTCAGTATTACTTGCCTCATTTGCATGGCATTGACTACTAATTCATAGCTACCGCGCCGAACACTGTCTCCGACCCTTAGCAACTCTTGTGCCTTGGTTGTGGTGTAGCATGCATACCATTGACTATTAAGGCAAAATCATGATTTGTGTTACATTGCATTTTTATGACATCTATATATATTTTCCTTGTGTTCCTGTTTGCGCACACATGCCCTGCGGTTGTACTTTGCGTTAGTGTGGCCATGACATTAAATGTTATTTTTTATGTGTTGTGCGTGTTTTTTTATGCCATTGGCTGTATATTTAGCCATTGGCATATGCTAACTTTGTAATATGTAAGTTTGGTCCGCTTTCATGGCTCTGATGTTCTGTTTGAAAAAATGTAAATCATTTTTTTTGGTTTACATTTCTGTATGCTTACGCTACGCCTGCACCACTTCATGAATCGCTATGTACCTTCACTTGCATGCTGCACTACTGCGCATGGGGTGATTAGCATACATGCGCCGAGAGCTGCACAGCTCTGACGTACGCTGGTAGTGCCCATGGAATTGGATCATACCTGAATCACTCGGCAGCCATATTTCATGTTAGAATGCCTATGCTACACCTGCTCCTGGCGCAAGCTTCATGAATTCTGGGGATGTGTATAATATGTTCTTTTTAAAGGAATTCTACCACTTAAATATTCAATTAAGTTTTTAATTATTTAATTAATTATAATTGGGTAATATATAAAAAAATTGAAGGTGAAGTGAAATCTCTTGTTCTGATGAAGTCACATGATTTTTGTAGCAGGGATGACAAGCACTGTAGCTTAAACTAAACTGAACTGTTATTTTCAGCTGAATATTTGTCTTGTTTATAATAATTAATAACTTGGAAAGTTTACAAATTGGCTGTAATAGTTTTCTCTCTTATCCTCACATTGGAGCACAGTTGGATTGTGATTGAGTTTTGTTTTGTGTACCTACGCTGATTTTTTGCTTTGGAAATATCAGTATAATGTATCAATGATTAAAGGCAGTTGTAGTATAGAACAGGAAATACTGAAACTAGACATTAACACATATACAGGGACACGCACTGGCAGTTTGTAGACATGCTATCAGCTAGATGCTGAATGCACAAAAAATTACTTTATCAAAAAATAATAAAATAAGTAAATAAATAAATATGCACTCGTTCATCTTGAAAGCCTCTCCATTCTTTTTTGATACAGAACACTGTTCTACATAATAGTTTTTTTGAGCTTGGAAAACTAAACAAAGAAATTTGAAGTGTTTGCCCTGAAGCAGCATACAGATAATCCATAAAAAAGATATTCAGCAGTCAAATAGTATACAAAATTCCAATGTATCTCAGTTGCCTTGCTCTTAGCCCTTCTTCCCTTTGGCTAAGAAGGTCAGGATGGTGCTTTATCATGTCACTATAGTGCTTTCCACACTACTCATGAAACAGTGGTAAGGCAGTGGCATCAAACACTGCTCTGTCAGGATTGTGGTAGGCATCGGGTTTACATTGGGAACATTGGTGGCCTTTGTGCAACAAATACAAGACGAGTTTGCTTTCTTTGATGCACAGCAGGGGAGCCCAGTCAAACTCAATACCTTTGGAAGCCATGGCCATCTACCAGCTCACAATGCAGAGAATTACAAAAGCCTTCTCGTGCTCATGCACACTGATTATTCTGGCAGATGGTGTGCAGCAGAGGGCAGCATCATAACAGGATCAGTTATGCTGCCTCCAGTGCTTAGCACAGAAATTGTTATCATGGCATAGTGGTGTTAGAGTGTGAACACTGGCATGGAAAGTATGTTGTAAGAATGCATTGCACACACTGATAGCAGTTTTGTGTTTTATTACCATCTTTAGACACCAAAGTAAACTACTTTTCCTTATATTGTCTCAGGGGTCACTGAGCTGCCCACACATGCTCAATCTGTTTTATAAGTGCAAGTGCATGTATATAGGGTGCCTTTTAAGGCAGCATAACTGATAGCCATGAAGATTAAAAAACAGCCATTCAAAAGCATCTATTAAGTATTGCCTAGTTAACATAACTGCTGTGCTAGAAGGTTTGAATTTATGCAAAATAAACCCAGCAGCTACAGTAGATATCATCTCACAATGCCCAGCAGATTCAGAACTTGTGGAAAATGTTGAAATATGTGAGTTTACTCATCATATTGGTTGTACATGTGTGTTCCCCAGAATTGAACAGTAACTGCTACCATATAATACAATGCTTGCTTGTAAATTACACTGCAAATGTGGTAATGCAAAATGTTTATGTTATAGCTTAGAAGTACACTCATGCAGGAAAGTGTGAAGAGTTTATATTCTTCGGTAGGCTACTTTGAGATGGAAGGGTACATATTTCTGTGCAGTGTGACATTCCAGTGCACTGCACATAATATAATGATTCTGTGTACGTGTGACATTCAGCCATTGTTGTGTTACAAGTATGGAGGTCTAGATGTCTGTCATGTCTAGTGTTATTGTGATCTGATACCATTTGTAGCCTGCTAACCCCCTTATAGAGGTGGCCATGTACAGGCTGCTAAACCATCTTGTACTCGACAGCTTATGCCATACTGACAGTTTACATTATTTGGGATGAACTGTCTTATGGACATATTACTCTTTGATACACCTACAGAAGGTTACATAGCAAGGAAGCAAGATATGTATGTACACATTCTTTGTGTTTGTGTTAAGGAGATGTGTATATGTATATGCACTTTGTGTGTATGTTACGGAGATTTGTGCAAATGTATATGTGCTTTGTGTGTTAAGGATGTGTGTGTTTGTATATGTGCTTTCTGTTTGATGTTTAGTGGATCTGTAATGATATTCACAAACATTAATATACACCATTGTACTGAGAATTTACAGACAGAAGGGTGGTGTATAATATTGATAGGAGTAATTTAAGAAATGGATTAGAGCAAGGTATTAGAAGGCATAAGCATGTTTAAGTGCTAATATAGACATATTGATGGAATGGGTATTTGTTTCTGCTAGATGTCACACTTCCAGCCCAGCTATTGGGAATTTTGTAAATAATTCTATGTCATTTATGAATATTGACATGATAACCATAGCATGCCCTATTGGAATAGAACAGGAATGTACCTGCACTATTGTGACTGTTTAGATGTATATGCTTAATGGAAACTGGAACACAGGAGGTTAACATGAAAAAATTCAGAGAAAATAGTTGAAATTAAATAGTTTTTATAGTTACTGGGCCATAAACAGAAGATGGTATCTCTCAGTTTCAGTGCAGTAGCAGACACAATGTGTAGGGCTGGAAGTTTTTGTATTGTCTTGAAAGAGAAATAATTATTAAGTTTGAGATGTAGAAGTATTTTATTTTTTTATGACTTCCAGGATCTGCAAACATTTGAGAGATGTGTATTTTTCACAGAGAGATGCTAACTTCTGTTAGTTTCTGACAATGGGGCTCTAGCTTTGGCACTGAAAGTCAGGTGACAAAAAGGTATGTCATCTAAGGTAACCCAGCAGTAATATTTGATATTAATTTAAGAACTCACTCAGAGAGAGATTGTGCATTTTGTATTTTGTGTTTGACCAGGAAACATCCACTCATCTGCACTTGTCTTGCTGTAAGTAAGTTTTTAGGGTATAGTAATTATTTTAGATTCAGATAGGAATATAGTAAAGTGTAGCTTAGATGTTTTCTTTATTTATTTGAGACTGTCCTGCAATGTTAGTTTTAAAAATTTCCTGTGATTTTGAGCTCTGATGCAACTGAGTACTTACTGAGTATTGTCTTGTTCTTTTATTATTTATTATTAAATATATTTAATCCTTTTAATTGTGGCTGGTCTGTTTGTAGATATTTAAGGTCTTAAAAGTACTTATTATCTATTTGGTGACACTGCACAGGCTCATCCTAAATAGCCTTGCTCTTGGTCAGACTGCCATTTGAATTGATAATAACATTACACAGCAGGATCGGACACCCTTTGTTAAGAGCCTTAAAGTAGCTGATAAGTAGTGGCTGGTGGCAGTGGAAACTACCTTATAGTCTGGACAGAAGGGGGCATAGCTAGTAAACCTGTGTCACCGTCAGCCTTTCTCAGGAGAGAGAGTGTGTGTGTGTGTGTGTGTGTGTGTGTGTGTGTGTGTGTGTGTGTGTGTGTGTGTGTGTGTGTGTGTGTGTGTGAGTGTTGGTATATAAATCAAATCTGAAAGAATTTGTGTGTCAGCTACTTGGGCTGGAACACAAAGCACTGTTTGGACAGAGGGGGTACTAGAAATCTTTGTTTGGCTACTCAGCTGAGATCTCAACCCTATAACTGTGCCAGTGAGGATTCTTATTGGGGATCTGGAGAAAGGGAGAAACAAGCCTAGACTGACTGTGATCTCTGTGTGTCTTAAGGGAAATTGCACTTTACTGTGTGTGTACCTGTCATCCTCCCAGCGTGTACATTCCCCACTGTTGCCAGTGATGAGGACTGAGGCTCCTTGATTAATTGGCCAGTGTAGGGGTGTCACATTAAATTAGAAGCAGGTATAATAGTTTAAGTACTACAATAAAGTACAGTATTAGAAGCAGATAAGCAGGTTTAAGTGTTAATAGAGAAGTAGTGATGGAATAGTAATTTGGTTGTGGAAATTAGAAGTAGGTATAGCAGTTTAAGAAGTTCAATAAAGTGAGGTATTATAAGGAGATACATAGATTAAGTGGTTTAGTGCTTTAAAGAGAAGTAAAAGAAGGTGATGAAACATTTTAGAATAAGCTAATTCTGAGATGAGGAGCTGGAACAAAACCAGGAGGTAGAGAGGAAGTCTTTTAGTAATGCTTTGAAATACTGAAGGCATTTGATAGATCTGATTGATATAGGAATTTTATTCCAACTTCTAGCTGCATTACTGGAATAGAGACTGACACCGCAGCCCTTTGTGGTTTGTCAATGGTAATCAGTTGTTTATCATTTGACTATAGGGGATGATTTGGTAGATAGAATTGGAGTATGGGGCTAATTTCTGGGAAGGCAAATGAGCTATAGAGAATTTTGTGGGTTAAAGTGAACTGGGTGTAAGAAATATGGTGAGGAAGTTCAAGCCAGTTAAGTGTTTTCATTACTAATCAGTAGAGAGACTGGTAAGTCTTTTGCAAGCAAATCTGACATCATTGTTGTAGCATTGTTCATGTTTAGAACTAGGTGAGGTTTATAGGTTGGTCATGATAGGGGCTTCATATATGACAGAGGGTAAGCGGTAAGTGGTAGCTAGAGTTACCTTGACAGAGTATGTAAGGAATTTATTTATTCTATGAAGGGTGCCTATTTTTTGATGGGGTTTCTTGAGGCTTTTGTGGATATGTAAATCAAATTAAAGATTGTCATTGATTGTCATGCCAAGTAGTTTTGTAAAGGGCAGTTCCCTGTGCTTTCTCCTATTAGCCTGGTGAACTTGGGCATCCTGAAGCAATGTAACAACTGCCTCATGTACACTGAAAACCTTCTCCTCTTACCTCCCAACACTCAGACTTGTGGGAGATGCACTTATATATCCAAATTGGAAGCCACACACTCTCCAGCCAAGACCAGAGTAGCTGGTCAAGAGGAGAAGGTCAAAACTTGCGCCACACCACATGGAACACATAGCCCTCCATAACACACACCACCACTGCCTTCACAGAAAAATACAAACTACACACCCACCTTCATGGAGGCTCTCAATAAAAATCTATCCAAACAGCAGAGACCACCAAGGCAGAAAAGCACTTGACCACCACAACACAACACTAATCATGAGACACATAACTCTCCTAAACAGTGTTCCACTCAACCAAAGCCCCTAAGGCAAAACAACATGCCCAACACACTAGTCATAGGTGACTCGATAGTGAGGCACACTGATGTCCTACTCACTAGGTTGAATAAAGAGAAAATAACAGTCAGCTTCCTGTCAGGTGCCAGTATCCACCACATGACGCACACACTCAGGTCCCTCAACAACAGGGACAAATATGACTCTGTCATTGCACATGTGGGTGTGAATGACCTGAGGCATATCTCCCTGGACTACATGAAAAGAGACACGGAGTAGCTCTCAGAATATGTAGCCCAGGCAGGTATGACTCTAGCCCTGAGCAGCCTCCTACCAGCCCCCAGAATGATGCCACAGTACAAAGAGAAAATGATTGATTTCAACAATTGGCTAAGTTTCTAGTGTCAGTCATTCTAATGGGTTCTAATATCTGTCTGCCTGGGATAACATGATTGACAGACCTCGATGCTTTGCCAGAGAAGGCCTGAATCTGTCACCCCATGGGCTTCTGAATACTAGCCAAGGCTCTTGCCACCCCTATAGTGCCTTTTTTAGGTGGTGTTCCAAAGAACAAGTTACCATAGTAACAGCTACAAACAAATGCAATCTGAGGGTCATGCTGCTCAATGCTAGAAGTGTAAATCTCAAAATGCACTCGCTCGAAGCAGTCCTTAAAATGGAGAACATCAATATTTATGCTGTAACAGAGACCTGGTTCAAGGCAGCAGAAAGCACCCCTGCACTACCCAGCTATAACTCATTCCACACCTTTCGGCCCCAGAACATGGACCGAAGATCCAAAGGTGGTGGTGTTTCCATATTCATAAAGGATGTGCACACCTCCAGACTGGTAGCCCAACATAACACATCAAAGATACTCCATCTGCAGCTAACATTGGGTAAGACAGCAATTCAGGTTGTAGCCTGCTATAGGTCTCCAACCATGTCCCAAGACTCACATTCCACGTTGCTAAGCACCCCAGAGAAAATTAGGGTCCAACCTAACACGCTCATACTGGGTGACTTCAACTACCCCTCCATTAACTTGGAAAATTACTTATGTAACAATACACTTGCCCAACATTTCCTGGAATTCATTAATTCCAATGCCCTGGACCAGCTCATTCTTACCCCCACTAGAGGTAGCAACATCCTAGACCTGATCATTACTAACATGGGTGACTGTTGCTGTACACCAATAGTCAAGTCCTCCCTAGTTATGTCCGACCACAAACCAATTACCTTGGAAATCCACCCCCCCCCCTGCAAAGCTAACCACCATGAAAAACTTCTCCAAAGCTAACTTTGGGCTCCTAAAACAGAAGTGGCTAACTTAACGGCACCCATGCAAATGGAGAATAGTTGCATGACCACCAAATCATACACTAATGCACTGTACAAACATGTACACAAAAGCATGGATCTCGTCTACCCAATAGAACCAAGATGCTCTCCTCCAAAAAGGAAGCCAATCTGGTGGTCTCCTGCCATAAACAAACTCTACAACTGACAGAGGAAACTGATGTGGAATAAGGTGAAGTCCCAAAACTGGAAAAAAACCCTTATCAGCCTCAACAAAAAGTTGAGCACCAACTTTACCCCTCTACCCCCCCCCCAAAGGACCAATCCCAATACCAGTAGATTGTCAGGCACCCAGTATTACTGCTGCACAGATTAAAACAGCACTGTCCAAGGCCAAGAATACAGCTTCTATGGGACCTGACAATATCCCTGGCTGTGTTCTACATGAACTACAGAGTGAACTGGCACC
>NC_056728.1:1783043477-1783163477 GCF_019279795.1 Protopterus annectens | reverse complement strand
CAAAGTATATTACCTACTATTCTGACATACTACAGTATAATATACTATTCATTCATTCACTCACAGGGATTTCATTATTGGATGTTAATTTAGGTAATTTGTTGTGGTGCTTTTACAAGTTACGATTTATCATGTTTTCCACTTGTGGATCCAGACACACAGGAAGGATATTGTGAACAGACCTACCCTAGTAGGGGGATGTCTTCTGCTGAGGTATACTCCACCTTGGTTGCCATAAGCTACACTGAGCAAGCAGAAGACAGAGATAGATGTCATGCTGGTTGCTGTCCACACCATGTAAGCCACCTGCGTTTGCTCTTTCAATGGTTGAAACTCATCATATGAGCAGTGCCATATTACAGGGACAGGGTAACAATACTGTAGTCTTTTCTGAGATGGTATGTTTTGTATGAGGTCTGTGTAATGACCTGTGCAATTGCATGGCCACATGTGCCTTAGAGAGTTTGCATGAAGAAGGTGTTCTTATACCACCAGGCATCACAGCAGATGAGCATACAATTGCCGGTCTACCTTTGTCTTCAGTGGTCAGCTCCATTCTGACAAGGGAAAGTCACATTCAAGCACACCTGGTGCCACCATATCAACCATGCCATTTAGAGTTGAGGGGGTACCTTATGATGTGCATGTCCACATGGACAATGTGCTCATAGGGTCAGAGTTTTACAGGTACTTACCAGGCTATTAATCCATCAGGATCTTCAGAAGTTTAGTCCTGCATTCCCATGAAATCTTTAGCCTTTGTAATTTAAGAATGAATAACCCAGAGACAGGTAGAACATTTACATGCTCCACCTATCAATAAGGGACAAGGGTGCTAAATCTTAGCATCATAGGATCATAGGAGGTTACTAGGCTAATGACCCTAGAGCCCTTACAAGCCTAGCCAAGTTTTAACCTTATGTCACAATCAGCACCTATCACCCCTGTCCAAGAGGGATATAGGTGGAACCCCTGTGTTGAATTCATGGTCACCTATCCAATTGTCCAGATTGCATTTGAAGAGGCCAATAAGGTGCTCTGCTTGATATGAAGTGAAAGTCTGTTCCAAAGGTGTGGTAACCTCTGGAAGACAAATCTGTCCCTTCAGGAGGTTCTATTAATGTCATGTATCAAGTTAAGGACATTAGAACCAGTAACCCGTGTACCATTTGACTTACACATATGCAACATTTGCAATAACGCAGGGTCAAAGATTGCTTTATATGCAAGGCAGAGATCACGTCTGAGTAGTCTGTCTGAAACAGAATAAAGTGACAGTGATTTCAAATGATCCTCATAGGACAGATGCTGAAACCTTGAATTTTCCTTGTGAGTAAAATTGCTGCAGGTGCTTGGAAAGGTACATGCCAAAAAGGGCACTGTACTCAATTAATGGCCTGATGAGGGAAGAGTACAGGGAGGTTATAACTTCTTTTTTTCTGGAGGCAATGCCCTTACTTATGAGATGAGCAATGTAGAATACCCTTCTTACCACTATGGAGACATGGTGATCAAAGGTAAGGTTGCTGTCAACCTGTGTGCCCAGGAAACCACAGAGTGCATCCTCAAGGAATAGTTAGCAGAAACATCACTCTTACTGAAAGGGAGGAATTTGTGTTTTCCTTTCCATTCATCCAGACTATTTTTGAATAGAATAAGAGACGTACTTTGCTTGATGTGGAGAGGAACATGATTCCGAAGAAGTGGTATTCTCTGCAAGATTATTCACTTTAGGGGACACTACTTACATTCAAAGAGCTTTCCTTCTTCTTGGAATGGTGTGGATAGTGCCTTGATATTCCTTGTAGAGGATAATCTCATGGAAAGGGGTGCACAGGGTCTGCACACTGATTTTTTGAGGGTGCCCTGCAGTTGGCTGTAAGATACCATGAAAATGCTGCAACGTCTGCTGACGCTGTGTGCCATTGCATATACACATGCAGTTACAGTTCCATGTGGCCCAACTCCACACACATTTGCAACAATGGATACAGAGCCCACTTCTTGCTCAGTGTACCCCAATTTTGCCACACTCTCCTATTGATCCATATCCACTAAACCAATTTATGCTCAAGCATACCAACATACATATTCTCTCTCTCTCTCTCTCACACTTTCTCACACACACACAAACACACACACACACATATAATCACTGTTTGTTGACACTTGTCACTATGACCCATCCCACCTTATGGATATGATGATAACTGTGTCCTGCTCCCTCTACTTTGTTTCCCGGGAATCCTACATCTGATACATGATGTAGCTAGCCTATTAATGGAGTAGCAGAGCCTGATGAAGGTTTGAATCCACCCCTTCTTCTTTTCTATACACTGCTTTATTCCACCTGATAGTTATGAGCTGGCCTCTGCCTCTTTGCCAGTGGCATGATGCACTGCACTTGCCTTTAACTGGTATAGTTCTCCCATGCAGTTGACTCCTTCACAGGTTCCTCCTCCACTGCAGAGTCTGGGACTTCCTTGTCCTGAATGTGTCTGCTCTGCTACAACTGTTTAAGTATAATGATGCAATGAAATTTAACACATGTTGAGAATAGCTTTTACAGCATGCATCAGGGTCATACTGCAGGGCACACCAGTACACCCAGACAGCAGAAGCAGGTCCTCAGCAGGCCAAATACATATTCAACAATGACCCAAGTTTTTGACAGGACATAGTTGCAGCCATTCTATGTTATGTTCTGGGGATTTCTGATAGGTTTTATTAATCATCGCTCCAGGGCACATCCAGCATTGACAGTAAGATGTCTCTGGGTAAAATCACTGGTATAGATTGCATTATTGCTATATGTGAAAGTCATGGGTATTGCCTAGGTGGCCTGCAGACACATTGCATATTATTTTCTGTTCATTACAGGTCATCTGGCAGGTGACAGAGTAGAAGTCTTTGAGATTACTATACCTTCATCATTATTTTCCTATTTGGGCTTTTATTGCAGTGTGGGTACTGTCAATGAATCCCACTTTCTCATGGGAAGTTGGCTGCATCATAAAAAGTGCACAAGGTGTTGACTAGCTCCTCTGTGGTATGTGAAAAGTACATATACTACCCCACATACTGTAGCTTGGCATTGAGGAGCTGGTGATTATGCAAGATGCAGATGCCTGAGATTCACCCATCAGGTTGCTGTAAGGTTCCTGTAGCTAGTATTCTCAAAGCCACACATACCTTGATGTCCATAGAGATAGGTCCTCCATGTATTACATAAGCTTGCATATGTGACAACACTTTTCAGCTTTCTGCTGCATGGTGACTCTATCTGCATGATAGCAGTCCACAATTTCGGTACCGTGACAGAGGGCATGGTATGCCAGGCATGAACATATGACACAGTGCTGCCAAGTGTGACAAAGTGCACCACTATGACTACCAGCAAAGAGTACAGCCTGTTACAGATACAGGTTTATTGGATGAGATGCTACCTTATGTGTCCGTTTCCTACTTGCCCTCTGTAACTCCAGGACTTTACTGTGGTCATTAACTCTAAAGGTATCACATCTCATTGTGGTATGTATACATCTCTAAACAGTTCTGCCATGTTGTTCATACTCATTTACATTCACAGGTGCCCTCATTTTAATAATGTCACTCATTCCATCCATCCATCCATCCATCCTCAACCCCTTTTCCCATTAGTGCACATGAGGTCGGGATGTCACTTCAGCAGTGACAATCATCTCAAGCCAAGGTTTACATCACTGGGTGGTTAGCCCTGCTGCAGTAGTTCATTCGTACCACTCACTGGCACATGCACTCTCACCTATGGTCAATTTGTAGAGTGTCCAACCCACCTACTGCATGTCTTTGGAATGTGGAAGGAAACTGGACCACCTGGAAGAGACCCACATGATTGCAGGGAAGACATGCAGACTCCGCACAGAAGGCCCCCCAGCCAAGAATTGAACTGGAGAACCTTTTGCTATGAGGTAACAATGCTAGCCACTGCACCACCACAGACACCCTATTTCCCTCTCATTAGCTCACTATTTGCATACAACATAGGCCACAGTATTTCTTGTGTTTCTCTGTTCAGCCCCATTGTGTTTCTGAATCTCCCACCATGTGCATGGTCACACATTGCACAAAAACAATTTCCATGATGGAAAAACATACTGAGTTATGGAGTTTTAGTCAGTAGTAATAGTCTAAAACCAGTTTTACTTTTTAAAGTGATAAACACAATCAACTGGAGTGGCTTCCCCTGCTTGAATTTATGCCAGTAATGACAGTGAACTGATACAATGTACTAGCATCCAGAAGAAAAAGTGTTCAGTACTTCTATGTTTTTATTATTCCTCAATAGTCATGGTGCCCAGCATACCAGCCATAAATCGACAGATATCAAGCCAACATACATGACTAAACATTAAAGACAATTTGTACAATAAACACGTCCTACAGATAATCAAATTAACAGGAGAAACAATATGAAAGGAAACATTTGCCATTTTCCCTTAGATGTCATGATTTACCATCTTCTGCTGGTATAGTCTAAAACAAGTAAACAATACGCTATCCAAAATGGCAAAATACATAAGCATGCATGCATTTGATGTGCTGAAAATAACAACATCATTGAAGAATGAAACTTCAAGTTCCTTCACCTCTTTTGTGGATTTGGTAATTATTCCTATGTTGCTTAAAAAAATAATGCTAGAGATGTGTGGATTTATTGAGCCTATTACTTAAAGCATTACTCCTGTAGCTCTGTGGATTATACTAATACTACAGTTTCACAGCACTCAGTTTTCCAGGTTTGCCCTTGTCAGGAATGTCTTCTGGATTGAGTCTGTATATCTTCCCCGTGGCCATCCGAGCTTTCAGTGAGTATGGAGTCTTCATACCTTATCTCAAACAGAAACTGTGGGTGATGTGGTGATTCCTCAGATTGCCTGTAGATGCTCATGCCATATGTGAGTGAATATGTGTGTACATCCTTTGATTGGTTGGATCCCCTTTTGTAACAGTTTCTCTGCCTTACGCACACCGAGTGCCATGATAATTAGATTTAGCCAAAGTCCTAAAATGGATTAACTGACACCACGAAATGAATAAATGAAAGAAAAAAATGTAAGCATTCCGTATCTCATACTTTGTAGTTAGAACTGCTTACCTGAATTCTATTGTTCCACTGATGGATAGGATGACCTTTTTTGCTGCTGCTATAGTATAATATCTTGTGGAATGTGCTGATCCTTCTATCTCCCTGTCTGTCTGTCATTCTATGTCAGTCTCTCTTTCTCTTTTTGCACTTCAGAAACTCACATGGCATCTTACATAGAAAATAGATGCTACCATATTTTTCCAGCTCTTCAGTCCAATAGCAGCATGTGTGAAGCTCTGTTTCTGCAAGTACCCTTGTCCAGCTAGCTGGAACTGAATTGGAAGAGAGATGATGAGAAGCAGTATAAAGCATATCAAGGGCAGAACTGGTCCACATGAACGTGGGACTTAGTTGCTGCAACTCCTGACAGTGAATGTGATAACTGGCAATCAGCCTCATCTGCTGCACTGAGAAGAGTACCCTTTCCAGGGTCTAGCTTTTTATATCTCCATCTCAGTTTTCCACAAAGTTAATTTCAATTACAGCATGATATATAAAAAAGAAACTAGCAAGGCATGAATTTTACACCCTCTTATATTTAGTGTGATCTCGGATATTTAGTAAAAAGGATAGAAAGAAATGCTATTTTATATATTATAATTTATTTATAATATTTT
The DNA here is from genome assembly GCF_019279795.1 of Protopterus annectens. Classification (NCBI taxonomy): domain Eukaryota; kingdom Metazoa; phylum Chordata; order Ceratodontiformes; family Protopteridae; genus Protopterus; species Protopterus annectens. The sequence goes on along the minus strand of NC_056728.1, from coordinate 1,783,157,732 downwards.
GCACATTATGTGAAATCAAAACTGAAAGAAACCATTATCTGCTTTGACTAAACATCACTGAATGGATTGCATCAGGACTTACCTCTACATCATGGTCCACATGGACCTAAGTGCTTGATGTACAGCCAACTTACATTCTGGTTTTAAAGACAACTGTGCAAGCCGCTGTGTTGTCAGCATGAACTCTGTTGATGATTGTCAAAATTCAGATTACTTAACATTTCCCTGTGGGCTTCCATATGATGTTCATAGCTAGAAAACATATAATTTTTGCTGTTTTGTTCACAAATAGTATTAGAAGGTCAAAACTAGGTATATACACTTTTGGACTAGCCAGAAGTAATATATCAACAGTGTTCTTTCTATTCCATTTCTGCTTACACTCTCAAAGTCTGCCATCTAACAAATGTCAGAGGAACTAGGCATTACTTCTATGGTTACTGTCTCTTGTCCCTTACAAGACCTTGATATTTTTCTGTCCTGTCTCTTCAGGCTCCTCAGTATTCCTGCCAAGATAAGTCATTTCACCTGATCATACCTCTCCGATCATTCTTTGCAATACCGCACTGCTTAATGGTAGTACATTTTATTATTCCACTAACAAGAGAGGTTCTTAATTATCCTACCACTGAATTCAAACACAGTACAAATTGACTGCATTACATGTGCTTTTATTAATCATAGTCCAAACCTCTTAATTCCACATAAAAAGGTTAAAAAACACTGTCACTATTACTTTAATTTTAAAATAACAATGCATTTCTGAAAACTACTATATTCTTGTGTATCCTTATGTATTAGGTCTGTAATATATTCAGTTTTTAAATACATGCGTGAAAATCCTTCTAAGCTGTAAATTACAGTCTATGATATCTGTGTAATGGGGGACAGTCAGCTTTCTACCATATGGACATTTAGTTAATTTTCTAATGACAAGAAGAAGACTGAATGTCTTTATTTTATGGAATCCCATATTATCCATATACAAGATTCATAACTCACAACATTTAACTATTATGTTTCAATAATTGTCTGTGCAAAACAGGACATGCGAAATTCAGTTCATTTGTCTGGATCATCTTATTTGCTATGCTCTGCGAACTCCATTTTCAAAATTAAGTAAAACAATCAAAGACACACTGACTGATTCTGCATGCCTGTCACTCCAGTCATTTCAACAATATTAGTGTAGCCATGCAATATGACTCTAGCAGCATAAAAGAAAACCGAAGCAGAAAGACAAAGAGAATATCTAAAAGAGACAACAAGCAAGGACTTTGGTCCTGTATCTAAACATACTGTCAGCCATATTATATGCTCAACATATTGATTTTATATAAGCAAAGTGCATCATCATCAAGGCAAGGAAGAGGCATACTCAGTAACATCAGACATTATGTGTGTGCAGAAAAGTAAAACTTCAAGCTCATTATTAGCATATTATTTTCATAATTGCTTGTTCTAATAAATATAATTGATGCAGATTTCTGCATAAGAGAACCATTTAAAATTCTTGTTATACTCATCCCGTCATAAATAACTATATCTTAGCCAAAAATAAAATGTGGAATAGCTGAGGTCTGGTCATTTCAAATTCTTATCTATAACAAAATATTGGACTGGTTATTTCAGTCACATTTCATTTGCACATATCAGAAATTGCTGCTTTTGAAGACTAGACTCATAATGTGAAGGCCATCATTTTATACATTCTTGATTTCCTATCATTTCCTTTCCAGTTACTAGGGTAAGTGGGATAATGGACTTCTCTGGATGCACACATGTGGAGAACTGTGCTTCAGTGCCACCCGCTGATGTTTGACAACTGTGTGATAATGATGCAGATGATGCAAATAGTATGCATTAATGTGTATATGGAAACGGTGACATTAATGTACCCAAGTAGTATAAATGAGTTGACAAAATCATTGTGATGCTAAATGGGTGCATTTATTCATAACAGAACCAGACAATGCCTATTTCTAATATTATCCATCATAGGTGGACACAGTTTGTAATTCCTGTATTTACAGAATATTTCATAAAAATTGATTACAGTTCTCAGACATTTTGTAAATACCCATAAATGCTGATTCAACTTTAAGGTGAACACATCAGATATTTTATCACAGAGTTTAGCTTTATATATAACTTTGTACAGAAAATATAGACACATAATATCATATATACTATAGTATTTTGACAAAATGTTCTCTTACAGCTCAGGTGAAATGTGGAAATACATGTTTAAAACCTCTCAGAATTATTATTACATTTACTCTGAAAAAGCTTAAAAGAATGTAAACTGTGAACATTTATAAAGTCCTACTGTGACACACACACACACACACACACACACACACACACACACACACACACACACACACACACACACACACACACACACACACACTTTCAGGCAATTATTATGTAATGTAATTAAAAAATAATTCATGGCCTGATATGCAGACTATGTGACCAAATGACCATTCAGTAAGACTTCAGGACAAGAGATTAAGCACCAATAAAGGTCTGCAGACTGCTCAACTTGGGGGGGGGGGGGTGAGATTATGTCATCTCTGTTGCTTGCAGATGTCGCTGCTCTTTTAGCCTTAAATCTCTGTGATCTTCAGCATGAAGTGAAACAATTTGCTGTGACTTGTGAAGTGGCTGTGACAAAGTTCACTGTCTCCAAAGTAAAAGGTATCCAGTGTAGGAGTTTAAGTACCTTGAATATGACGTGAGAGGAGGCCAGAAGAATTCTCAGTGGTTGGGTACAGTGATAGTCGTAATGCATGGACTTCATTCTGCTGTGTTGGTGAAGTGCATGCTAAGTGATAACAGGAAGTTCCTTGTTTACTAGTCAGTCTGTGTTCCCACCTCATCAGTAGCCATATGCTCTGGGTAGGAAGTGAAAGGATGAACGGATGCTTATACATTGCACAAATGGAGATTATTCACATAGTAACTGTCATCACATTCTATGAAAGAGGAAGGAGCTCAGGAAGCAAGGATTATGTCAGAAACCATTGTTCTCTCAGGCCAACTGGACTGAGTAGTGGTGGCTTTGCACTGTAATGATAATGTCCTTAGATACATCCAGTCAGAGAAGTACTATGCATGGCTCACTGGGTGAAAGACCCAGGAAAGACAGAGAACATGTGGGAAGAATTTTATCCCTGAGTTTGCTTTGGAATGCCTTTGGATCACTTATGCTAAGCTATAGCTTCTTGCTATAGACAGGAACATCGATTCTTCTGTGCTCAGCATTCTAACACTATGACATTCAAAAGGACAACTGATTTAGAAAATGGGTCAATGAATGGCTCACATGCAGGACTATATTATTGTTAATAAAACAGTTTTGGCTTGTTCATAGGTTGTTGGTAGGCTAACAGCCTGTAGGGCCTTTACAAGCCTAGCCATGCACCCCAAAAAAAACATTTGGGCCCAAAGTATCAAGAGCACCAATACTGGGAGGTGGCATCTTAGTATGGAGGTAACAAAGGATTTCTAGAGGGCTATTAGTTAGGATAATACTTTTCTAATTGACAGCCTCTGTCCATAAGGGACATGGGAGATTGACCAAATACATTTACAATTTCTATTCTGATTGTCAAAGTTCTGTTTGAATAGGATCAGGGGTGAACTGGTTTTACATGGATGGGAGCTTATTTCATAGTGCAGGGATCCTTTGGGACACATATCTCTCTCTCCAGCATGTTCTGTTCATGTCACAAATGAAGTTCAGACTCCTGGATTTAGTGCCCTTGGTTTTGTGTATGTGCAGCAGATCCATCAGAGCCTAAAGTGCTCTGGAGATGCTGAGGATTAAACCCAGGATCTCATACATGCAAAGCATGTGCACTGCCACTGATCTACATCCCCATACTGTCGTCTTCTTGCACATGCATGTGCACTGCCACTGATCTACATCCCCATACTGTCGTCTTCTTGCACATGCATGTGCACTGCCACTGATCTACATCCCCATACTGTCGTCTTCTTGCACATGCATGTGCACTGCCACTGATCTACATCCCCATACTGTCATCTTCCTGCACATGCATGTGCACTGCCACTGATCTACATCCCCATACTGTCGTCTTCTTGCACATGTTGCCTGGTGAAAGAAGGTGTTATACAGCATGTGAACACTAGGAGCTAAACACTGACAAAGCACATATTGATTGGAATTCAGTAACACATAATTTACTTTGCAAACAGTTTGAAGATACATGATGACACAGATGTGCCTTAAACCATGCTCACATACAGTTAAAGCCTAACAAGGAGCCTGGCTACATGGTCAAAAGTCAGGTTGAACTCTCCAGATCACTCCAGTGACCAATATATGTAATAAGATACCTGCTGTAATAAGTTGCTGTCCAACATCATGTAAATTCTAGTGACTGCAAATAACACTTAGACATGAGCACCTGACTGACACTGACACATGGCTCATAGCAGGGAAGTGACTAGGAAGTCATTTATTCTTTTACCTTGTGATTTATAATTGCTTACCAGGGTACTGCACTAGATCTTCTAGACCTTGTTCAGGAAATCATGAATGATAAAAATGAAAAATAAGAATAAAGAAATATAAAAAAATAACCTCACTAGCTATGGAAGAAAGAACATTTGTCTCCTTTGTGAACAAGGAATTTTTAGGCAGGTCTGAATCTGGAGTACGAGTGAAGGTTGTTTATGTTGGAAGACTAAGATTCACAGAGTTCTGAGGTCATGATAGAAAAGTAGTAACCTGAGCAGCATAGATTATCTATGTAAATTATTATGCATGATTGCAAGGATTAATGTATTAAAGTGACTCATGATAACAAGTGGAAAAACACTGAAATACAAACAGTAAGGTGCAAGGCAGACCACATGGAAAAATATGTATATATAGGTAGTAATATGTGTAATGTACGTAGCCCTACACTTGTACCATAAAGGGAAAAGAAAAGGTAAAGCATACTTCAAAAAATTCACATTAATTTTTATCTCAGTATATTCTGCAGTATTTTGGGATATTGAATGCTGCATTTGATTTAAATATTGAGGAATGCTCTATTTTTGCATTGCTAATGGCATTGTATGTTGTAAATGCTATGCAAATTATGTATATAATGTTTTTTAAATAGCAGTGTTTAAACATTTGAGTAATGTTAATTTATTAGATAGAGGAAGAACTCTCGCATGTTGGGTTAATTGATCATTATGAGATCAATTATGTTGCCTACTGTTAAATTAAAGCATTTTTTAAATTATAACAGATTGATAGAGTCTCAAGGGAGAGGCACATAGTCCTAAGCATAAATTCATTAAATCTCAAAGAAGAGGCTTGTTGTCATAGAAGGTTCTATTGCAGACTGTCATTGAGCCTTAATTAGGCATGTGCCCTCATGGCTGGAGACAGAAGCTCCAAAGAAGAAGAAAGGTGTCTTCGACTGTCTAGATTGGAAAGCTCTAGAGAATCGGTGTTACCAGAGGTCAGGAGTGGGATGCTCTGAATGAGGAAACGTTCATTTGCAGTAGGCAGCAATTGCATCTTGCTGGACCAGACATTAGGTTGATACTTCACAGATGGACTTTTAATGCCAGTAAGATGGCAAGACTTCAAATGTGTGATCTTAGATATCTCATTAAACTATGCTTAGAACCTGATACTAATAGTAAAGTAGAAATGGTACAATTGCAGAATGGTACAGATTTAAATGGACATTGACTGTTAATATCAGAAAGTGGGTATTTCAAAATGATTCCAAATGGACTAATAATATAACTGCAATTAAAAGTGTTTGAGCAAATTATACTTTGTTAAAAAATAAAATGTGTGTATCTAAACCTTTACCAGTAGATAACAAGTCAGCATCTCCTTTGATGTGCAATGTGCCTGCACTAAGTAACTTGTTACAAGTATGGAAAGAAAACTTGTATACCTGGATTTTGCATCAATAAAGGAAACAGTGTTACTTGATAGGAATGTGAAAATGTCTGAAATGCACGATGAGAAAGAAATACCTAAAGAATGTGAAAATGTAAATGTTAAAAACTATAGAATCTGCATTATGTTGTTGTGCAATGTCTAACTCAGTGAAATTTTGCAGGGCAATAGATTACAAGGTTTACTGATTTCGGGCAGTATGGTCACTTTAGTTAAAACTCCTATGTAATAAGCGTAAATGCAATAACAAGCAAAAGCATAATTTGTTGTCACAAAATCAAAAGAGAATATCCCATTACAGCTATAGACTTTCTGACCATCTGAGGAAAAATAATAAATTCTGTAGTAGTAATAGCAGTAGCAGTATAGTAGGAATAATAATAATAATAATAATAACAATAATAATACTGAAACTAACCCACAATGTTATTTCTGGGAAAGATTTTCCCAATTTTAATGCCCTTTGGAAGATATGGGACAGAACGGAAATGTTTAAATGAGTTACAGCAAAAACATAAGCTTAACAAAGAAGAAATCATCCAAACAAGTATAGTATTAATTCTGAATGAAAATGGGACTGGAGGCGGGGGGGGGGGGGCATCAGACAGACACATAAAAATACTAGATCAAAACAAAGGAAATGTAGTTAGCCTAAAAGTTTCTAAGGGAACTATCATATGCATATGACTAAATGGTAAACATATCCCCAAGAGTTATTAGACTGTTGAAATTAGAACATACAAGAAAATTCCACGTATTAAGTTAGTCAGAGTTGACATTATTAGTACTGAAGAGAACACAATGTAAGGTAATGAAGTAGTAGTAAGATGGGAAGAAAGACAGTCTGATCAGATTATCAAACCCATTTTTGTCACTTTTACACAGAAAACTTAAATAAAAAGGGGGTTCTAGACAACAAATATGTGACTAAGGAAAATTAAAATAAAAGGCAATACTTTTTTTGGTGTTACTATTTCCCTTAGAACAAATGGAAGTATGTATACCAGTGTATTGTCTAAAGAAAACTTTAATCACCCACAAAAAGTGAGGATGATAATCCAAAGTAAAAGATATAGATTTAAGCTATATTAACTTCACAGAGATGAAGGAAAATATGTTAAACTTAGTGAGAGCAAAGGAGATTAGAAGGGATAGTGATAGAAGATAAATAAACAGATGACGCTACTTCTTAACCTTACTTTGAATTAATCAACGATCTCTTACATATTTTAAGACTAAAGAAGACTTTGATCACTAGTTGCTTATAGCAATGCCTTACAGGATATGTGAAAATAAATTTAAGAACAAGTGAATATGTATATATGTATATAAATTAACCATTTCAACATTGCTCATATATTTTCCTACCGTACATTTCCATAAAGGGAGTACAGTGCTCACAATTTCATTGTAAGTTTCATTCAAAAAAGAATGTTATTTTCGATGGTTGAATCAACCATTCACTTTGATGTAAACCTGTTGATTACTTTAAAACTTACTTGTAGAATTATGTACATATACCACTATAAATTCTTACCACTTTTCATCTTTACATTAAAAAGCTCCACTATAATATATGAAATACTGTATATAATAAATACATAAATCTGTTAAGGTATTATATATAAAAGGTGTAAAAAAATAATAATAATAAATAAATTATATTAGTATACATTTCTTTAAATAAACATAATTTTACATGTAATTTATAATTAATAAAATTAAATATAAAATGTGTATATATATAAACATGTACAAAATGAACTAAATGCTTTAGCAAAGCATGTTAGCACAGAAACCTCTCACAAGTTTAAATTTGTGGTCCTTGATGTTCAAAAATTAGATATTAGGGGTGGTGCGTGGCAACTTAAATTAGAAAAACTTGAACTGGAATGGCAACTTAAATTGAATGCACATAACTGGCCAGGTTTGAATAACTCCACATCCATTGCTAGCATATTGAAGCTGAAATCACTTTTGAGATAATAATGGTTGTATAAATATTGTTGTAGGTATTAAACTAAAAATACATATACATAATTTAATATTTATTTTGTTTTGATATATTATAGATACACGTGTATATATATATATATATATATATATATATATATACACCTTTTATATTTAATTTTATTAATTATAAATTACATGTAAAATGATGTTTATTTATACTAATATAATTTATTTATTATTATTTTTTTTACACCTTTTATATATAATACCTTAACAGATTTATGTATTTATTATATACAGTATTTCATATATTATAGTTGAGCTTTTTAATGTAAAGATGAAAAGTGGTAAGAATTTATAGTGGTATATGTACATCATTCTACAAGTAAGTTTTAAAGTAATCAACAGGTTTACATCAAAGTGAATGGTTGATTCAACCATCAAAAATAACATTCTTTTTTGAATGAAACTTACAACGAAATTGTGAGCACTGTACTCCCTTTATGGAAATGTACAGTAGGAAAATATATGAGCAATGTTGAAATGGTTAATTTATATACATATATACATATTCACTTGTTCTTAAATTTATTTTCACATATATTTACATACAGTTATTTTATTTATGATGGCTATTTACCTATCATTATTTAGTGACATACTGGGAGCGCAATTTACCGTTAAATGTACTAAATGGGTCAATACGCGAAAGTTCAGGTTTTTTAAAAATGGGTTTATGAAATAGACAATACATACTTATTTTACAAACATATTTATTTTAAAATAATTATTTAAAAAAAACTATTACTTTTTTGATGAATTTAGGTATTCGAGCTAGGTTTGTTTTGCGCAAATGGGGAATCAAAATGTTATACGTACAAATTATATAATTATTTGTGTTGATCAAATACTTTATATAAATGAGCATTAGGTTTTGAGTCTGGGCGAATATAGGATGTTTGTTTCAATAGTATTTTTACTGATTAATGGAAATGATATTTACAAGATATGTGCTGTTTTTGAACTGTTTTAACTTTAATTAATTATTTTGAATTTAATTGTTATTGCTTACATCACGAGTAGATACTATTTAAGCTACAGGAAGTGATGTAATAACTGTTTGAAAAAGTTTGGCAGGCGCCAAACAAAAGCGCTTATTTTGATTGTGGTGAATTTTAAATTATACTTGGTATTAAACTTCTTTCGGTCTAGTCCGTTGTTTGCTGGTTTTTGGATCGTTTGTTGCTGCTCTTATTGTCATCTTAGGATTCATGCAGATTTCAAGTTTTACAGTTAATTAGCCTGGTAAGCCTTATCTCTCAAGTAACTTTAGTTTGAGCTCTGATCCATACAGACAGTTGCCATTGCATTGTTTAAAGATATTTTCTGGCAGTAACATCTCTTGAGTTTCAAACTCAAAGAATGTGTGGTATCATCTATATGTTATTTGCATATGTCTTTTCTTTGACTGCATCTCACTCTTGCTAACTAGCTAACTAGATTTCTATCTGTGCTTTAATGTGATAGCATGTATTATCATTATTGTAATTTTTTTCTTTTTTTTTTCAGATACTTAAAGATGCAATGTGGGATATAACGAAGTACTAACATTTATTCTGTCCATTTATTTCTTCTCAATGTATTATTCATATTCCCCCAATTAACCTATCCAAAACTCAAACAATCATCCCAGTCAATATTTTCCTATTAATGAAATTGTACATAGCTACAAACTGGCTGACCCCATCTAAAATTTCATGGAATAACTTCAAGAATCTAATGATAAAATATATATTAGCCCACAAATACATAATAAACAGACAAAACAAAAACCCTAACATTTTGAAATGTTGGGAACAAATCTTCAATATAATACTTGCATAAATAATTAATTTTAGAAAGTATTTACAACATATACAATACAATCATAACATTATATAGCACTATTTTAACCTGATGGTTTAACCCTGGAGAAAACAAAGCTTATCTCTTTTTATACTAGCAAAATATGAAAGCATTCATGTAAATAGTGTAAATATGTTCTTAAAATATTGTTGGTATATCAGTCATATAGCACCTGTGTTTACTCTTGTGAAATGATGTATATTGAAAACAAACAATAAAGAAATATTATTGAAAAAAAAGAATACAATGCAAGATGACTTAAAATGCTTAAATAAGGCTATTCAGTACCACATTATCACTTTATCCTAAAACCATATGCTTAATCAATACTAGTATTGCCTATAAATGTAAATATGTTTTAATCTCATTAGAAATATGGCTACTTTGATGCCCTGTCACACATGGTTTTTAGGTGAGGTGGCTATAATTTAATTAATTGCCTCATTCTTCAATTATCTAATCCTTAAGAATAAGTAATAGCCTCTTAGCATCTTATTAACAAATATTTTTTTTCATTTTCTGATGAATGTTGTAATTTTTTTTACCCAAATCCTGTTTTACATGCTGATTTTGATCCATCTGCACTAATGAACCTTGAGCATATGTCCTATAGCAAGATGTTATCCTTGTTTACCCTACAAGTGATTATTGAGCAGTCGGATGGGCTGTAACTGTGATTTGAACACAACTGGCTAAGACGAAGGATACATACTCAACATGTGCAGGATGACTTTTTGTGTGAAACTGTTACACATTTCTGTAGTGAGTTTCTCCATTCCTCGGTGATGTGCAATAACTTAGATAGTATATGTGCATATATATATATATATATATATATATATATATATATATATATATATGTGTGTGTGTGTGTGTGTGTGTGTGTGTGTGTGTGTGTGTGTGTCTTTAGAGTGTGGTTCTTTAACAACTGTCTCACTGTCTCAAGTTTTTTTTCAAAATAACTAAGATGCTATGGCTAGCAAGTAATGAAAGGTAAAGTAGTGTCGCACAGAGCTTATGCTGCAGTATCAGCAAATAGGCAAACTAGTTATGTGCTTAGGCAGCTGCAGACATGATCTTAGCAACTGTTAAGGATCCCACTAAGCAGCATTAATCAATTCTCATACTAGTCACTAAGAAGTGAGAGCAACAGTCAGCAAACTATAGTGGCAGAACTAAAGTATAAACAGTGTCATTTTTGCCTACTGTGCCTGCAGTCTATTCCTGAGTTTGTAACAAAATATTACCCTGATGTGTGCTCCTGTCTGATAGCACATGCTAACTGCTTTAGTGGGTGGCATTGAAGGCAACAAAGCATTTCTTATTTTTTGTTTCATTTTTCCTGTAACTAGTAGTACATGGAGCAGATAAAGCTCCATGTACCACAAGGAATTATATTCGGGTCTCTGATCATAACTCTCCATTGTGTGGTCTCAGAGTGCTTGTCAAGATTCTCCTTCTGTGCTTCTCTCTTGAGGTGAATTTCTTGGCATCTATGTCTCTAACACATAATAATGCGGTTACTATCTGAGACCTGCTGATAATCCTCTATATTATACATGTTTTGATTTTATGTGACACTGTATCAGAATGGATAATATATGTTGTTGCATCATTCTTAAAAGTATGTGACATGCCTGTATAATATATGTACACACACACACACACACACACACACACACACACACACACACACACACACACACGCACACATAAATAAATAAGTATATATATCCATTCATCTACAACTCTTTTTCACATTTTTTGCACATGGGGTTGGGGTGTCAGTGACAATCACATAGAGCTAAGGTTTACACCACTGTGTGACTAGCCCTACTGGAGATATATGTATATATGTATATATATATATATATATATATATATATATATATATATATATGTATATATATATATGTGTGTGTGTGTGTGTGTGTGTGTGTATGAGACATTGTTTACATAAAAACTGATGCTGCTGTACATAACAGGAAAGTCACTTCAGTGAGCTTGATATCACTGACAACTCTTTAGTGAGGAGCAGGAAACACATAATGTTTAATGTTTAAAAATCCTGGCTATATCCAGGAAAATTTATTTGCAAGCCTGGTGTTCACATTAAAAATATCTCTGTCTGTCAGTAAGCATTCTGTACAAACTCTGAGTCTGTTGCACCTTCAGATACGTTATCTAATATTTTAAAGAGCTTTCCTTCTTTCATTGTAAAATGTGTAATTGATCCAGTCCTGGGTTTTGCATACATGATTCAATAGTATCTAGCTTGAAAAAAATATTATTTCTCAACAATATGATTATGTGCCTCATTCAGACCTTGTGAAATATTGCTTGTACAGGATTATATGTGAGACTTTCTTTGGACAAAACAGCATATTTTCATTAATTTACTATGTGCATACACTAGCCTGGCATACTTGCCTTAAATAAAATATCAGGTTTGTCTCTGGCAAATGGCATATTTTTTTTCTTATTCCTCTAGCATTTGCAATTGTTTCTGAAGTCTTGCTTGAGTTTAATAATTTCCCTAAAGGAGCGTGTAGCTTAATGTTGCCTGATATTGAAATGATGAGCAATGAAATAGAAGCTACAAAAGTCTCCTTACCTTGGATCTCCTTCCTCCAGTTTGTATCGAATGAGTCCCAATATTCCTTAGTCATGAACATTTTTCCAGTAAACATTGAAACAAAATGCATGCACCAATAATGACAAAAACTGCCCAATTCAGAACATTTCTATCATAAAAGTCTACTCAGACTTCAACAGTCCACCAGTATCAGTAAATATGCACTATCTCTGAAGAAGTAAAAGTCATCTAAATAATTCCACATTAAAGAAATATGTTAACTAATGAAGAGGTTACTGTTAGCAAACACCTTTATATGTCATTGTTTCATCTACAAATAAAGTGCCTGTTGCCCTTGAGGAATAAATTGCTTATGTTGCATTAAAAAATATATAATGCTAGTAATATCGCAATAGGGAATTGATGGCAAACTGATAATAGGTTCATAGTTACTAAGTATCTTTACCAAAGAGGACTGTAGCATCCATCCCATTTACAATAGAGTACAGTATCAGCAATGGATCTCCCTACTGTGGGAGTAGAACCCACAGCTTTCTGCATCAAAAACAAGTACACTACATGTTGTGCTATTTACAATGCAAGCAGATTCTGCATAAGCAGCACTAAACTTTTGTTCCCCTGCAGCTCTTAGCTCATTGTAAAATCTACTCGACATTCAGCTGTATCTCTGAACTTTGCAGCACAAGAAATCTGGACAAAGCCAAAATGTATTTGGGGGGGGGGGGGCAAAAGCCCAAAAACCAGGGACACATTTTAAACATTGCTTGCATAATGTTGGAAGGTCGCTAGAATAAAATGCTGTGTTATCACCATACATTTCACTGCCAAGTATTAAACCCAGGTCCCTGTGCAAAACAGTCAGAGCAACATACCACTATGCCAGATCATCTGTTTTTATATAAAAAAAGGAAGACTGAAACTTAAATGGCTACCATTTAGTGACTTCAGTTCTCACCATAGCTGTCAACATCTTAGCAAAAAACACCTGAACAAAGCCAATAATGGGGGAATACAGCCCCCAAACATATTCACTGAGTTCAGTTATCACCATAGCTCTCAACCTTGGCACAAAAAACCTGGACGAAGCCAATAATGGGGGAATACAGTCCAAAAAACAGGGACAAATATCCACTGAGGACATCAGAGCAAACCCACACAAACACAGGGAGGATGTACAGACTCCACACAGAAGGCACCCCAGACAAGAATCAAACCAGACAACCCACAACTATCAAGCAACACTGCGACCACTACACCACTACACTACTGTCTGTTTTAAGTAACAAAAATACAGAAAAAACACAGATTTTATGAGGAACAGAACAGATATGATGCAAAATTCTGCAAATGTTTTAGAAATGGTGGTGGGTAGGGAATTCAGGCTCTTGACACTTACAATCTGTCTCCAGAACAGCCTGCAACACACTCCTCTGCAGCTATCACCTGTTTCCAGTGGTCTCCACGATCCTGTGCCCGCCCGATCAGTCCTCCTGTGGTCTCCCGGGAGATGTGAGGAGGCTGGAGCCTCCTGTGGGTGATGCAGTCCGGTGATCTTCCAGTTTGTGCAGTCGGCACCGCACAGATCTCTGGGTTGGAAGGGTGGAGTTTCCTGCCTTCCCTATCTGGACTGCCTAACTGAGCAGTCTGGAGCTCAGGAATGCCTGAGCATGCGTGCTTGGACTTCTGGTCTCAGGAACTAAGCACGCATGAGTGGAGTCCGGGAGCTATTTTTTTATTTTTATATGTTCTACGGTGGGAGATATTTTTTATTTTTATATGTTCTACGGTGGGGGGACTTACAGGTGGGGACCCATTTTACAGTTGGGAGGGCTGCAGTCCCGCAGTCCTATAGCACGAGCTGCCCCTGGTCATAATCCAGTTGATGGGTCATGGATTTGAGATAATCTCTACTACTTTAAAATGTAGTGATTACACATTTCCTGAATACATCTCTTGAACACTGTTTTCCTCTGCTGTATTTGGCTCTTTAACTATATGTGCACTCCTGGATATCTGTTTTATCAAGCATTTCAACTTCTATTGAAAATTAATCCAAAAATCTGGACAATTAGATTCTGATATCATAAAACGTTTCCAACATGCTAATATCCATTTTCTGATGATTTATTTCTTAACAATATCTCTTAGTTCTGATAGAACAAACTTCCATTTTGGGGTAGTGATACCTGATGATCTAATGGTCTTGACTGAAAACTGATATGATATGATATGAGATGAGATGAGATGATATGATATGAGATGAGATGATATAACATGATATGATATGGTTTGATATGAGATGAGATGATATGAGATGATATGAGATGAGATGAGATGAGATGAGATGATATGAGATGATATGAGATGATATGAGATGATATGAGATGATATGAGATGATATGAGATGAGATGAGATGAGATGAGATAAGATAAGATGACATGATATGACATGATATGATATGAGTCTTTTGGTGAATAACCTTCTGGACACTAGCCACATGTTAAACCTGTATGAAATACCTGCTATATTACTCATATACGTGTACTAAGTAGTAGGAGGATAAGGAGTCTCCAGCAATCAATTAGGTCCAATTCCTAAACAGCCACATTGAAGGCTGTGGTCATATGTCAATGTCCTTTCATTCCTGTGGACCTTTGTTTGTCCGTGGATGAAATCTCTCCAATAATCAAATCTACATTTTTATCTATCAGCAAGTGTAACACATAAAGAAATGTATAGAGAGGAGTTGTGCCAACTTGAATTGGACCAAATAAAAAACAAGCAAAGATCTGAAGTGAAAGTAAGAACTTCAATATTAAGTAATCATTCCTTTTCATTTTTTCTTAATGACTGAGTGATTCCATAAACACATTTATTTTTTAACTTGGTAGACCACTTTTGGATGAGACAGCACTTTTGAGCTCACAGTTGTCTTTCCAACATTTAATCAAACTTGTGGCTGACTTATTCCTCAATTCTGACTTTTGCCCCCCCCCCCCAAAAATAATATATATATAGATATATATATATATAAGTAGCTGGGCAGCTGTCCCAGTAACCAGTACACTCATCCTCTCAATGTCAAAGGAAAACTAAAACCAAGACTGACACTGGTGGTAGTACCTATAAGAACAAATCAGAATACCGGCTAGAATGTTATAGGACTTGTATTTGCAAACTATTTGCCAATGAATCAAAACATACATTTAACCAGCATGTGTGATGCTCTTGTCTCATGACTTGTCCAGATCATTTAATGGTTATGCTTATGCAGTAGTTTCATTGCTATCAAAGGGATTCATTAGTAAAGCCAGTCATGCAGGGTTAGTATATAGCTGGGAATGACACTAACATGCAATGAGTCAGAGCAGCTTTCGATTAAAAAAATATCTTAAAACAACATGATTGCTCCACAAATTATGAATAAAGCACATATGTGGTGACACCAAAAGTAGAAGGAAAAAGGAAGATTACCTCAAAAATGTGAGTTGTATTTCTGACAAACAGCATTGCAAGTGCGTAGAAGGCATTCCATAAAAAACAGATTTTTGGGGTGAGTCATGTATGTCAGCTTAAGGGGGGATTTGCTAGCTCCATCCATACCTGCTATATAGAGACAAAGGAGATGTCGTGGGAAGAATAACTGAAGATTAAAAAGAAGAAAAAAATAGTTTTCAAACTTAACCTTTATATTATAACACCACATATAGATAACTTGTGAGACTAATGTGTTAAGCTGTTGCAGTTTGGTAATTATGCATTTATACACACAGTAAAAGTGTTTGCAAATCCTTCTAACATACATAATATAACATTAAAAAGAACATAATGACTAATGCCTAGCAGTGGGAGTAATGATTTCTGTTGGCTGAAAGTCAATGTTGCAAAGCAATTATTAGAAAAAGAAAATTAAATCAGTTCAGATTAGCCTGAGAACACCTGACATGTATATTACCACTAATGTCAGTCCTGCGACTTCGCAGCCACAGTGAACATAGATCTTTATTAGTTGTTATGGTCCAGAGTGTTAATAATTTGAGTGTTGAAAGATGATATCCTTAACATACCTTGTTCCCTATTTATTAAGCCAGGTGAAGTCAATTTCATGGATAACCTCCACTGGGAGTTCGGGATGAATGAAATCCAGCTCTTGGGCCATATCTTTTGCATGGTTGTTAAGTGGTTCATAGCAGTTATGAGTGCATGGGATTAGGAAAACAAAGTTTATGTTTGGCTTCTGTATAGTTCATAGGCTGAGGATGCTACAGGGTTGAACTGTTTCTAGCCTTGCCTTTTTTTTTTTAAGTAGACTTTGAGGGTGATACAACATAGATAGGTGTCTATCCATACTGCTATCATTAGATTGTGAGATACCTGTATATTTTGATACTTTTCCAAAAGTCTGGGGTTTTTTTTGAGCTCTCCTAATTTTTCCACATCAGTGATATAACAAAAGAAAATGACTGTAACTTTTGCAAGTGACAGAGTTGTAAAAATCACAGCTGATCTGTGAATCCTACTTCCTGTCTTGAATGAAAAAAGGAAACAAGGGCCTTCATTTTTGTAAATACCACGCAATGTAGTCACGGGTTATCTTGAATGGCTGTAAAGCAATTTCAACTTGTCTTCCTGCTCTACGCATTTGCTTGGGATTTTATTGGTATCATTGTAATCCAGGCATTTGTGAGTTAGGTGTTTTATTTATTTATTTACTTATTCATTTATCTATCTGACATTTTTTGACCGGGCTAGTCTGAATGGGCAGAAGTCCTTTTTCAGCAGAGGCCCAGAGAGAAAAGCTCCACTAGTGCTTACCAATGTTTTGAATAGTTAGCATTAGTGATTCTTCCTGAGGTTATCATGGAAACTTACTACAGTATGGAGGCTATCCTCAGTCCCAAAAAGTTTGTATTAATAGATCCCTCTTTTACTTTTTTGGGGATCCTACTAACCCTGAGATTGTTTCTCAGCTGTCTTGATGAGGACATAAGCTTTCACTTCCATTGAGAATTCCCAGGACTGTAGATAACCAATTGATCTGGAATTATTGTTTGTTACTTCTTCCTGTTCCTTTAACTCAGAATGACATTTGCAGCTGTGATGACTCAGTTTCCTGATTATCTGGGAAAACTTGTATGTGTTGTATATGCAATACATCATTCTGCAATAATAAAGAAAGAAATTCTAGAGTAACACAAATCACTTTTGTATCTTGAGATAGAAACTCATGTGGTGCCTCCATCTTGTACAACATATGTTATGATCTATTGTGTATTGTTTATGCCATTGATTTCAATGAAAATGCAATAGATCTGCTTGGAAACTGAAACTTAACCTGATTTATCAAAAATGCATTAACTTATTTGAACAGAACCTATATGACTGAGCCTGTTGTAATGTTGCAAACTGACCTATAACAAGCCTGAAATAGGATATACTACATGGTCTAGATTTGGCATTGCTTATCTAAACTTAGCTATACAGGATTTTTTTTATTTATTTGCCTACTGCCATATTAAATCTTTTACTAATTTACTGTCATGGACACAGCAATATTGCCATAGGAGCAGGTGATTTGTCTTACATGTCGGCTGGATATATCACAGCTTTTTAGGCAACCAGTTCATTTGATTATATACTGTTGGTAGATTGTGCTTGATTTCTGATCTACCTGGTTAGCTGGAGACTTTTCTACAGATGTTCTCCAAATTCCTCATTAGCAGAGTGACTAATGAGCCAAGATTGTTTATTATAAAACATTTTAGACTCAGTGATAGATTCCATGGAGATCATGGAGGGTTTTAGCTTTGTCCAATAGGTCTCCTGTGCAACACATATAAGAGAGAAAACAAAAAATGCTTTCAGTTCTCCTAGCTAGAGTCGAGCCTGAATGACTGAAATGTTGATGAAAACACCCAATCATGCTACAACATCCTAGAACACTGTCTTACAAGTTGGTATAATAAAAAGTGGTAACTTCACTGGCATGTAGGTACTATTATACAATGACTGGTCATTAATATTCAAAAGCAAGCATGGAGATTGGTCAGCCCAACAGCATTCCCATTGTAAATCAAGCATATACTGGCAGCAAATGTCCGGCTGCTGAAGTATTACTGAAAGGCCAGACTTTTTTTGGTATGTCATAGATAAGCATTACTCTAATGGAAAGAGTCTGAAACTGAAAAGCATGTCATTATTTAGTGACTTTGTTCCTTATAAAATTTGTGGCTTTCTGACAAATCACTGAGGAATGAAGTAATTAATTAATGACACACATTTAAATTTCAGACTTTCTTTTCTTTAGACAATGCACAATTATTCTTTGTCCACCTTTCTTCAAATAAAAGGTCGAGAGGCAAGTATGAGAGCAGAGAAAATACAAGGAAAATCAGGTACATTCTGCAAACTAAACAAACATACCTGATTTTCCTTGTATTTTTCCACTGTCTCTCTGGTACCTCTAAACTGTCTGGAGGTTACAGTTGTTTTTTTTTTTTTTCAAGAAAAATACCAATGGAAATCATCTTTTCTCCATTGTTTGCTTTCTAAGGCAGTGATGTACTGTGTAAGCCTAGGAATGTAAATCCCATATGCATGCACAGTACATCATCAAAGGGCAGAATCCAGAAACAGTGTGGAAGAACACCCAGCACTGTTATACAAAGGCATTATTTAAGAAAAGTAAGTTTTTTTATTTCCTTAAATAATGTCATTTTATAATAACAATAACCCACAGCTGGGTGTAGGTAATATTGATTTACCAATGGTTGGCTTTGTTTGGTTATGCAGGCTTTGCCCACGTGACCAAACCACTCCAACCCTGAGTAAATCCAGCATTACCTACACCCAGCCATGGTTTAGTTCATTAATATCTAATCCCTTTGATACTTGAGCCTTATGTGTTGGGTTATTAGGTGTTCAAGCCTCATAGTAATAAGCTAGGATTTAAAACAGTGTGTTTCTCCCTGCAACACAGAGCTTGTTGCTTTGCTATAGCTTATTGCTTATTGTGTTGGGTAGACAGGGGTGGCTTCAGGTTCCTTTTCTTGCTGAGGCAAAATAGGGGCATTGTACATAGCTGCTGGGATACATGGGACATGTTAAAAAAACACCTAACCACTAAAGTATAGAATACATTATATATTGTAGCAAAACACCAATTATCCACTGTTAAAAATGAAATACCATTTCCCAAAGGAAAAAAAAAAAGAACACCATGCTCCTACAAATCCTGGCAATGTTTACAGAATAAAAAATATTAATTTGTCATTATCAAGGATTATGGTTTGAAGTGTTGGTATGTTACAGTGAAACAAGTCAGAGGTCTAGCTATCAATACAGCAGAGGTCAAAAAATGCCATGCACAAAGACATTTGTGCATCAGTAGAAAGAAAAATACCATTGACCTAAAGTCAAGAACAGAAAGTTGGACTAATTTTATTCTATGCTTCATTGTAATTAAAATATCTTTAAACAAATACAGCACATGTTACCAGTGTTTCAGATAAAACACTTGCATTCCTTCTACAGACACTGGTGAATAGCAAAATAGTTGAACCCCTAGATTCATTAAGCAGAAAATTCTGTGCAGGAACAGTATAGCCGTTCCTGCATGGAATATGGAACAGCTGATCTGACATGCACGAGCGTGCCTACACTGTTCCTGCACAGATACTACTGCAGAATGCTAATTACCTCATTTGCTGGTAAAAACATGCAAATGAGGTGAATTAGTGATTCACCAAGCAGCCAGGTATCCGTGCAAGAACAGTGTTATTTGCAGAAATGCATTCGGTTACTAACTGAATACATTTCTGCAAATAACAAAACGGAGGCATGACAGCTCTCAAAAAGCATGTATTATAGTGTTTAGGCATGCCAATGGCCAAATATATGGTCACTGGCATGGAAAACTGATTCTTTTTTATAAAAATTAAACTTTTTTTTTTTTGGGCCAATCTCGACCGTTTAAGCATAGGGCAGCAGCACACAAATGGGATTGTGCTGAAAAAAATGTGAAAACTCAATTTTAGGGGAAATCTGCATTTTTGCCTTTATAGTCTATGACATACAGAATCAAAACATTGCCAAGGAACACTGGTTGTCAAGGGGAAAAGATCCATGTTAGTACAGTAACTATGGACTAAGGCAGTGGGGTATGCAAATGAGGGGAAATTTGCTGAGTCATAAATATCTTCTAAGTGACAAACTACACCTAACTGTGTAGGTGCTATAGCACAATGGTGTAACTAGGAGGAGCAACAAACATGAAAAGGGGGGTGTCAGGCATGTAAGCACATTGAAACCCTATGGCGCAGAGATAAGCTTAGCTAAGCACAGCTAAGCAAAGGGGTGTGTCTGAGGCTGTATTGATTTATTCCACAAAATAAAGAGTGTGTTCGCATCCAGGGTGGGCCATTTCTTCCTGTTTACATTAGCTAAATGGGTTTGCATGGTGCAAGCCGGGTCTAAAACCAAAAAAAACCTGGAAATAGTAGGACTGTTTACATTTGGACACCAGGCTTGTGTGGCACACCTCAGGGCTTAAAAGAGGAGGAAATGGGAAGGGAAAAAGGGGAAAAAAAGAAAAATAGCAGGATTAAAGCAATCATGCACAAATAACATAGCTGGCAGGTGGAATGCATCATAGTCAGCCAATCAAACAGGCAGCATCTGCAGCACAGCAGTGTCAAGTATGGAAACAACTTACAGTCTGTTTTTCCCCACAAACTTTGCACCATTGATGTTCACATGTGGGGGAATTTTAACTGGAAAAATGTTACAGGCTACCATTACTTTGATCCATCAGTATGTGCTAGAGGCTGTGAGTGGAGAGGAGGATAATGATGACAACCACCACAGACCAAGGAGGAGGAGAAGAGTGTTCAGACCCAGTGTAACTTACCAGGGGCTACATGATCTAGAGATAGTGGAGCACTACAGGGTGGACAGAGACATACTCCAGCAAATCACTGAGCTGTTCTGGCCTCAACTCAGACCTAGAACCAGCAGAGGAGAACCCATCCCAGTGGATACCAAGGAATGTGTAGCCTTAAAAATTCTAGCTACAGGTTCTTTCCAAAGACCTACTGGGGACATCATGATGGTCTCACAGGAATCTGCATCCAGGGTACTCCATCAGTTCCTGGATGCCATGCCACCACATGCTGGTAAACACATTTACTTCCCCAACACCCATTAGGAGAGGACCAGCAATATGTGTCTCTTTCACCATGAAGCAGAATACCCGAAGATACTGGGTCCCATAGACTGTACGCACATCCACATCAAAGCACCACACAGTAAACAGGGTAGGGTCTACATAAACTGCAAGGGATTCCCCTCCATCAACTGCCAGATCATGTGCAATGCACAGGGCATTATCATGAATGTGTGTGCTGGAAGCTATCACAACTCCCACATCTGACATTTGTCACAGCTCCACCAGGCATTTAGCAGTTGGGGCATCCTGTATGGCCATCTGGTGGGGAATGCTGGCTATGCACTGGAACCATGGATGATGGCACCCATCAGAAATACACACATACCCAAGAATGCCACAATGAGGCACACTCACAAACCAGGCTCATTATAGAGTGTGTGTTTGGGATGCTCAAGTCACGATTCTGTTGCATTGTCATATCTGGTGGAGACTTGCAGTATTCTCCAGCCACATGTGCACACATGTTCATAGTATGTGCCATGCTACACAATATGATCCTGCAGAAACAGCTGCAGCAGGAACAGCATGGGGAAGGGCTACACAGCCCACTACCATTGCCAAGGTCCTCACAGGCACAGAGGAACTCATAGCCGGAGGCTACTGAGCCTGCTCCTGTAGGCAGATGGAGGCGTGCCCGGTATGCTCAGGCCTTGACAAGGAGGCAATGCATAGCATACACACTGACAATGTAGGGACCCCAGGGACTGACACCTCCCTCTGACTCGCATATACAGTAAAATGGATGACACACACATCACATTACCTGTAACTTACCATGTATAGGCAGTGTACTGTGTGCATCCAACATACACGGCCCTCAAGCACTGACCACACAACAGCTGCAAGCACAAGGTAAGTCAGTCTTCTTAACAATAAATTAATGGATTAGTATGTTTTGCTAGCATATCTATGGTAATGCTGCATGCATGCATGCAAGGGAATGGGGTGGCCTACTGAGATTGCAGTACACAACTGACAGCTATGTGGGACACCAAGAAATGTCTGGCCAAAACTGGCCTCCACACACTATGCAGTAGTACCAAAGGTGGCAAATCCCACTGCAGTATATGTTTGGGGACAAATGACTGGGGCGTCATAGGTCACAGGCATGGATGTCAATGTGTGGGTCCCATACCCACCCCTCACACCCACAAAGCAAGTCACAATGGTGGCAATGTTGAATTATCTCCCTACAGACTCACACAGTGATAGCACACCAGGGCTCGCAGTTCCAGTAAGGCTATGAAGGGTAAGAAGTCTGAAACTCAAATGTATGCCAGTACAATCTGACCTGAGCTCTTTACTGGTATGCCTCTAGTCCCCAAGACAGGGCGCACTATTATGGTAAATGGAACCAAAATGTTAAGCAAATATCAGCACAGTCTGTGCAAATGTGTACAGTTGACAGGTGTGCCCCCCATATACCCACTCTAATGCAGTAGCATGTATGTTTTCAGGGAAATAGTAGCATAGCACACATTGGCATGGCTGTACCAATACACATAAAAACATGTTGCCTGTCCACAAGATGCAGGGGTCAATAAGCTATGTGTATGTGTGGTTAATACTGTCTGGATCTGGCCAGCATTTTCTCCTGGCAGTCGTCTTGTAGTGCCCTAGGTACAGTGCTGCCATTGATAGAGCCATGTGCAGATAACTGCAGTGTCAACTGTTATAAATGTGAGTGACACCCACTGCACTGCCACTGACATACCTGGAAGTCACAGTGCTATGTGGAATATACTACACATTTTAGTGACATCTTAGAAGCTGTGTAGCTGAAGTGCCAAGGGTTTTGTGAATATAAATGCTTTTTGGTACTATTGCTAGTGGTTATTCTCAATACTTCTTTTTTCTTATGTTTACTTTTACATAGAATGGACATGCCTGCACAGTTGAATGCACTCTGTACCCACACCCATAGCTCCCAACCTCTGACAGCAAGATGTCTGGACAAAGGCAGAAATAAAAGTGGAACAAAGGCACAATGACAGGCATGTGTTGTAAATATCACCCTTACATACTGAGAAAGTTGATAGGGAGAGGGGTTTGCAGTAGCAGGAATTGTCTGAAGGTTATGTAGTCTGAAACAGTAATGCCTGTCATTATTTTGTAACATCACTTTTCAATCATATGTAACTAACTTGCCATAAAAACTCAACTTTATGTAGAAAGGATAAAACCTCTAGCCAAACACCTGGACAACCTGCCAAAAAATGTACAGGTCAGAGGTATGCCCAAACAAGGATATGACATCTCAGGTTAGAAGGATACCACATAAACAGGAGACCCACAGCCAGTATATCACCAGGTTGCTGGACTGTTTACACAGCCATGTCATTACTGAACTGGCTATAGCCACACCATAGAAATGGTCTTGTTGGGCAGGAATGAATGTAGCTACCCTCATAATATTGGTCTATGTATCATACAACTAGTATTCCTCTGGTAAAGCACTGTGATGATCTGAGGATGTCTGGCAGTAGGTAATGACACAATACATTGTAGTGTCAGACTACAGATATGTCAGAAAATGTCTGCTAAACAAAACAAGTACCCTGAGGAAAATCCTGTGTACTCCTGAGAGGTATGGCTGTAGCACACATAACCCTGGACTGGAATACACCTATCTCTGGAGTGGAGTCCCACTTTAACTACAGAAGGTCACACTGAGCATGCTTCAACACTCAGAGAATCACAGGATATGTTGGAACCCACATCAGAATATATGACTGTATTGTGTATATATGTCTGTGCATACAAACAGCTATGTAAACCTCAGCTGTCCCCACACATGCACATCAGACAGGATTACCCTCAGCTAGCTGTAGGTGGCCCATATGTGATATGTCTGCATCTGCTTCATGAGATACACACACACTTAACAGTAACAGATAACATAGGTCAAGCATACACATGCATAGATGTGGGGAAGTGAGAGACAGACAGTGATAGATAGAGACACACAGTGGGACACAGACAGAGTGAGTCCCACACACACAGATACCCTGAATAGCATACAGTGATGTCCTGGTGTGGACAGTGGCATACCAGTTGTAAACAGTTGCATGTGCCAGCATAAAAGGTGAGCCCCATTGTGTAACAGTACTGAGGTTGGGTTTATAATATCACATCACCTACCTGTGTGTGTGTGTGTGTGTGTGTGTGTGTGTGTGTGTGTGTGTGTGTGTGTGTGTGTGTGTGTGTGTGCGTGTGTGTGTGTGTGTGTGTGTGTGTGTGTGTGTGTGTGTGTGTGTGTGTCTGTCCTCAGGTCTAATTATTACGACATTCTTCCCACTCTGTACACTTTGCATTATCCTACTTCACAAGATCTGCTGCTGTCATTCACCTTAGAAGTACCATTGGACACCAATCACCCATATAAGCTCTGTAGTGCATGTGATCACAGTGTAACACTATAGTACAGATAACTAGATGGTTAAGGGTTCTACTCCCAATATTGGCAAGTGTGTGTGTGTGTGTGTGTGTGTGTGTGTGTGTGTGTGTGTGTGTGTGTGTGTGAGACAGTTCTGTATGCAAGAGTGAGGGAGTATGTGTTTGTTTGTAGGTGAAACAGTTTTAGGCCATTCCCACCAACAATACTTCCCAGTGCCAAACTTTAACAGTCTTGCTGATGTCATTCCCCTTATCAGCACCGCTGGCCAGTTGTCAGCCCAGTAAGCTCTGTAGCACATTTGATAACTGCATAATGCTATAGTACAAACCACTAGCAAGATAGGGGTTCTAATCTCAGATCTCGCAAATGAGTGTGTGTGTATGTTTGTAAGAAGTATTTTGATAAGCCTCCCACCCACTGCCCCAGTTTATCAGTCCTGCTTTTGTCATTCCCCTTATCAGTACCTTTGGCCAGACATCATCCCAGTAAGCTCTGTAGAGTGTACAATAACTGTGTAACACTATAGTACACATAGTCAGATAGTTAGGGGTTCTACACGCAGATCTGCCAAATGTGTGTGTGGGTGTATAAGTATGTATGTTTGTAGGAATAAGCATTTTAATAAGTTTCCCACCCACTGCCCTACTTTATCAGTCCTGCTGATGTCAATCCCTTTATCAGCACCTTTCACCAATTGTTAACCCTGTAAGCTTTGTAGCACATCTGATAACTGTGTAGTACTATAGTACAAATAACTAGACAGGCAGGGGTTCTAATCGTAATACTGGCAAGTAAGTGCATGTGTGTGGAGATCATGTTTGGCTGATACTATTTTGCTGTGTATACCTTCTACGCTTGTTTACCATCTCCCAACAGCATTACTTTATATAGTGTAGTAACAGCATTTGCCTCACAAGCAGGATGGTAAACCATTGTGCAGGCAATACCAGTCCTCTGTACAGATGTCTATGGAATATCCAGATGTTTGCAACCTATATGTGGTCTGTGTCCCTTAACAGTGCCCATGTATGTGATATTGTTGCCAAATCAGCCACAGTGAGTGTAGTGTCACACATGCCAGCATCAGATATCATATCTGACTGAAACATCATGCTGATGCAACATCTGCTACCCTGTCACTTGTCCAGGCTTGTAGGAGCAATACTTGACTCCAGATGCTATTTCTGGTGGGTTATCTCACCATCCATGAAGGCATTCAGAACAGTACATGTTGTAAGAGGTAGTGTGTCATGTCCCATGCATATAATCTATGTGGGGCATGTCATGTGTATGTAGTACTACAGTACATCAAAGTGGATATTTAGGTTTAGTAATCTGTTTATTGCCAACTGTGTTTGTGTTACTGTATGCACATCCCCTGTGTCAGTCCTTACTGTGTGTATGCAAAGGATATACCATTTTGTCTCCCTGTTCCACCATGTGAACTCAGGAATACATACCACAAACCTGTCATGCACAGTATCATGCATGCCCTCACCAACTGCATAAGGGTTTAGTGTGCAGGAAAGAAATGGCAGGGCCAACAGGTGCTGGCAGGTGAATCTGTTACAGTTAATGTAATGGCTACACTTTTGAGAGACCTGCTGACAGTACTGCAGTAACTTGTTTTGTATGTATAAGCCTGTGGTACCACACAACACTTAAGTGGCATGTCAGAAGGCTACCTGTCTGTGACAAGGAGTATGTATGCAAGGTCACACTGTCCTACAACAGTGTCTCTTACTCACTGTTGCATGCATACACACTGGGCACATGTACACATAAAGCTGTACATTGCCTATGACATGATCAGTGTATTCCCACTCTGCCATACTCCCTCTTGGGAATGTCTGCAGGGCCATAGCCTGCAGACACACAGTCACCTGGAACACAAACAGAATACAGCATGTCAGACTGCATTCAGTCAGTGGTACTAACAGCAATAATGCATCCTGTTTAATAAGGTACATACACTTGTATGTGTACCCATAACAAATGCAAGCTAACAGCAACTTACACAGTATTTCATAGCTACACTGTACTATAGTCACCCTGTGCATCAGACCCATATTAGTATGTCCCTGCATCGATGTTATGGATGACAGGGATGTGGCACAGTTATCATCATATGCACAGGGTGTGGGTTTGCCAGAAGCCTAGACTGGGTCATACAGTTGACATCATGTGTGTGTGTGTTTGGGGGGGTATCCAATAGATGGGCTGTGCAGAGGTGCTGTGTGTGTCAGGAGCTGACCTGCCTGTAATACAGATGTGTGTGTGTACATGTATGCACACAGTCATGCCATGTGGCTGCCCTACACAGGGGTATGTTGGACAGCTGTGGACCATACATGGCAGGGTGTCCAGTTCACTGTCTTTGGCCATGCATAAGGGAACTGGTCCTGCCAAGGGTTTCACTGTGGCCACCAAGCCCAAGGCCAGATGCAGTACTGCTTCCAGATGGTGACTGCTGTCTATTGGATCTGTGTCCCTGACAAGACCGGACAGGACTACATGCCCATGGCCTGCTCTGGTGTGATGTGGAGAGCAGCCCCCCTTTGGTAGTGCTGGTGTCACTGCCACTATGGGAGTGTGAAGGTGCATGGCCATGTAGACACTCAGCTGTTGTTGGTGCTGACCTACGTCCATGTGGCCAATGCCCATCTCCCACCACATGCTCCAGCACAGACATGCCATGGTTGAGGATTGCCAATGTCTCAACCCACCATCTATTCATGACCTCAGTATTTTTACCTGTGGCTTCAACAAGGTCATGTATGTTGCCACGTAAATCAGGAAGAGTTGCATCCACCACCCTGAGTATTAGGTGTGGCATTCACTATGTGCCTGTGTATCCATGACAGCCCAAAGCATGTGTCTGGTGACACCTGCTGTGGCATTTGTGACAGTGGCTTGACAAGCAGCAGTCCTCCTGTGAGCATCCCTGTCCACCTGCCTGTGTGGGACCTTGCTTGCAGTCTGGCTATGGCCAGTGTCTACACTCACACCTGCCACAGTCACCACACCAGCCTGTTCCATGCCACCACCTGCCAACTGTCTATCATCTGTGGTCACTGGTGATGGGGTATTTGTGGGTATTGTCACTGCGTGCAGGGATGGCATGGACAAAAGTTGGATGCCAATGAAAGGCACATATTCAGCCCATGACAACCCCACCTGTACCTCACTATTCCTATCATCATTGTCAGAGTTTGCAGAAACAATTACATCAGTTTCCAAGCGGGAGGAACCCCGAACCCAATCACCACCTATGAAGGGAAGAAAACATCTGTACATTAATACCTGAACTTTGAGGTTGGCTGGTACACACATGTACACACACACACACACACACACACACACACACACACACACACACACACACACACACTTACAGGTGAGGTGGCACAAATCTGTTACACAGACATCTCATTACCCAAATGGTGACATACATGACACATGGCCCTCAACAGCATGCATTACAGCCAGTTTTGCTGCATGTAACTAACAATATAGAGCTCTAGGATATGTGAGTAGTGTTAGTAGGTGATGGCCCTTCCCCAGCACAGACTGCACCCTTGTACACATCATTGCTGTTCACCTGTATAGCACAGTGGCAAGTATTACAAAACATACCCCACAACTGTGCAGATCCTTGCAAGATGTGTAGATGTCTAGCTCATATGTTTGCTCTGTTTCTCATAACCCCTGTGTTTGTCTGATACATAACTGGGATGATCTGAGGAGTGACATAATTAATTAATGACATACATTTGAGTTTAAGACCTCCAAACTAGCAGTAAATGTATGGTCACACAATTCCTGTTACACCACCAATCTTCTAAGCTTACAGTGGAAATGATAAGTGTACACAACCTTGTTAAAATGCCATGTTCTTGTAATATATAAAATGAGACCGCAATAATGCATTCAAAAATATTACCCACCTTTCATGTAACATATGATCTGTGCAATTCAATTGATAATCAAACAAAAGTGTTACATGTAAAATATAATGAATGAAATATGGTGGTTGCATAAGTGTGCACACCCTTAAAATGATACTTTGTTGAAGCACCTTGTAATTGACGTACAGCATTCACTCTTCTTGGGAAGTTGTCTATCAGCATGGCACATCTTGACTTGGCATTATTTGGCCACTCTTCCTTGCAAAGGTCCCCCAATTCTGGACAGATTGCAAGGACAGTTCATGTGTACAGCCCTCGTCAGGTCACACTGGGGTTTTGCTATCAGGTTTAGGTCTAGGCTGTGGCTGGTCCAATACATAACTATGAGTGTGTTCAGGTGGAGCTACTTTTAGGTAGCTTTGGATGTATGCTTCATGTCTTTGTCATGTTGCAGGCTGACATCCCTCCTCATCCTCAGCATTCTTGCAGATGCCTGATGGATTTGGGCCAGATGTGAATGTTATTTTGAACTGTTCAGAATTCCCACCACCATGACTACAGGCCCAGTTCTTCTTTAGAACAGCATCCCCACAGCAGGCCAATGCCACCAGCATGATTCACCATGGGGATGGAGGTATTCAGGTGAAGAGAGGTGTTGCTTGTGCACCACACATACCTTTTGGTATTGTGGCTATGAGGTTGATCCATAGTCTCATTACACCATAACATATTTTCACACATGCCTTTGGGAAACTTGATGTGCTGCATTGCAAATTGTATCCACCCCTGGATTTTTTTTGGTGTGGGGAAATGCTGCTATCTTCTGACACTACCCCATAGGCCAGACTTATGAAGAATATGGGAGATTGTTCTCATGTGTAGTACAAAACTTGCCAGAAATTCCTGCAACTCCCTCAGTGTTGCTGTATGTCTCCTGGCAGCCTCTCTGACCAGGTTTGGACATGTCTTTGGATCAGTTTTGGAGGGACGTCAGGTTCTTTTCAACAGCACTGTTGTCCCATATTCAAGCCATCTTTTGATGACTGTCTCCACTTGTGTTCCATGGTGTATGCAATGCTGTAGTGATGTTATTTTACCCTACTCCTGACTGATACCTTTCAAATATGATACCCTTTTGCTGCTTTTTAAGCTGTCTGCAAGCCATGGCTGTTGCTGTTGCAGGCAACTGAGCAAATGTCATGAATATCCTACTTGGACAGCAGACTGTTATTTGGTGTTACTCAGAGTGCCTTTACTTGATAGCAGGTGTGTACCCAAGCAGAATGAATGTTGTCAGTAAATCACAAGCTGCTGCAATAAAATATTATTTGAAGGGTGTCCACACATATGCATCCAGCTTATTGTAAGGTTTGTATACACCATATTTGGTGCCCAACAGATTGGATGGTTTTACAAGTGAATTGATCATCTTATGGGTCACATTAAAAGTAGAAAAAGGTGTGGAATGACATATTGTGGTCTCAATTTGTATATATCACAAACACCTGGCATCTTAACAGGGGTCTGTACACTGTTTATATGTAATGTTTCACACATGTCCCTAACTTAGGCCATCTGTCCCCCCCATTTTGTTGGTCTCTGTCCAGAAGTCTTGCACTGACAGGTTATGAGGCATGCTACAGGAATGTTACATTCTCTTCAGATAGGCCCCTGTGGTGACCACTGTGATGCAATGCAGTTAACCCCACCAAAAGTAAACATACACATAAAGCAATATGGCTATGAGTGACAGTTGTGTGCATGGTAAATTGCATGCCTTTCACATGCCTCGTGTATTGGCAAACCACAACAGAACAATTCTGTACTCACCAGCTTCAGGCTGCTCTACTGCATGCAGACCAGAGAGACCTAGATAGTTGTGGGAGAGAGGTATTGTCAGCAGACTCACATGTGGCATTGGTATAGGATGGATGCAGCATGTCTGCACATTTACAGTACAACCCCCAAAACTACGCAATGTGCTGTCCTTCACCATAGATGTGCACTTCTGTACATTAGAAAACCCCACCTACAACTGCAATATGACCTGACACATGCATGTAGACACTCTACTGATACAGATACAAGTATGTCTGCTACACTAGTCTAGTAATCTCCACTGGGGCCTTACCTGCACACTCCTCATCCATGGTTTGGGTGCCATGTACCTCCTGCATGTAGGGGTCTGTACCTTGATGTTGTACTGAGATGGGTACCCCAAGGCTGGTGGGGAGCTCCTCAGTGGGTGTCAGTGGGGGCTGCATTGTTGGGCCCCACGTGTGGCTGTGACGTCCCTGGCCACAGCAGCAGGCCTTTGCTGGGCATGTTGTATGAGGTCAGTTGCACGATACCGGATCTGATCGCAGGCCGACATTGTTTACACTGTGTACAAGGTCATCCCACACAGCGGTCCTCTCTGACAGATGTTGCTGCCTCCAGCCGAGCATTATTGCATGGTTCTGTAGTATGGCTTCTATGATTATAGTTGCCTCAGCCACTGAATGTTGCCCTTCACTGATGCGACATTGCAACTGGAAGACATAAAAGGGAAACACATCAAAGAACCTCATACATTTGGCAACAGTATGTACAGAACATGCACATCTACATTGAATACAAGTAGCCACCACTCACAAACACACCATACCCCTGTAATCTATATCAGCAGAGTATCAGCTTTCATTGCACTCCTGGTCCTGATGTGTCATATTCCCCCAATGAGGGACAGTTAATTGCATAATCCTCAATTCCTCATTCAGGTCTGTGTAGAGGGATGACATTGGCCATTTTCCATGTGGATGGTGTGTGAATGGTGCCAAGGCTTGGTGTGACAACAGTGTGTAATGGAGCTGGGAGCAAATACAAGAGTTCATGTAGGATGCGGACAGGGATGTTATCAGGTCCCATGGATGCTTACATTTGTTGTCTTTCAGTAGGCAATATGTACCTGCTCACTGGTGATAATGGGAGGGGAGGGGTGCAGGTGCTGTGCATATACACCTATAGTGATGCTGAGCCAGGGTGGTGATGTTTGCCCTAACCCTATCTGCAGCAGGATGGCTATAGCTATGTTGTGTGTGTATGTGGTCTGCTTGATCACCATTACATGTTGGGTTTGGTTTGTTGCCTCTGAGATTGTAGACATATGTGAAGATGGCCTTTTGATTGGCCTTGGTGGATGTGTCCAATTTGTACTCATAGTTAGCCTTACAGTTATCCACCTGTGACCTTATATGCTTGTTCAGACAATGGCTGAATTGATGCAGAGTTGGTGCCTGCTCCTACTTTGTCCTGTACAGCCAATATAGGGACCAAGTCTGTGGTTTGTGTATTGCTGCTGTCCAGCAAAGGGGATACTCTACTTTGGTGGAGGCAGGTTTTA
Source organism: Protopterus annectens (assembly GCF_019279795.1). Classification (NCBI taxonomy): domain Eukaryota; kingdom Metazoa; phylum Chordata; order Ceratodontiformes; family Protopteridae; genus Protopterus; species Protopterus annectens. Next base: position 1,783,125,414 of record NC_056728.1, on the reverse strand, counting down.
CAAGTAAGCTATTGCTGAGTCCATACAGCTATGTAGGTCTTCATATAGCTGTTTGTAGTAGGCATGGACACAAAGTCATAACACAGCTGGACACCCCTCCAATTTCAACCTGATAATCATGCTTATTGTAATACCTGTGGCTTTTTCAAGGCAATGCAACAACCAGTAGCTGTAGAAATGTCACTGTTGGATGCACAGTAACTAAGATTACAGACATGTACAGCATATACAGCTTATTTAACTGACATTTTGCATCCTGTGTCTGTTGTTATGAGATGTCCAGATACACCTACTCATACTGATGTGCACAGGTAATACCTTTATATTATAATATACATTTCTGTTCTATGTCAGTATGGCACACTGTATTCACACTCTTGCTGCCCAGTCATCCCTTTCAACCCATTAGATCAGGATATCTGTAGGATGCCACCATACATGGGGGCAATGGGACAAAATTAGTGACACTGTCTTAATATTGCTGTAACACATTTGAGTCATTCGATAGCATGGTAGCCTTTGCATTGACAAGCATACCCTGGAGGATGTCCAACATTCATATGGCAGGAAGAGAGGAGAAAGGCTAGGAGTGTGGTAGTGAGGCTAAGAACTTTTAATGTTGGCAGTATGACTGGTATAGGAACAGAGCTGTCTGATATGATGGCCAGAGGAAGGTTGATATATTGTGTGTGCAAGACACCAGATGGAAGGGGAGTACATCTAGGTGAATTGGAGGCAGGTCACATTTGTGCTATCATGGTGTGGATGGGAGGAGAAAGGGGGCAGGGGTTATCCTGAAGGAACGGCATGCCAATAGTGTTTCTGGAGGATGAAATGAGTGTCTGATAGAGTGATGTTTATGAATCTGGAAAGTGATGGTGTAATGATGACTGTTGATAGTGCATATACTATGCAAGTTGGTTGTGCAATGGATGAGAAAGAGAAATATAAAGTCAGCTGGATGACATGGTGATAACTGTACCCAAGGGTGAGAGAGTGGTGATTGCAGCAGATTTCAATGGGCATGTTGGTGAAGGGAACAGGGGATGAGGAAATGATGGGTATGTATGGTGTTAAGGAAAAGAATGCAGATGTGAGATGGTAGTGGATTATGCAAAAATTGGTGGACATGGCTGTGGTGAATACGTACTATAACAAGAAGGAGGAGCATAGGGTGACATACAAGCATGAAGGAAGATGAAGACAGGTGGAACATATCCAATGTAGGAGGGCAAGTTTGAAGGAGAGTGGAGACTGCAAAGTGTTGACAGGGGAAAATGTAGTTAGGCAGCATAGAATGTTGGTCTGTAAGATGACATTGGTGATCAAGAAGAGGAGGAGTGTGAGGGCAGCACCAAGGATCAAATGGTGGGAACTGAAAAAGGGTGATTGTGAGGTGGAGTTCAGGGAAGAGTTAAGACAGGCACTGGGTGGGTGGCAGTAAAGATTTACCAAATATCTGGGTAAGTATAGTACAGCTAGTAAGGGAGATGACTAAAAAGGTGTTTGGTGTGACATGCGGATGGAGGAAGGAGTACAAGGAGACCTGGTGGTGGACTGAGGAAGTACAGGACAGTATACAGAGAAAGAGGTTTGGGAAGAAGGAGTGGGATTATCAGAGAGCTGAGAAAAGTATACAGGAGCATAAGGAGATGAGGTGCATGGCAAAGAGAGAGGTGGCAAAGGCAAAGGATGAAGCATATGAAGAGTTTTATGACAGGTTAAACAGTAAGGAGGGATGAAAGGACTTGTATCGATTGGCTAGACAGAGGGACTGAGCTAGGAAAGATGTGCAGCAGATAAGGATGATAAAGGATAATGAGGGAAATGTACTCACAAGTGAGGAGAGTGTGTTGAGCAGATGGACAAAGTACTTTGAGAGGCTGATGAATGAAGAGAATGAGAAAGAGAAGGCTGGATGATGCGGGTATGGTGAATCAGAAAGTGCAATGGCTTACCAAGGAGGAAGTTAGGATAGCTATGAAGAGGATGAATACTAGAAAGCTTGTTGGTCCACATGACATACGTGTGGAAGCATTGAGGTGTTTAGTGTAAATGGCAGTGGTTTTCTTAACCAGATTGTTTAATGATATCTTGGAAATTGAGAGGTTGCATGAGGACTAGAGAGAAAGTGTTTGGGGACCGTTTTAAGAATAAGGTTGATGTTCAGAGCTATAGTAACTACAGAGGGATAACACTGATCAGTCACAGCATGAAATTATGGGAAAGAGTAGTGGCAGCTAGGTTAAGCAGGGAGGTGATGAGTAGTGGTCAGCAGTATGATGTATTGCCAGGAAAGAGCACTACATATGCGATGTTTGCTCTGAGAGTGTTGATGGAGAAGTACAGAGGAGGTCAGGAGTTGCTTTGTGTCTTTCTGGACTTAGAGAAAGCATATGACAGGGTGCCTAGATAGGAATTGTGGTATTGTATGAGAAAGTCATAAGTGGCAGAGATATATGTAAGAGAGGTACAGGATATGTACAAGGGTGGTGTGACAGCAGTGAGGTCTGCGGTGGGAGTGATGGATGCATTTAAGGTGGAGGTGGGATGACATCAGGGATCAGCTGTGAGCCCTTTCCTATTTGCAATGGTGATGGGCAGGTTGAAAGACAAGATCATACAGGAGTCCCTGTTTACTCTTATGTTTGTAGATGACATTGTGATCTGTAATGAGAGTAGGGAACAGATTTAGGAGACCCTGGAGTGGTGGAGATATGCTGTAGAGGGGAGAGTAATAAAGGTCAGCAGTACTATGACAGAATATCTGTGTGTGAATGAGAGGGAGGATATCAGAGTGTTGAGGATGCAGGGAGTAGAGTTGGCAAAGGTGGATGTGTTGAAATGATTGGGATCAACATTTCAAAGTAATGATGACTTTGAAGGACAGGTGAAAAAGAGAGTACAGGCAGAATGAAGAGGGTGGAGAAGAGTGTCAGGAGTGATTTGTGACAGATAAGTACCAGTAAAAGTGAAAGGGAAAGTCTACAAGAGCATAGTGAGACCAGCTATGTTATATGGGTTGGAGACCGTGGCATTGACAAAAAGGCAGGAGTCAGAGCTGGATGTGGTAGAGTTACAGATGTTAGGCTTTGCACTGGGCATTATGAGGGTGCACAGGATTAGCAATGTGTATATTGAAGGTGTCAGCCCATGTTGGACAGTTTTGAGACAAAGCTGGAGAGGCAAGATTACATTGGTTTGGACATGTGCTGAGGAGGGATGCTGAGTATATTGGAAAAGGGATGGTAAGGATGTAGCTGCCAGGTAAAAGGAAAAGAGAAAGTCCTCAGATAAGGTTTTTGGATGTGATGAGAGACGACATGCAGGTGGTTGGTGTGACAGAGCAAGATGCAGAAGACATTCAGAAATGGCAACAGATGATCCACTGTGGTAACCCCTAATGGGAACAGCCAGAGGAAAAGGAAGGAGATGTTGTAATGTCAGTCTTCACAGATTTGCCAAGGATTTGCCAGACATAACACAACTCTATGAGTAAATGACTACAAATATGAGGCACACATATGGTCAGTGTGCATAACACTGGACAGTTAAATGGTATGAGCTCAGTATATCACATGCATGTCAACATACACATTTGCAACAGTACTTTACTATGCAAATGCCATGCATAGGTCTCTCACATTTTTGAGACAAACAAGTATATCATAGTTGTATTCACAAGTAAGATATGGAAATGTATGACATCGCAGTAACTGGCCTAGCATTGTCACAGTCAGTATTGTTCAAGACATACTCCACTAGTAGTCATATGTGACCCATCCTTTACTGGGGTGACTCAGGGGCCTGACCGATGATCTATGTCACTGCAGACAGACCCAGATGCTATACCCATAGGTTCTGATCAGCAATATATCAATACAGCATGTCTTGTTGAGACATACATGTTAAACTTCCTATTTCCCATTTTTACATACCCCCACCTTCACTCCATTACATGCTTACTTGTTTGACATACCTGTTTTATTTCCAAGTGTAGGTGGTTATATCCTGCACTGTTATATTTTATTTTCACTGTTTTTTTTTCTCTGTCTGTCTGTCTCTCTCTCTCTCTCACACACACACTGATGTAGGGTGTATATCTGTATTGCATAGGCAGCAGCTTGCTTTTTGTAGGTAATGCTCATGAGCAGCTGATAGTCCTTGCACCAATTGGTGTCCCCCACATGCTAATTGCATGCAGAACAGCTGTGTTGTTATTCATATAGCCAATGGCATGGCAACACACTCCTGTAATTGAGTATTTCATGTGGGTGTTGGCCCCTTTCCTTGCCAGTGAGGAGGACTTCATGGAGGTGTGTGAACAATAGCATCACAGAGGGTATTTGGAAATACCTCTTACAACCAAAACTGTGAAGACAGGCCAACAAAATGGGGGTGAATGTTCCAGATATAGGGACAGAATCTAAGTATTGCTGTTATACATTTGGATTAATGCTAGTCAAACAGGGCTTGTGTGGACATGGAGTTTCTGTGTGATTTTAACTCTGACAGTGTTATGTGTTTGACATAACTCTCAACTGTAGGGCTATCCACAGAATGGTTAGAGTTTGGACTCCTATGTTTGGTGTGTTCCTAAGATATTTTTTGTCTTTGGAAAATCAGTAGCATACTCTGGGGATTGCAGTCAGTAACTGCTAACATCCATGTGTGTTTCTGACCTCCTATCCCTCAGAAGAGATATGTTACAGCTAACCTTGATACACCAGCAAGTTTCTCAATTTATAACATCAATATTTTAAATATGCCCCTGGTTTTGGGCCTCTATCCCCCAATTATGTTAGGTGCTGTCCAGATGTCATGCAGTAAGAGGTTGATAGCTGTGGTATATGATTATTTAGTGCCTACATTCCTGATATGATCCCAGTGATGTTTCAGACTGCCAGACATGTTATGTGGAAGAGGCCTTATATATGAGGGGAAATACTGGGCATTATGTAGGACTCTATACAATTGAGAGGTCTGTGTATTTCTAGCAATTGTTGACAGACTGTCAGGATTGTGTAGTAGTGTAGTGTGACAATGTTATTTGGCCTGTGTAGGGAGGGGGGAGGATGTATGAGATATGGCTCCTCTTCTATCTGCCTGTGCATGCTGCTCCTATTTTTGGTGGTTTATCAGCTGTATATGTTTGTAGGGGCAGACTGAAACATGTCCTATACCACGGTCAGGCATCAGACTGCACTGTGAATTGGGCCAGTATATGTAGGGGGAGTGTGTGAGTGGAAAACATGTTGAGATGTTTTTGTTCACACAATCCTCATACTGTACTGTTCATTTGGCTTACCTGTATGTCATTGTGACTGTGATGGAATTGGTTGTGGGTATGCACTTTCACACTGGTGTCTGTTTTTTTTTATTGCTTTTACATCCCTGTAGTGCCTGATATATTTACCAATACATATGCAATTCCACCTAGCGGATTTGGGTTAATGTTGTGTCAGTCTGACTGTAGTTTGGACAGTGCTTGGTGACATGCTTAACAGCTGAGTGTAGTTTCCCTAATGTGATGTGATGTTATGTCCAGATATTTGTAGGATGTACGGTTTCCTGGCCCCATAAGTGTTGTTTATTTCTGACACATCAGTGGGATGATGTGAGGATTTCAGTCACTAACTAGTGAGAAGTAACTGAGTGTTGGACTTGTGCTATTTCAGTCAATATATGTTAGGACAGGCATGATGGTGTTACTGCAGCAACTGTGTCAGCTTATCTACTCCAGTATTTCAGATATGTCCCTATTTTCATGGCTTTCTCCACCCACTTTGTCATGCTTGGTCCAGATTCATTGCACTAAGGGGTTCTGAGCCTACCTCTCCACTGTCCGGGTTGTTGCAGTATGTCCAGGTGTATTGCTCATATTTCTGGTCTGTTCCACAGATTCATTATTTTTATATCCCTGATAAATCACTGTGATAATCTGCGGATTTCTTACGGTAAATGATGACATACATTTCAGTTTTAGAACTCATATCCTTCAGAACATGTATGGGCGGCCATGGTGGTGCAGTGGTTAGCATTGTCGCCTCACAGCAAGAGGTTCTCCGGTTCGATCCTCGGCTGGGGTGCCTTCTGTGCGGAGTCTGCATGTCCTCCCTGTGGTCGCGTGGGTTTCCTCTGGGTGCTCCAGTTTCCTCCCACATCCCAAAGATATGCACTAGGTGGATTGGACACTCTAAATTAGCCCTAGGTGTGAGTGTGTGCATGTGTGTGCCTTCTGTGGAAGGTTGGGTGCCAGGCTGGCAACTCGACACTGTAAAACTCCACTGCCAATCATGAGCAGACAGGTGATCCACTGTGGTGACCCCTCACTGGGAAAAGCCAAAAGAAGAAGAAGATCCTTCAGAACATGTATGCTGAAACAAACCCTGTCACTCTGGCAACATTCTACATTTATAAAAGCAGAATTTAAAATATGTGCCTAGTTTGGGCCCATTGCCCCCCCCCCCCCATTTGGAGAGCCTTTGGCCTGATTTCTTGCACTAAGAGACAGAGAGGTATGGATGTGAGGTATGACTTCACTACATGTTATGAGCATATATATATATATATATATATATATATATTGTTGCTTGGCAGAACAGTGGCTGATGGCAACAGAGCAACTAAAGCAGTTTTAAGCAGTTGTAAGTGGGTTTGTGAGATGCTATGTGATGCCAACACATGATTAAATGTACAGATGCTTAATCTGTGTTGGCTTCACTTAGCAACATTTAGTGCACAAATCTGGTTAACTGAGCTACCTGCTGCTTAGAATTCATGTTTGAGCAATGCTTAAATCTGCTTAACAGAGATGTGCATTGCTAACCATTGCTCACAGTTCATTTTTATAAAATATCTTTTATAAATATTTCTATATGTATCATATTATTATTATAAGAATATTATATTATATCTTTATTATTATAATATCATATTATATTATATATATATATATATATATATATATATATATATATATATATATATATATATATATATATATTTGTTTATATTTCATAGAAAATATAACATGTGCTTCCATTACAATAGCAAGGGGTGTAACTATACTGTATGGGACATATGCATACATGGGTGGTTTCACATTTTATATGCACTCACACTTCCATTTTACACCAGCTACACTACCTTGAGTGACAAAAATAACTTACCACATATTTTAATATGAAAATAGTATTTTTAACACTGCCTTCTCATGTAAAATTGGATTGCCTGTTGTAGTACTCAAACAGTGCATGCCTGCATGCAAAGCTGAGACTCTGACCACTACACTACCTTGGTTAGGGGATTTGAGGTGTATATTTTTATTTATATCATATTGCATATTAATATTATATTATTATATTAAATGGAGAGTATTGAGGTTTTTGGCCATGTCATTGATGGCTGCTGTCATGACATAATGGCATACATTTCAGTTTTAGATATGTATCCTTCAGAACATTCATGCTAATGCATAACCTGTTTTCTATCAACTTTCTGTATGTCCTCTGTGCAGATTGGATGACACCAGTGCTCAGGCTGTGGTGGACTATACTGCAGAATGGGTCTAAGAGCCCATGTCTGTGCTCATGTAGACTGCAACCAGGAATGGTATCAGACCTATGAAGACCTTTGTGTATTGCCTTTAAGAGGGCATTACAGACCTGCTTCCTGCTCAGAAAAGGAGGGGAGCAGGTGCTGTACATGCACATGTGTACATATGGGGGACGGGGGGTGAAGTTTACACTTCACCTGTCTGCAGCCGGTTGCCAATATCTATGGCATATGTGTATGTGGTGTTATTGACCACCACTACAGTACAGATATGTGTGTTGCTTCTGGAATTGCAGACACATGTCTGGAAGGCCTAGTGATTGGTCTTAGTGGATGTATCCAGTTTGCACTCAAAGACAGCCTTAGTTTACATCACCTGTGACCTTATTTGCTTGTGCAGAACAAGTGACATGGCTACCAATGAGACTCCTGTTACATCTTGGCCTGCCCTGTGATTATTTCCACCTATGATGGTAGTTCTCTATTGCTGCTGTCCACCACGGATGTTTAGCCTACCTTGAGGGGGTTGATGTTGTCTGTCAGGTATTGCGGAGGCCATACAGCTAGGTAGCTGCCCACATAGTATTGTGGTATGGGCCTGGACACTGCTGCTAGTTCCAACATATGGGACATCCTTTATGTGGGTCTTTTCTTTGCCTGTGCAGGTGACATTATGAAGGTGTGGGGGCTACAGCTTTACAGACAGTAGGTGGGAATACCTGACATGACAGGACATGTGGAGACAACCCAACAATATGGGGGACAAAGCTCCAGAACTGGGTACAGATTGTATGTCATTAGTGCTGTTATACACATGGAGGGTTGCTAGATTGACAGGGTTCATCTGGACATGCATCTACTGAGTGACTTGACATCTGACAGTGATATGCCTCTGACATACCTCTCAAGTAGCATGTTGTCCACAGAGTGGCCAGAGGTTTGCCTGTTATGTTTGGTCGGTTCTTCAAACAATGTCTGTTTTTGTGGGGTCGGAAGGATAATGTGAGGATTGTAGTCACTAACTGTTGACATCCATTGGTGTTCCAGACATCATATCCTTCAGGGATCTTATGTTACAACAACATATGTAACACCAGCTACTGTTTCAGTTTGTAACACCATTATGTGTGATATGTCCCTCTTTCTGGTCCCCCTGTTCCTCAAGTACATAATGTGGTGTCCAGATGTCCTGCACTATAATGTGCAGAAGTATGGCATATCATTAATTACTGACTGCACTCCAGTTATCGTTTCAGTGACCTAGCAGACTCCTGGCTATGGTATGCAGTAGCGGCTAGCATTATGGTTCCACACCCAGAAAATTCTGTGGAAATCTGTACATATGACAGTTATATATGTCTAGCTATTGTGAGCAGACTGCCAAGATTGTGTAGCAGTGTTGTGTGCAGATGTTTGTTGGGCTGGGTAGGGAGAGTAGCAGACGTGAGTGCCATGCATCCTTTACCAATCAGACTGTGCATGCTGCTACAGCTGCTGACGGTCCATCAGGTCTGTATGCTTGTATGGACAGACTGTGAAATGTCCTGTAAAACCTCAGGATTCCCAGTACACTGTGATTTTGGCCAGTATATGTCAGTGAAGTATGTGACTGGCAATCAGGATATGTTTGTTCAGACAGTCATTGTACACTGGAGTTCATTTTGGGTACTGGTATGTTGCTGTGACTGTGGTGCAAATGTTTTTGGATGGACATTTTTGCACCACTATCTGCTTTTCACAACAGTTCCATCCCTATAGGGCATGCTATATTTGAATATACATGGGTAATTGCCCAGAACTGATGTGAGGGAGTGTCGTGTTGGTCTTACTGTGCTTCATAAGGTGCTGGGTGACATGTTTGGCAGCTGTCAGAGGATTTCCATTCTGTTACATGTCTGCGGTCATACCTCTACACTGTCCAGAGGCCTAGACAATGTCCAGATGTGTGGCTGATATGTTTGGTCTGTTACCCAGACAGTCGTTGTCCTTGACTAATCAGTAGGATACTCTGGGGAATGCACCCAGTACATGCTAACATCCATTGTTATTACTGATTTTATATCCCTCAGAAAGGATATGTGACAACAAACCCAGTAACACCAGCTAATGTCTAAATGTATGACAGCCATATGTCCCCTATACCCCGGTGTTTGGGCCTCTGTCCACCAATTATGTCAGGCCTTGTCCAGACGTCATGCACTAAGAGGGTAAGAGGTATGTAGTATCATTATTTATTGCCTTCATTCCTGCTACCATCCCAGTGATGTCATAAAGGAATATTGTTGCTCACACAGTCATTATACTGCAGTGTTCAGTTTGCTTACTGGAATGTCACTGTGATTGTGATGCAATTGGTTGTGGGTATCTACTTTCACACCAGTGTCTCTTTTCTACTAGTGTTACATCCCTGTAGTGCCTGTTATAGTTGCAAATGCATGTGTACAGCCCCAGAGCTGGATTTGGGTAGTGTTATATCAGTCTGATTGTAGTTTGGATGTTGCTTGTTAGATGAATGTAGTTTCCTTAATGTTGTGTTATGTCCACACATTCATAGGATGTCCAGTTGTCTGGCCAATATCATTGGTCTGGTCCCCATAACTGTTATGTATTCCTGTCACATCAGTGGGATGATGTGGGGACTGAGGTCACTAACTAATGAGAAGCAATTGTGTCCCAGACTTGTGATATTTCATTTAATATATGTTAGGCCATATAGTTTTATATATATATATATATATATATATATATATATATATATATATATATATATATATATATATATATATATATATATATATATATATATATATATATACATAGATATATATATATATATATATATATATATATATATATATATATATATATATATATACATATATATATATATATATATCCCTTCCTTTATATATTTATATATGTGCATCTATATTATGTATCTACTATTTCATATATATGTTTCAACAGACATATGTATATATATATATATATATATATATATATATATATATATATATATATGTCTATATACAACACATGAATGATTCCACATAGCTTTCTCCCTAATGTTGTATGCCTCTATTGCATGATATGTTTGAAAAAGCCACACTAAATCTCGCAGCTCAGATGGTGCATTGTTACATTGCTCTTTCTATAGTGTATATGGTCATGGGTTTGAAACTTGGGACGTATGTCTTTTTTTTCCTTAATGTTAAATGACCAGAATGCATGATATGTTTGTTAAAGCATTGCAGATTATCACAGCTCAGATGGTGCAGTGGGGTGCTGCAGTGATTGTAGAGCACAGAATAGCAGGATTGAAACTTGGCAGGGCTGACTAGTTTATTTCTGAGTAGAACAAGGTCTGATAGATACAGAGTAATTAAGGTACTTTTAAGTAGTTGTAATTGGGTTTGCGTGGGTTTGCGTAACACTAAGCAATACCAACTCATGGTTAATCCATTTTAGCTTCATTTACCGCAGCTTATTCCCATTTACCCCACCCTAATTTGTTTAAAAGAAAAGAAAAAGGGGTGATAGGAAAGTGGTGAAAAAGGGACACGCAGAGGGAAGTACAGTATGAAAGATAGCTGAGATGTGCAGGACAGGTGTAGGAAAGGTCCATAGCTGTCCATTTCTTCTACAGCAGCAGTTGTGAATTTCTACAGAATTTGGAGGTGAATTTGGACATTCAAATCCTTGACAGAGGGGTGAGGACAACAGCAATGTGTTGTCAAGCCAATTGGACCAGATTACATGTGTCCAGTGGGTCAGCCATGTATGGTGCATAATTTCTTTTTGGGAACAGATGTCCCCTTTTTTTTAAGGTGAGAGTGGGATGTTGTAGAAGGATAGTAGGCACATTTGTGAAGGTAGTTGGGTAGGAAGACAGACAATACAGACAAGACAGCAGACAGGGGTGGTATATGACACTTGTGGGGGGTAAACAATTTGGATGGGGAGGGTGGTTGGGATTCAGCACCCATGATCCCCCAAATGGATACACTGGAACTGAGGTCCCCATCCATGGGCAGTCACCACTGTATCTTCACGGCCCCAAAGGTGGCTGTATTGGGGGCTGGATAGGAAGGACAGGCTGACCCTCAAGATGAACCAGGCATCCCTCAATCTGCTGAAGCCATCCACCAAACTCCTTTTGGATGGGGCTATGCACCAAACCCCAGACCTGGCTATGGGTGACGGTTTCCTATTCTCACCCACTCTCGTGGGTGGGGAGTGGGCCCTGTCCCCTGAAGTGGTTCCACCCGAACGTGGTACAGGACCAGCAGAAGACGAAGTCCCGGGTTGGGTTCCAGATGTGCTGGAGCCTGGTATCATAGCCAGATGAGGTGGGACAGGCAGATCTGCCGAGATCTGCCTTCCCAGACATGCTATGGTGTTGAGGTTTTACAAAATATGTTGGTTAGTCATGAACAAAACATTTCAAAATTAGTTTTAACAGCATTCATGGGTGTTCCAATTAACCAAAGCAACAGATTTGAAACAGTTGCATAACAAACAGAACACATGCATAAATGGAACAACAGTAGGCATCATAATGGCATGCAGGTTACATTGATAGCAACAGGCCACCAATGATAGTATTTGAATGGGGAACACTCATAATCAAATGATTCAATATTTGTAGAGCAATATGACACATGTCCCAACAGTAATTTTGGAGAAAAACATACCCGTTGATTATGTGTATGAATTATTGGTGCAGATAGGGTGGGGGAGAGAGAGAGAGATATCAATTAACAACTGTATAGGCTTCAATTGTTCACAACTGTACTGATCATTACTCTACTCATTACTCTGCAGGTATGATTTCACTTTACATCTACCTATGGTCTGGGGTTGGGCCGTGGAATGTTTGTACACAGTGTATTACTAAAGCCTTCTTAAAGCTAATACATACATTTCCTTACCTGACAAACCTGTGGTAGGAAATATCTGTTAACACTACCTGACTGTTTCTACTCATATTCACATATTCAAGATTACATATGTGACACTGACAGGGGTGCCCTGCACTCATGGTGTGTGTGTGTGTGTGTGTGTGTGTGTGTGTGTGTGTGTGTGTGTGTGTGTGTGTGTGTGTGTGTGTGTGTGTGTGTGTGTGCTACTGCCATACTCCACCTAGATTTCTATCTATCACCCTGGATATTGGCAGCTGTGAACACTAGTTGTGACAGCGTGACACTTGGACATTAATCAGGAGAAATCGCTTGGTGTATGTACTTATCTTGCTATCATTTGCAGCCTTGGGATTGGACAGTAGAAGTGTTGCACACAGTATATTAGTACAGTCTTCTTACAGCTAATATAAACACTTCCTTACCTGGCAGACCTGTGGAGGAAATTTTTGTTAACACTACCTGTTTCTGCACATATTCACATATTCTTGGGTGAAATTATGCATACAGCTTACTACCACTCCATGTATTAAAACCGTGCCTGTTTGTGCAAAAAGGTACAACAAGGTTGTGTTTCAACACAATGAGCTACTGAGGAACTGCTGTATGTTGCTTGACTGTTTCCACCTAATACTCTCTTGGTTGGACAATCTGACCTTGTAATTCTGACATTCATGCATGGCAGATAGTTCTTGTACTTTGTATTAATACTTTGACATATTACAATCTGGAAAGCAATGATTAACACTAAGCACTGCCGTAGGGGATACAGTATATTAATTTACAGATTACTATTTAGATCTTGGTGCATGGAACATTTCATATAGTGATCTCCTGTTTTGCAGCTCTACAAACTTTGTCAGATGAGCCTCAATTAATTCATGCTGTCAGAGCCATAGTTGCTGGGCAGAACTTGTACACATTTAGATTCATACCACCACATACCAAAGTAAACACAACAGTCTGGGGTTTTTAGTTTTATTGAAAGGTACTGGCACTTTTATTGATAGATATCTTGTACATCAGTATTACTCTGCTAACGTTTCATTTATTCATTACACACAGTACACATTTTAACCTACTGGCAGTTGACATTCTACTTCTTTCTATTTATTTGCCCTGAATAATGCAAGCAGGATTTGTACTCACCAGCCTCCAATCGCAGCCTTAGCAACCTGCTGACATGGGCATCTATGTTCACAACACTCTCATCTGCAGCTGTACAGGAGATAAAGAAACATTTATGCATACTATCAATCACATATGCAGGCTGGACTTTGGTGGACACTAATCGATACTGATACTTACACACTTCTGGGACATTTTGTGCCCATGCAGCTTGGGTCCACTCATCCAACAACTCCTTCTTCCTATGCTTGAGATCAGGGAAATGGTGCCGGACCTGCTCACCAGTTCCAATGATGCCCGTAGCACTGGTGAGATCACATGCGAGATGGTCCCAGGCCTCTGCTTTGTATTGGGAGCCCTGGTACTGACCCCGCAGCAGTCTCTACTCATGGTCTTTCACTAGGAGTCCAAGCATGACCCTGGACTCCTGATTGCCCCAGTGTTGCACCCGAAAGTGCAAACCTTCTCCTACACCAGCCATAGTGCCTGCAAGGATGAGCTATAAATGGTTATGGCTGTATTCCCACCTTTGAGGTTTAAATAGAGCCAAATTCCCACCCTTTGCTGTTATTAGACCATTTAGAATTTGCTGAGCTAAGCTAAGTGATACCCAAACCCACTTAGCTAAGGCTGGCAGTGCTTAAAGGGTTAGATGTTGAGCATTGCTTACCAATGTGCAAATCTGCTTAGCTGGGCCACTTATTCCTTAGCATTTACATTTAAGCAATGCTTACACCAGGTTTGTATAGCTGAACACTACTTAACATTGGCCACATTTCATTTTATAAAGTATCAGGACTGTGGGATTGATTCATCATTACTGACATCTTATAATTTTATGTTTACCTTCTATGACATCCCCTTATGTGTTTTCATTAAATTATATTCTTGTGTGACTATACTGTATGGGGCACTTTGGGTGTCACATATTTTCTAGTTTATATGGGGGGTTCACATTTTTACTAGACTGACATCTCACTTCTGGACCTGCTACACTACCCTGGTTGACAAAAAAAACAGTTGCTACATAATTTAAGTTTACAAAAAAAATTTTAACACTACTTTTCCAAAGAAAAATCGGTCACCTGTCTTGGTAATCGAGCCATGAATGCCTGCATGTAAAGTTGGGACTCCACCCACTACACTATCTCAGCTTGGACACTTCACCTGTATATTTGCATTTATCTCCCATGGGATGTTTAAGCTATGCTAAGCGGATCACCATAACGTGCACACCCACTTAGCTATGCTTAAACATCCCTTAGGCTAGAAAAAAAAGTTTATATTATTATTAAAGTATTATGTTAAATAAGTGAGTCTTGTAGTGTTCTGACAACTCATTGAGGACTGCAGTTGTGAAATAATAGCATTCATTTGGCTTTCAGGCTTCTATCCATCAGGGACTCCTGCTAATACATATCCTGTTTTCTATCACATTTCTAAGTGTGTGAGGGCAATTTTTCAGGTATGTCCCTATTTTATTATTTATTCCTCCATCATTTGTGCCTTTGTCAACATGCACTGCTGTAAGGGAATATTGGCATACATTTGCTTTCAGACTTCTACCCTTCAGTATTTCATGCTAATGCATGACCTGTTCTCTATCAATGTTCTATGTTTAGTGGGCAGTATGTCTGCTTTACCCTTTTGAGGAATTTAGCCCCCGTTATTTGTGCATTTGCACACATTTCCTGCTTTAGCAGGTTGCAGAGGTGCCATATGGCACTTTGACAATGCTGGCAATGCCGAGGGTGTGTCACAGAACCTGTCACACACCCCCTGCATTGCTTTCTTCATGCCAATGTTTCTTTCATTGTCCGCAGACACTGAAATGATCATTATCTCATTTCAGTGTCCATGGACACTGAAATACTGGCATAATATTAGAGTAAATCTGTAACATCATGCCAGTTCAGCTTAGAAAGTGCCATCCAGTGCTTTCTGAGTGCAGGGGGCATGTTCAGTGTTCATGCACTACTTTGATATGCCCACTGCACTCATTTACAGTTCTTGTCCATATAGAGAGAACAGCAGTGTGCCTTCATGAATATTCAAGGCACGCTGCTGTGCTAAATGGACATGAACCATTCCATGCAAGAATAGTCTTATTCTTGCACAGAATTTATTGAATCCAGGGGGAAATGTATATTTAAATTTCTTTGAAGTAAAAATTGTCAATTAAGAGCTCTTGAATTGCAATGAGGATCTTCAAGCCTCAGAAAGAATGTGGGATAGGGTCTGCCAGGTCTTGCACTCAAATCTGGAAGTCTTAAAACATGAAGCTAGTTTATTTCATTGAACATTTACAACTAATGTTAAAGAGGTAAGAGCTGTCCTGAGAACTCAAATCAGAGTAATTCAAGCAAAAATGTGAAAACTAAAATAGGTTTCAGAAGCTGTACAAGATGCCTGTGACTTGCACTACTGACATTCTGTTTACATGGACATTAAAAAATTATTTTCTTATCTCTAGCATGACAAATATAAAGGCAGCTTTAAGTGTATTCTGGGGGAGGGGGAATCCAGTCACTTTAGATTTGCAGGTCCATTGAATTATAATAACCATAACCATAATCACATAAAAAATCTGATGCATTAAAATAGAGTACAAAGACATAATAAAATAGACGAGAAACAGTGGCAACTGTAATTTATTTATTTATTTCTACTTTTGTTGAATGGGTTAATCTAGGCCATTGGTCTTTTCTGCAGTGGAGACCCAAGGAAGTTTTCCCTACTCTTTTCAATAAATGCCATGGAAAGATTCATATCCACATGAGCTATCAAAAGCTCAGGCAGATGAGACATTGATTTAACATCTCATTTAAAGACTGGCACACTTGTGCATGCATCACTCCACTATGCTGTACAGCAATGCCAGTATTGGGAAAAATTAATCCATGTACCTGATGTGGGAATAGACCCACACAGCCTTCTGTACCATGGGTATATAGGCTACTTGTTGATTTAGTTATATGGTAGATGCATCAGTTTACCAGCACCCCATCCAATGAGAACAATGCTGATTCAGAAAAAAATGTATAAAGCAAATCTCTATTTATGATTTGCTGAAATAACAGCAATAGAAATAATGTTGCTCTGAGTGTTTTGGGGGTACCACCATACATCTCAACTTATTTAATCAAGAATTTAGAACCAAATCAAAAATAATTGGGGAGGTGGTATAAATTCAGGAACAATTTTTGATTATTACACTTATTTAGGAACAATTGTTATATATTACACTAATCCACTTAAAAAAGTTAATAGAAAATGCTTTGCATCAATATATTTTTTTGAATAATAAGAAGTATAAAACTCTGATGACTGGCATTACTGACTGAATATAACCATGAGTGATTTAACAGAAAATCAAAAAAGTTATAAGGGAAAAAAAACAAATATTTGAAGGGAAAGTTGAAAGGAATGAGAAGAAATGTAACTGTTTCAGCCAGTGCTCTATGCTGATAAAATAAAAACAAACAAAAAAAAAAAAACAAAACAAACAAAAAAACACCGTTTATACCTTGCTTTGAGAGAGCAATTCAGTGCTTTTGATTTAGATAAACAAACAAAAAAAATCTTCTTTTAAACTGCTGCAAACTGTTTGCTGCATTTATAGCAAGCAGCTGCTACCATTTAGACTACACATGGAATGGTCAGCTAATCACGCCCCCCCCCCTCAATACTTTGTACCTGGGGCTGGTCATAGGTAGCACTCAAAAGGGAATGTCTGGTCTGAAATACCCATTCCAGGATTTGAATACTATTTTGGATGTGTGGGATTTTAAATTATTCTGTTACTATTTTATTTGGACTTTATAAAATTTTATGAACTACAGTATAACATTGTCATTTTAATGACTGGGTTCATTAGACGTACATATGCTTGAATTCTTAATTTATAGACAATTTAGTGTGGTTTAACATTACCATGACATCCCTAGCACCAACAAGCAAAAGAATTAAAGAAACGGTAGCCATAGTCAATTTCCAGCTTCAAAATATGAAGCAATACAGTATCTCTCATAAGATGGAACATTTGCTAACATCTGTGGAAGGGCCTCACAGCAAGATTAAAATGTTACTTTTTACCATATAGTCAATTTTTCAACCATTAGCGACTCAGGAGAAACAACTCAGGTTGTAAAAGTCCAAGGCCCTTGATGGGTATGCAAGCAACTCCCCCAACAAAGAAAAAAAATGCAATGAATTCTAGTCAGCATCAACAAATAAATCAATGCAGTCAAGCAATGTAGGTAAGAGCAGACTTGCAACATCATGAGTACCATACCAACCATAACAGCAAAAACATAAAAAAAGAGTTAAAGAAACCATATCCATAGTCAATCATTCATCATCAAAGTGCAGAATACTATGATGTCTTCTACATTCTGGAACAGATGTCTAAAATGTTACGCAATTACTAACATCTAAGAATGACACTCCCACTATTTTTTGCTTGCTAGAACAGTACCATGATTATAACTTAAATTTTCCATTTACACTATTTATAAGACAAAAAAATCAGGGTGGCTGCAGTGGTGCAGCGGTTAGCATTGCCACCTCACAGCAAGAGGTTCTCTGGTTCAGTCTTCAGCCTTCTGTGGGGAGTCTGCATGTCCTCCCTCTGGTTGTGTGGGTTTCCTCTGGGTGCTCCGGTTTCCTCCCACATTCCAAAGACATGTACCTGCAAAAAAAAAAAAACTTAAATTAAAAATGCATTTTAATAGTTGATATTTTATGCTGTGCAGTTTATTCACAGGCAAATAAGCACACTGTTGACAGTCAACAAAGCAAGGACTCCATATATCGTACCCAAAGAACATGGCTCTTATGATGAAGCCCCTCTTTACTACAATCAATTCTTTCCTTTACACAATAACTGTGGGATGCAGGATGCACACACACACGCACACACACACACACACACACACACACACACACACACACACACACACACACACACACACACACACACACACACACACATGACCATCAATTAGACCCCTTGTATGACTGCATACATCCAGATGTTTGCTTGCTATAAAATGAATGGTTAAATAAATAATGGCCAAGAAGTGTATTTCACTTAACTACTGTGAGAACCATAGAATGCATGCCAGTGTACATGCCTCATGATCTCCCAACTTCTTATTCCATGATTCGGAGATGAAGACCCAACAATCCAAAACAGATTTTAATTCTTTCTCTTGTATACTTAGAAAGTTGCATTAGCAAGCATTTTCTGAAGGACATAAAGTCAAAACTCACATGTCTGACATCATTTAGTGCCTATAATCCACATGAATTTGCCAGAAAGCCACAAATTGTAGAAGAAACAGACCAACATAATTCTCAATTTATTTTCTGAAGAACTCTGGAAAAAGCCTAAAATAATAGGATGAGGCCCCAAAGGGACAGATTTTAAATATTTTTAGCCATTTGTTAAGCAGGTAACCCCCCCCCCCATAGAAAGTGTCACTTTTCAGGTGTGACCTGGTAGTACTGTCTGAATGACTTTCTCACAGTCACACAGGATGCAAATGGAGGTGGGAGGATTCAAACTCTTTGCCTACAGAAACAATTCATTAACAGCTAAGAACTTTAAGTGCCAGACATCTCTAAGTGCCAATAATTTTTTACTATTTTCAAGCATTTTTTAGCATTGCCAGGGAATAGGCCTTAGAGCTGCAGGTAGTAAGTTTGCATGCTTAGAGATGTTATATGATATACCTTTTTTAATGTGCTTCACAGGACGCCTTGTATTAGTTCTGTTAGAAGACACAGGTATAGGACTTGGTACATCTGTTAAGCTGTTCATGAACTGCTGGACTTAATGGAGATGGCTGCCTTTTATGTTATGCAAGTTTACGATTTATTTCTGCCCTGTGTCTCAGATTTCTGGCTAGGTCATTCATATCCATTTTAAATGTTTTTCCAAGACAGGCAGTAAGTGTTTTAATGATTTTATTTTTATCCAGCCTGGCACCATGCTTCTGTGAAGGAATGAGGTGATAAGGGCTTCCTTTCAGACATATTAAGCTTTGCTCTTCTCCCAACCCCATTTTCCTTTTTTTATATTTGCAGCTATCTGACATCTAAACTTTTTGGCACTTATGAATTTTAACTTTTTTATGAGTGGCAGTACCCTATATGAAATCATGGGTGCAGATTCGATAAAGCCTACACAGTCCACTAAGACTGTGTTTGCAGTGTGGCAAATGTGTGCACAGTAGCACAAAATTTTGTATTCGGTAAATGGCTCTACATAGTGTGTAGAGACTCACAAACATGCATAAGCAGCTCAACTGTATGCTAATAAACCAATTTCAACTGGAGGAGATATTCAATAAGCTGTAAAGCAATCATGTAGATTCAGTGTAGGTTTTCCCAGTGAATTCCAAAACTTATTGGAATACAGCCACATAAGGTATTATACATGGAAACACTGTTAGGGGCTAAAGATGTTGTTAGACATATGTATGTGCAACAGGCACAAATTAATGCTGTGGCTGCTGCACATAGACCCCAGCCAAGAAGAAGGGTATTTAGACCCTGCTAACTTACCACATTCTGCATAATTTGGAAATTGTAGAATGTTACAGGGTGGACAGAGACACACTACAGGAGCTCTGCAACTGCTGTTTTCATCAACTGAGACCAAGAGCAAACTCACGAGCACCAATACCTATGGAGACTGTGGTATGTGTAGGGCTTAGAATATTAGCAACTGGAACTTTCCAGAGACCAACAGGGGTTATGCTGCAGTGCACAGGCATCAGCACCCAGGATCCTACATTAGTTTTGATGGCTATGCTATAACTTGCCAGTGACTACAGATATTTCCCTGTACACCCAAGGACAGAGCTACAACTATGCAGGATTTCTACCTTGTAGCACACTACCCTGAAGTTTTGGGTGCCACAGACTGCATACACATTGAAATCAAAGCACCACTACACACTACAGGAACTCTGCAACTTCTGTCATCCCCACCTGACAGCAAGGGCAAACAGAGGGGAACCAATACCTGAGGAGACTAAGGTATGTGTAGCAGTTACAGTTTTAGCTACAGGGACTTTCAGACACCAACAGGACATATGCTGGTAATATCACAGGTATTAGCATGCAGGATCCTACATGAATTCCAGAATGCTATACTACACCCACAGAAATACCAGGATGGCTACACAACTGTAAGAACAAAACTTTTGAAACCCAACCTGTGAAACGGAAACACACAAATAATACTTGGCTCCCCCACCCCCATAAAACATGACAGTTTATAGAATCCAAGGAATAACACATAATTCACCTGTTATGAATACTTTTCACACAAATTTCACAAAATGCGTACACATGTACAACACCCTGGTTGTGTCTATGAGCCATCTTAGAAGCATTACATCCGTGTGTCATTGATAATATAGTACTTTACATTGCCATGGAATAAGACAAAAAAGACTGCAAGGTAACGAGTTTTAACAATAATACGTGTAATGACAATTAATAAGGCTGTCTATCTGTGAAAGTTAATGCATGGCAAACATGGTTATGCAAAGACTAAAGTATAAGAAGTGCATACAGATAGTTTAATCCCCTAAAGCTTATATATAACAGTTTTCTTCATAACATGTGAACAAATGTGTCATGTACCTGAAAAATACAAGCATACCTTGGTAACATCATAAGCCTTTTGTGCAGATAAATCTAAAGGAAGATTAATCCTCTGTGTTCACAGATACACAAGTCATCTTACCTTCAAGTTCCCTAGCTACATGGTTACCTTTTTATGGTGTAGACTCATCCCTCTGAGCACAGTGAAGATGAAAATGAAGTGTGAACTCATTAGAATTGCTGAAATCCAAACCTTTGGATTCACATAGCAGATCTAACCATAGTGTAGGCACAACCTCAGTGTTTGTTGCTAATGAACTGCAGCTGTGAATGACTGGTGAGCGGGAAAAGGAATGCACAACAATTCAGACTCCCTTACATGTAGTGGGTGCATCAGCGAGGATACACTCACAAAGTGTAGAAGTAATTGTAGCAAGGTTTTAAGTGGAAGTGAGCAGCACACATTTATCAGTTTTTGTTCTCAAATATGCAAACTTTCCTGCTTTTTTTGAAAACTGCATATTATTGTCATTTAATATTTTATTACATTTTAAGGACAACGGCACAAAATGCCTTACAGACTGCATTTCTGAGATTACTGCTCAGATAACAGAAGAAAGAACACAATACAAAGTGAAGACAGAACTGCATTGCTGCAAACAATACTCATAAATGATTGTGTGATAGTCATTACACTAAATATGTAATTAACACATATACAAACAACTGAGAGTGTACAAGTGTTATATGTCTTGTTAATACTGTGGATGAAATGGAACTTGTGTTTACAATGATTTGCATTCCAGCTGCAAATCTGTTTCTGTGGCAAAGAGGGATAAAACATGCTGTTGTTTGTAGGTTCATTGGTGTGACAGTTCAAACCCAGACTTGTGTAAAATTCTGTAATGTGTGCTAAAATTTATCTTGTAATATTGTTTATTTTTTTAATAATATTTACATGGAAAACATGTTAGCGCAAACACTTTGAAATGGATAAATCAAATATATTTCATGTAACATACATCTGTGATAAAGACTGCATAAATTACACCTGTGAATCAAGAGTGTGAGTGTATCACACCTTATATACATGATAAACCACTCAGTATATACTATCTGTAGATCGTGGCTAAAGTCCTACATTTGACTTTTAAGGATGAAACCAATTTTAATACTGCTTAGAAGGATAAAACAAGGTGAGCTTTGCCTGTCATATACACACCCACACAAGAAGCTGACAGAACACCTGCAGACAGGAGCAGACAGTAGTCATTTTCAAAATATATATATTGTGTCCTGTATGGTTTGCCACTGCGCAGACATGCTAAGCTGCATTCCAAGCAGTCAGCACACAGAGTAATGTATGATAAAATATATAGCTCCTACCTAGTTGCTCCTGTGGCAGCAGTTATAAGGTAAGGGTTATAGTATAGGTGAGCCTGGATTCTAATCCAGCTAAGCCCAAACGTTTCTTACTAATGTTCCATTTTACTTTATTTAAAAATTAACAGTAGAAAAATACTTACATATAGGAATGAGTATCTATAGCATGTGCATTGAGCATACACAGAAAATCAGAGATATATTACATGTGTAACTGTGGGTATCTGTACAATTATGGTTGTTCAATTACACATTTACAGAGCCAGAGTAATGCTTGTCCACTCACTTTTATAAAAAATAAAACAATTTAAACATAATTAAAAATAAAAATAAGTATGAATAGCACTGGAGCTTAGCACTGGAGCTCATATAAATTATATGTGTGACTAAGGGTATACTGACAGTTATGCTTCTTTAATTATAATTGCATTTTCTGGCCTTGGATGGGGAGTGATACTGGGTCTCAGTACAAATCTGAGGCTTGGAATAATCTGGCCAAGGCTGTCTCCATTCTCCATGCATTGGAAAGCAGTGCAGGCACCATTTTAATGACCTCAAAAGGCACAAGAAGGATACGCTCAAACAGTCATTGGCTGAGTTTAGGATTGCTGACATTCTGCAGTTATGTAAGTATACAGATAAAGAGAATTTAAATTTTATAGAAAGCTGGATATAGGCAAGACTGGTATGTATAATACTCTTCTATTGTTCTCTTCTTTTTATTCCACAGCCAACCAGGTGATTGTGGTGAACAGTGAAGCCATGTTGAGCATTTAGAAAGACTGAGTGAAGCAAGGGGTATGTATGCTGCACAATGTAACTATTACTTTATTTAAAGTTTTGCTCTTCTGTAAAGTAGTGCCAAGTTAAACATACATATCTTAACTGTAAAATTAAGAATGCATGCTTCAGTCTGTAGCACAAGGTAACTGTAGTAGTCAATTCTAATACCATAGTCAGATGTGGGTTCAGATATCATAAGTGACAAATAGCATATAGTAAAATATTTAAAAATATTACATAGTAATTTCAACAGAAGTGGCATAAATGACCTGCTGTTAACTTAATCGGTATTATTTGACCAAACATATGGGCAATATATGCACATTGTAAGGGTTACTTGAAATAATCATCAGTTATAGTTTGTTGTTCTTAAAAGGTATACTTAAAATGTAAAATCAGAAATAAATTCTTTATATTGTAATAATTAATTGTATATCACATATGATGGCACTAATTATCTCTTTTTTTTCTTGCATCCCAACCCTTATGTCTCTCTTTTTTTTTTTGTTTTATATGTGTGGTCACACTATTTTGATGTCATCAGTTTCTGACAACACACAAAATGCTTTACAGCACCGGGTGGTAGGCCGATCACTGTGGCTCAGCCTGCTCCCACTACACCATTGCCTGCACCAACATCCAGCACATGTGGGATGCAACCTGACAGTACTGTGCATGCTGACCCTACAGTACCTGGGCTCTCCACATCAAATAGCCTTACTTGTGCAGTTGGTGCAGCAGTATCTTCTCGAAGTATTGGAGGAGGTGGGGATTATGTCACCCACAAGCAGATGTTAGGCTTGGTACATGATGTTATGAAGAGCATCATTGGTGCACTCTTCTTACAGATGGAGAGGATGCTGTCTATAATGTTCATAAACAAAGACTCCAACAGCCAGTGGACTAAGGAGACAGTGATGTCAATTCTGTGGGTAAGGACTGGATTTTCACTGTTTCCAGGTTTGATGGGCATTGGCATCTGATCACCCGTCCTTATCCCCAGTCATGGTGTCCCCCAACCTGTTGTGTCTCTCACAGTCCCTGTGTCTTGCCTTCTATGTCCTGTCCTGCATGCACTTCCTCACCTACCCGACTTACCTGACCCTAACATACCTAGGTCCCTTACCCAACTTTCCTCTTACTGAAATAAAATAAAAAAATGGCACTTGTCCCCCCCAAAATATTGTCCTATACATAGCTCTTCATCTTGCACATGTGTCTTCTTGACACACTTGATTTAGTTGCTATACAACACGATTGAATTATTGTCACCCTCTTTGTTGAGGTGACAGTCCACATTCAGCCAATATTCTATACATACTTCAATTTTACACTGTTGAAGAAGTGGATAGCTATGGTTCTTTCCTACCTCCCTTCTACATATTCCTGTATAGCTTTCCCTTTGTTCTTCCTCTTGCTTGCCTCCCATGTCACCACTTTCCTATCTACCCCATCTTAACACATTTAATCTTGTCAAGAAATAGAATCACACACTACATGCATGGCAGAACTGGGCCTGTAATGAAGCCCTTCACTTTTCATTTCTGTGTTTTGCATCACGCACCAGTTCTGAGTGATGATGAATGTCTGTTCCCATCCCATTGCATAGTGCAGTTAACTCTGCACAATGCTGCTTAAACCCACTGCACTAAGGAAACATACACTTATACTAACTTTAAGAACCATTTCATTTTATTATAAATACATATTTAAAAGTATTAGATACACCTGGATTGGAACCCTATATCATCAGGGCTCAAAAGAAATATCTCAATGCACTTGCTGCTGCAGAGTCAGTTAAACAGCAGGTGTGTTTCTAACACTCAGTACTATCCAAAGTGCTGACTGTCATGCCTCTCTGCTTAATATGCCTGTGCAGAAGTAAACAAACCAATAGAACTCGCATAATTTTATCAGTGAAGAGGGGCTCATATTTGCTCATCTCTTAACTACGCTCAAATGGGGACAGCAGTATAAATGTGTATCTTGCATGCTCAAACACTTCCATCCTGCAAACCAGCAGCTCACTGGTGTGCTATGGAAAGTGCACATACTGATTATGTTTACTGCCCATTTACTCTTTATCCCGTGAAAGTACATGAAAAACACAACTAATGGGAAGGCACTTTTTAAGGAAAGAACACATATTTACCTGCAGTCATGTGTTACTTGCACCCATGCACTTGAAACTTGGTCTGTCAGTACTTGTTCACAATTATGTCAACTACACTATAGGAATAAATAAAAAATACTTTCTTGTATACTGTGTACATCTTTATACTGACAATACACATTCAGATTTTCCAATACGTGCATTAATGTGGACAGCTGTTTGCATATAGTTCATAAAGCTGTCTCTTACAGTATACCTGTACATTGGAAACTTAGCAGATACTACACTTTGAAAACTGATCAACCTGGTAACATGCAGAATGTTAATATCTTAACAGTCATATATGGCTAGCCATGCATTTCATACAGGCCTCCCAACATATTCTCTGAACTATCCAATGATGATGTCATTCAGTATAAATTGTCCGACAGCATTGTAAAAGTCAAACTTGTGCCATGGGACTTACATTGAGTACTGAGTTCTGTAGTTGGTATACCTACCTTAGGTAGGGGGTTCTAATATCACTGCAGTCAAGTTGTGTGTGTGTGTGTGTGTGTGTGTGTGTGTGTGTGTGTGTGTGTGTGTGTGTGTGTGTGTGTGTGTGTGTGTGTGTGCGTGTGTGTGTGTGCATGTGTGTGTGCATGCGTGTGTGTGCGTGCGTGTGTGTGTGTGTGTGTGTGTAGTCAGAAGAATGTAATTGTGTGTTCTACAGGCATCAGTACAATCTCATGGAGTACCAATATTTTGACAGCTGTAAATGCCTACATATCCATTTAATTCAGGCTTCACATCTTCTCTCAAATATCCATTGTTGTCATCCACTATAAATTGCCCTGCAGCACTATAAAAATCAGACTTGTGATGTTGTACTGGCATTAAATACTGAGCTGAGTAGTTCATAGGTTCATAGGTAGGTACTAGGTTATCGGCCTTGGGGCCTATACAAGCCCAGCCAAAAAGGTACCCTGGCTTTTGCCACCCAAGAAAATTATTTTCCTTTGCCACTGTCGAGCAGAGCCACAGAGGTGAACCCCAGGGTGAATTTCCTATTTCCCATCCAATCATCAAGATTTTTCTTGAAGACTGCTAATGAGGAGCTTTGTTTGATATAGATAGGTAGTTTATTCCAGAGTATGGGAAGTCTCCGGGACAGGGATCTCTCCCTCCAGCATGTTCTGTTTATTGTGGTGACAAGGTTTAGTTCCCTAGAGCGTGTAGCTCGGAGGGATTGGGATTTCTTTAAGTGGAGCATGTCCAACAGCTCTGGGTTTGACATAGTTTTGTATGTTAGGCAGAGATCACCTATGAGTAGACGATATGCGACGGAGTACAGCTGGAGTTTTTTTAGACGATCTGCACAGGGCATCTGTTTGAGGCTGATAATCCTCTTTGTGAGGTATTTCTGTGGCCTTTCCAGTTGTTGTAGATGTCTTGTGAGGTACATACCAAAAGGGGCATTGTATTATATAATGGGTCTAATGAGTGATGAGTAGAGGGGAACAGTGACCTCTATTTTTCTGGATGAGAAACCTTTTGTGATGAGGTGTGCCATGTAGAAGGATTTCCTGACTACTGTGGCGATGTGATTATCAAAGGAGAGACTACTGTACACCTGTGTCCCAAGGTCTCTTATCACACTTTCGGTGTTAAGTATACTACCGCCTATGTTGTAGTTCATGGGTGCAGAGTTTTTACCAAAGGGGATGACAATGCATTTTTTAGCATTGAGTTTGAGGCCATGGCTTTGACACCAGACATCTGTCTCAGTGAAGCCATTTTGTAGGATGTCCACATCGTTAGGAGTTTTGATTATGGCTCATAGTTTGCAGTCATCTGCGAACTTCGTTAGCCTAAGACCTTCTGTGTTAGCCTGTACTTCAGAAAAGTAGATACCAAACAGGAGAGGACCCAGGACTGAACCCTGTGATACTCCACTTGTCACTGGTCTGAAGTCGGATTTGGATTCTGCTACTTTCATAGTGTGGGTTCTGCCAGTGAGCCAGTTAGTAACCCATCTTGTGACATAGGGATTTATACCTAGTTTAGTGAGTTTATCTATAATTCCAGAGTGGGGGATGGTGTCAAAAGCCTTGGCAAGATCTAGATAGGCTGTGTGAACCACCTTACCCTTGTCTACGCCTTTAGTGACTGCTTCAAAGAAGTCTATCAGGTTTAGGAGACATGATCTGCCTTTTACAAACCCAAACTGGGTGGTTCCAGAGTTTGGAGATTACCAATGTCTTGGTTTATAAGTTCCATGATGATATGTTCCATGGCGTTGCAGACCAGGCTCGTCAAGCTAATGCGGCGGTAGTTCCTGGGGTCTGTGGTGGTTCCCCCCTTGTGGAGTGGGATAACCGTTGCTGTGTGCCATTCAGCAGGCACAAAGCCTAAGGTGAGGCTATGACTGAGCATGGTACTTAGGTTGGGTGCCAGTTCGTTCTGTAGTTTGTGTAGAATGCAGTCTGGGATGTTATCTGGTCCCATGGATGCTGTGTTCTTGGCTTTGTAGAGTGTGTTTTTTACCTGTGCAGCCGTAATTACAGGAACTTTGCATTCTTCCGGTATAGAGATGGGCTCTTTAGGGAGTGAGAGGGGGGTAAAATTAGCACTGAACCTATCTGCCAGGATGTTAGCAATATCAGTTGGGTCTGTATATTTAGTGCCATTGTGCTGTAACTCAGAGCAGATTTGATTGTTGCCATTGAGATTCTTGACATAGCTGTAGAATGCTTTGTGGTTGTCTTTAGAATCAGTGGTGATTTTGTTTTCATAACTAGCTTTGGAGGATTTTATCAGGGATCACAGCTTCTTACTGAGGCTGACCAGAGAGCTCCTCCACTCTTGGGATTTTACTCTCTTTTGCAAGAGATTCTTCCTTCTCTTGTACAGTTTGTTTATGGCAGGGGACCACCAGATTGGCTTCCTTTTTTTGGAGGATAGCATCTTGGTTCTGTTTGGGATAGCACGATCCATGCACTCATGTAAGTGCTTATAAAGTGCAATTGTGTAGGATTCAGTAGTCGTAACTGTATTGTCCATCTGCATTGGTGTCATGAAGTTCACCACTTCTGTCTTAAGAAGCATGAAGTTGGCTTTGGACAAATTTGTTACCATGGTTTCCTTAATGGGGGGTGGAGGCAGGATGTGGATATCTAGGATAATTAGCTTATGGTCGGATCGGACCAATGAGGCGTTGACTTCAGGTGTGGAACACCTGTCACTCATATTGGTAATGACTAGATCTAGGATATTGTTGCTCCTGGTGGGGGTGTGGATAAGTTGATCCAGGGCATTGGATTTTATGAATTCCAGAAAGCGTTGAGCGAAGGAATTGGTACATGATTAGTTTTCCCAGTTAATGGTGGGGTAGTTGAAATCGCCCATTATTAGGGTGTTTGGTTGAACCCTAATATTTTCCAGTACGTCAAGAAAAGAGGAGTGGGAATCCTGGGGCATGGTGGGTGATCTGTAGCAAGTTTCAATTTGGATTGCAGTTTTGCCCAGAGTTAGTTGCACTTGGATAACCTCAGCTGCATTATGCTGAGCAATTAGCCTGGAGGTGTGGATATCCTTAATGAATATGGACACACCTCCGCCTTTGGTGTTCCTGTCCAGGTTACACGGCCGAAAAGTGTGGCATGAGTTATAACCTGGTAGTGCAGGGGGGCTCTCTGGTGCCTTGAACCAGGTCTCAGTCACTGCACAGATATCGATGTTCTCCATTTTAAGGAGTGACTCGAGTGAGTGCACTTTGAGATTTAGACTTCTAGCATTGAGTAGCATCACCCTCAGTTTTTGCTTGCCATTTCCTGTTACGGTGGTGAATTTGTCATTTGAACCTTGCCTAAAAAAGGCACTATAGGGGCGGCAAGAACCTTAGCCAGTATCCAGAATCCCAGCGGTGACTGGTGCAGGCCATCTCTGGCAAAGCATCGTGGTCTGTCGACCATATCATCGCAGGCAGACAGATTTATTTATTTATTTATATTTGTTGACTGGGAGTGTCCGACTGGACGTAGGTCCATTTTCAGCAGAGGCCAGGGGAGAAAAGCTCCACAGTTAAAATAAACAGACAGTAGTTACATTGGATTACATAGTGATTAACAATTTACATAGCAATTACTTACAACATATTTACAGATGAAGAACATAGTACATCAGTAGAGAACTAGAATCTTTATCTGTGAAGTACATAACAGACATTAACAAATGTTACAAGAAGAAGTTGCTGCTGTATAATAAGTACTGGCTTATGAGCATCTGAGCTTGCTATAATCAAGGTAGTTAGTGGAGTGGAAAGAAAGGTAGTTGTTGGATGGGGAGGGTGATATTAAGAGTGGGAGTTGCAACGGCATAGCCAGCATGTTTTTAGGTGCGCTTTTTGTAAAGTTTTGAAGATACTGGATCCCCTTAGAATGGCACCAGAAGCTTAGCCAATTGTTGAAGTCAATCATTTTGTCCTTGTACTGCGGCATCATTCTGGGTGATGGCAGAATGCTACTCAGTGCTAGGGCATACCTGCCTGGGCTACAAGATTGGACAGCTCCTCCATGTCTCTTTTCATGTAGTCCAGGGAGGTACGTCTCAGGTCATTCACACCAACATGGACAATGACAGAGTCATATTTGTACTTGTTGTGGAGTGACCTGAGTGCCTGGGTTATGTGGCTGATCCTGGCACCCGACAGGCAGCTGACAGTAACCTTCTCCTTGTGTAGCCTGGTGAGTGGGACATCAGTGTGCCTGACTATAGAGTCACCTATGACTAGTGTGTCGGGTACGTTCTTTTGCCTTATTGGCTGTGGTTGAGTGGCACACTGAGTCTGTGGGCTATGTGTCATTTGGGTTGTGTTGGGGGGTGGAGGTTGCTTGCATTTCTGCTGTGGAGGTCTCTGTTGCTTGAGCAGATTATTATTGAGAGCCTCCGTGAATGTTTTTGTGTTTCCTTGTGTGGATTTTGGTGGTGTAGATTTAGTGAGGCTATGTGTTGAGTCTGGTGTGGTGCAAGTGTTTACCTTCTCCTCTTCACTGTCAAGTTCAGTCTTGATTGGAGAGAGCTTTACCTCCAGTTTGGCTAGATAAGTGCATCTCTCACAGGTTGTAGTGTTGGGTGGTAGGAGGAGAGGGTTGTCTGTGTACATGAGACAATTTCTACATTGCCCCAAGATGCCCAGATTCATCAGATAGATATGAGAGAACACTGGGAGCTGACCCTTGGACATGCCTGAATAAAAAAAATATTTTCCTCTAGATAAGTGAGGAAATTGAGTACAAGAGCTGTTTTTCTCTAAGCAAGCGAGGAAAGTAAGTACCAAAACTGTTTTCCTCTAGGTAATGAGAAAGGTTGAGTGATATAGTAATTAGTAAGTTATTTAGTGCTTATAGGTTCTGAACAAGTGCTGATCACGAATAAACAAATTCAAGTGCTAAAAGTAAGAATCTGTATCTGGACTAAACTAGTTACAGGAAAGGGGGGAAACAAGTGCAAATGTGGGATTTTAAATCAGAAAGTTGACAGAGATGGAAAAACTGCCCAAACGGCTAATAACTACAATTTCTGGGCCAGAACCACTCCTTATGTGGTAGATAGGTTACCTAGTGCTTACCACTCCCACTGATAAGCTAGAAGGCTTCCCTCCAACACAGAAAGCTTGGGGGGGGGGTCAGAAGCTTACATACAGTCCTGGATACAGCAAATCTGAATATGGACAACCACTAGTTACAGGAAAGTTTATATATATATATATATCTATCTATATATATATATATATATATATATATATATATATATATATATATATATATATATATATATATATATATATATATTTATACAGAAAAGTAGCCAAAACAGCAGTCAAAACAATTCAAATGCAGTGCAAGCTAGCACACTTGAGTATGTTGCAATGTTAGACCAAACAGTTTTAAAAAAATGCAATTAAATTAAAAATGACTAAAAACAATGCAGAATGAGTCTATTAGGTAGAATGAGGTAAAGAGATGGGACTGAGAGGAGTGTCCCAGATCAAATCTACAGTGGGGACGGGCAACTGCAAAATCCTCCAAATTTAAACAACAACACAGGAATAGGGAGGGTGGGTATGGGAAAACCAACACCTTCAGCAGAGATCTGAAAAACTATACAGTGAAGCAAAAATAACAGTGCACGACTCTGAAGTCAGCCAGCAATGATATAAAATTAGTCAAACAACAATTACCAGTACACAACTCTGAAGTGCCAGAAAAATATACTCAGCTCTGTATATCTCCAGGTAGTTTGAAGAGCACTCTTTCAGGACACAGGAAGGCTCCAGTAATGATATGCAGACTTTTTTACTAGTAGTTGGTGTATTGAGTTAGCTAGGGGTTCTGTTCTCGTTCTTCTTGGTGTTTGATCAGTTGGTTGATATTTAAGAAACCATTTTCCACCTGCATGTGGGGCACTGCTATTATCATCCTCTTCTCACCAGATACTGCTGATGTCATTACTTATAAAATGTTGTCCGACACTATAAAAGTCAGATTTGTGCTGAGGCACATGCATTAAATACTGAGTTCTCTAGTCAGTCTACTTAGTTAAGTAGGGGTTCTGTATTTGCTGCAGTTAACTGGTATGTGTGTTTGTTCAGTTGGTTAAAATTCAAGAGGTCATTTTACACTTGCATGTGGGACACTGCTATTACCATCCTCTTCTTACCAGACACTCCTGATGTCATCACTGATGAAGTATTATCTGACACTCTAAATGTCAGACTTGTGCTGTGGCACCTGCATTAAATACTGAGTTCTCTAGACGGTGTACTTAGGTAGGGGGTCTGTTCTCACTGCAGTCAACTGGTATGTGAGTGTGTGTGTGTGTGTGTGTGTGTGTGTGTGTGTGTGTGTGTGTGTGTGTGTGTGTGTGTGTGTGTGTGTGTGTGTGTGTGCATGTTTGTTCAGTTGGTTGACATTCAAGAGAGCATTTTACACCTGCAAGTCGGACACTACTATCTCCATCCTCAACTTACCAGAGACTGCTGATGTCATCAGTTATAAAGTGTTGTCCAACACTATATAAGCCAGACATGTGCTGTGCTGCTTATGTTAAGTAGTGTACTTTGTAAATACTTAGGTAGGGGTTGTATTCTCACTGCAGTCAACTGTGTGTGTAGTCAGCAATCATTCTGTGATGATTTTAGAATGATATGTGAGCCCACAGTTAGGTCAAACCCTACTCCAGTCATCTCATTGTAGCATACAATGGTGACATCATCCTGTATAACATATACTCTGACAGTATTCATGACAAACCTGTGCGATCACAGTAACATTAAATAATGGGTTTGCAAGTTACTTTACCTACACATATAGGGGTTCTAATCTGACAGTAGGCAACATGTGTGTCTAAACATATACCTGTCAATTCTCAGACAATTTTACACAAGGATGTGAATCCACATCCATGTGCTACACTCCTCCCAACATGTTCTCCTCAGCATACAATGTTGCAATCATACTCCATAAAAAGCAATGTGACTATGATATATTCAGAGATATGTGGTGTTGCTACTGTGACATTGCATGGCATTCATCTTCTATAGCTACACAGGTATAATGTTCAAATCAGGCCTCACAGCAAGAGGTTCTCTGGTTCAGTCGTCAGCCTTCTGTGGGGAGTCTGCATGTCCTCCCTCTGGTCGCGTGGGTTTCCTCTGGGTGCTCCGGTTTCCTCCCACATTCCAAAGACATGTACCTGCAAAAAAAAAAAAACGTAAATTAAAAATGCATTTTAATAGTTGATATTTTATGCTGTGCAGTTTATTCATAGGCAAATAAGCACACTGATAACAGTCAACAAAGCAAGGACTCCATATATCGTACCCAAAGAACATGGCTCTTATGATGAAGTTCCTGTTTACTACAATCAATTCTTTCCTTTACACAATAACTGTGGGATGCAGGATGGACACACACACACACACACACACACACACACACACACACACACACACACACACACACACACACATGACCATCAATTAGACCCCTTGTATGACTGCATACATCCAGATGTTTGCTTGCTATAAAATGAATGGTTAAATAAATAATGGCCAAGAAGTGTATTTCACTTAACTACTGTGAGAACCATAGAATGCATGCCAGTGTACATGCCTCATGATCTCCCAACTTCTTATTCCATGATTCGGAGATGAAGACCCAACAATCCAAAACAGATTTTAATTCTTTCTCTTGTATACTTAGAAAGTTGCATTAGCAAGCATTTTCTGAAGGACATAAAGTCAAAAACTCACATGTCTGACATCATTTAGTGCCTATAATCCACATGAATTTGCCAGAAAGCCACAAATTGTAGAAGAAACAGACCAACATAATTCTCAATTTATTTTCTGAAGAACTCTGGAAAAAGCCTAAAATAATAGGATGAGGCCCCAAAGGGACAGATTTTAAATATTTTTTAGCCATTTGTTAAGCAGGTAACCCCCCCCCCCATAGAAAGTGTCACTTTTCAGGTGTGACCTGGTAGTACTGTCTGAATGACTTTCTCACAGTCACACAGGATGCAAATGGAGGTGGGAGGATTCAAACTCTTTGCCTACAGAAACAATTCATTAACAGCTAAGAACTTTAAGTGCCAGACATCTCTAAGTGCCAATAATTTTTTACTATTTTCAAGCATTTTTTAGCATTGCCAGGGAATAGGCCTTAGAGCTGCAGGTAGTAAGTTTGCATGCTTAGAGATGTTATATGATATACCTTTTTTAATGTGCTTCACAGGACGCCTTGTATTAGTTCTGTTAGAAGACACAGGTATAGGACTTGGTACATCTGTTAAGCTGTTCATGAACTGCTGGACTTAATGGAGATGGCTGCCTTTTATGTTATGCAAGTTTACGATTTATTTCTGCCCTGTGTCTCAGATTTCTGGCTAGGTCATTCATATCCATTTTAAATGTTTTTCCAAGACAGGCAGTAAGTGTTTTAATGATTTTATTTTTATCCAGCCTGGCACCATGCTTCTGTGAAGGAATGAGGTGATAAGGGCTTCCTTTCAGACATATTAAGCTTTGCTCTTCTCCCAACCCCATTTTCCTTTTTTTATATTTGCAGCTATCTGACATCTAAACTTTTGGCACTTATGAATTTTAACTTTTTTATGAGTGGCAGTACCCTATATGAAATCATGGGTGCAGATTCGATAAAGCCTACACAGTCCACTAAGACTGTGTTTGCAGTGTGGCAAATGTGTGCACAGTAGCACAAAATTTTGTATTCGGTAAATGGCTCTACATAGTGTGTAGAGACTCACAAACATGCATAAGCAGCTCAACTGTATGCTAATAAACCAATTTCAACTGGAGGAGATATTCAATAAGCTGTAAAGCAATCATGTAGATTCAGTGTAGGTTTTCCCAGTGAATTCCAAAACTTATTGGAATACAGCCACATAAGGTATTATACATGGAAACACTGTTAGGGGCTAAAGATGTTGTTAGACATATGTATGTGCAACAGGCACAAATTAATGCTGTGGCTGCTGCACATAGACCCCAGCCAAGAAGAAGGGTATTTAGACCCTGCTAACTTACCACATTCTGCATAATTTGGAAATTGTAGAATGTTACAGGGTGGACAGAGACACACTACAGGAGCTCTGCAACTGCTGTTTTCATCAACTGAGACCAAGAGCAAACTCACGAGCACCAATACCTATGGAGACTGTGGTATGTGTAGGGCTTAGAATATTAGCAACTGGAACTTTCCAGAGACCAACAGGGGTTATGCTGCAGTGCACAGGCATCAGCACCCAGGATCCTACATTAGTTTTGATGGCTATGCTATAACTTGCCAGTGACTACAGATATTTCCCTGTACACCCAAGGACAGAGCTACAACTATGCAGGATTTCTACCTTGTAGCACACTACCCTGAAGTTTTGGGTGCCACAGACTGCATACACATTGAAATCAAAGCACCACTACACACTACAGGAACTCTGCAACTTCTGTCATCCCCACCTGACAGCAAGGGCAAACAGAGGGGAACCAATACCTGAGGAGACTAAGGTATGTGTAGCAGTTACAGTTTTAGCTACAGGGACTTTCAGACACCAACAGGACATATGCTGGTAATATCACAGGTATTAGCATGCAGGATCCTACATGAATTCCAGAATGCTATACTACACCCACAGAAATACCAGGATGGCTACACAACTGTAAGAACAAAACTTTTGAAACCCAACCTGTGAAACGGAAACACACAAATAATACTTGGCTCCCCCACCCCCATAAAACATGACAGTTTATAGAATCCAAGGAATAACACATAATTCACCTGTTATGAATACTTTTCACACAAATTTCACAAAATGCGTACACATGTACAACACCCTGGTTGTGTCTATGAGCCATCTTAGAAGCATTACATCCGTGTGTCATTGATAATATAGTACTTTACATTGCCATGGAATAAGACAAAAAAGACTGCAAGGTAACGAGTTTTAACAATAATACGTGTAATGACAATTAATAAGGGTGTCTATCTGTGAAAGTTAATGCATGGCAAACATGGTTATGCAAAGACTAAAGTATAAGAAGTGCATACAGATAGTTTAATCCCCTAAAGCTTATATATAACAGTTTTCTTCATAACATGTGAACAAATGTGTCATGTACCTGAAAAATACAAGCATACCTTGGTAACATCATAAGCCTTTTGTGCAGATAAATCTAAAGGAAGATTAATCCTCTGTGTTCACAGATACACAAGTCATCTTACCTTCAAGTTCCCTAGCTACATGGTTACCTTTTATGGTGTAGACTCATCCCTCTGAGCACAGTGAAGATGAAAATGAAGTGTGAACTCATTAGAATTGCTGAAATCCAAACCTTTGGATTCACATAGCAGATCTAACCATAGTGTAGGCACAACCTCAGTGTTTGTTGCTAATGAACTGCAGCTGTGAATGACTGGTGAGCGGAAAAGGAATGCACAACAATTCAGACTCCCTTACATGTAGTGGGTGCATCAGCGAGGATACACTCACAAAGTGTAGAAGTAATTGTAGCAAGGTTTTAAGTGGAAGTGAGCAGCACACATTTATCAGTTTTTGTTCTCAAATATGCAAACTTTCCTGCTTTTTTTGAAAACTGCATATTATTGTCATTTAATATTTTATTACATTTTAAGGACAACGGCACAAAATGCCTTACAGACTGCATTTCTGAGATTACTGCTCA
This sequence comes from Protopterus annectens, assembly GCF_019279795.1. Lineage (NCBI taxonomy): Eukaryota > Metazoa > Chordata > Ceratodontiformes > Protopteridae > Protopterus > Protopterus annectens. The sequence continues at coordinate 1,783,088,669 of NC_056728.1, read as the reverse complement.
GATAACAGAAGAAAGAACACAATACAAAGTGAAGACAGAACTGCATTGCTGCAAACAATACTCATAAATGATTGTGTGATTAGTCATTACACTAAATATGTAATTAACACATATACAAACAACTGAGAGTGTACAAGTGTTATATGTCTTGTTAATACTGTGGATGAAATGGAACTTGTGTGCACAATGATTTGCATTCCAGCTGCAAAGCTGTTTCTGTGGCAAAGAGGGATAAAACATGCTGTTGTTTGTAGGTTCATTGGTGTGACAGTTCAAATCCAGACTTGTGTAAAATTCTGTAATGTGTGCTAAAATTTATCTTGTAATATTGTTTATTTTTTTAATAATATTTACATGGAAAACATGTTAGCGCAAACACTTTGAAATGGATAAATCAAATATATTTCATGTAACATACATCTGTGATAAAGACTGCATAAATTACACCTGTGAATCAAGAGTGTGAGTGTATCACACCTTATATACATGATAAACCACTCAGTATATACTATCTGTAGATCGTGGCTAAAGTCCTACATTTGACTTTTAAGGATGAAACCAATTAAACACTGCTTAGAAGGATAAAACAAGGTGAGCTTTGCCTGTCATATACACACCCACACAAGAAGCTGACAGAACACCTGCAGACAGGAGCAGACAGTAGTCAGTTTCAAAATATATATATTGTGTCCTGTATGGTTTGCCACTGCACAGACATGCTAAGCGGCATTCCAAGCAGTCAGCACACAGAGTAATGTATGATAAAAATATATAGCTCCTACCTAGTTGCTCCTGTGGCAGCAGTTATAAGGTAAGGGTTATAGTATAGGTGAGCCTGGATTCTAATCCAGCTAAGCCCAAACGTTTCTTACTAATGTTCCATTTTACTTTATTTAAAAATTAACAGTAGAAAAATACTTACATATAGGAATGAATATCTATAGCATGTGCATTGAGCATACACAGAAAATCAGAGATATATTACATGTGGAACTGTGGGTATCTGTACAATTATGGTTGTTCAATTACACATTTACAGAGCCAGAGTAATGCTTGTCCACTCACTTTTATAAAAAATAAAACAATGTAAACATAATTAAAAATAAAAATAAGTATGAATAGCACTGGAGCTCATATACATTATATGCGTGACTAAGGGTATACTGACAGTTATGCTTCTTTAATTATAGTTGCATTTTCTGGCCTTGGATGGGGAGTGATACTGGGTCTCAGTACAAATCTGAGGCTTGGAATAATCTGGCCAATGCTGTCTCCATTGTGACTGGCATTCCATGCACTGGAAAGCAGTGCAGGCACCATTTTAATGACCTCAAAAGGCACACGAAGGATACGCTCAAACAGTCATTGGCTGAGTTTAGGATTGCTGACATTCTGCAGTTATGTAAGTATACAGATAAAGAGAATTTAAATTTTATAGAAAGCTGGATATAGGCAAGACTGGTATGTATAATACTCGTCTATTGTTCTCTTCTTTTTATTCCACAGCCAACCAGGAGATTGTGGTGAACAGTGAAGCCATGCTGAGCATTTAGAAAGACTGAGTGAAGCAAGGGGTATGTATGCTGCACAACATAACTATTATTTTATTTAAAGTTTTGCTCTTCTGTACAGTAGTGCCAAGTTAAACATACTTATCTTAACTGTAAAATTAAGAATGCATGCTTCAGTCTTTAGCACAAGGTAACTGTAGTAGTCACTTCTAATACCATAGTCAGATGTGGGTTCAGATATCATAAGTGACAAATAGCATATAGTAAAACTATTTAAAAATATTACATAGTAATTTCAACAGAAGTGGCATAAATGACCTGCTGTTAACTTAATCGGTATTATTTGACCAAACATATGGGCAATATATGCACATTGTAAGGGTTACTTGAAATAATCATCAGTTATAGTTTGTTGTTCTTAAAAGGTATACTTAAAATGTAAAATCAGAAATAAATTCTTTATATTGTAATAATTAATTGTATATCACATATGATGGCACTAATTATCTCTTTTTTTTCTTGCATCCCAACCCTTATGTCTCTCTTTTTTTTTTGTTTTATATGTGTGGTCACACTATTTTGATGTCATCAGTTTCTGACAACACACAAAATGCTTTACAGCACTGGGTGGTAGGCTGATCACTGTGGCTCAGCCTGCTCCCACTACATCATGGCCTGCACCAACTTCCAGCACATGTGGGATGCAACCTGACAGTACTGTGCATGCTGACCCTACAGTACCTGGGCTCTCCACATCAAATAGCCTTACTTGTGCAGTTGGTGCAGCAGTATCTTCTCGAAGTATTGGAGGAGGTGGGGATTATGTCACCCACAAGCAGATGTTAGGCTTGGTACATGATGTTATGAAGAGCATCATTGGTGCACTCTTCTTACAGATGGAGAGGATGCTGTCTATAATGTTCATAAACAAAGACTCCAACAGCCAGTGGACTAAGGAGACAGTGATGTCAATTCTGTGGGTAAGGACTGGATTCTCACTGTCTCCAGGTTTGATGGGCATTGGCATCTGATCACCCCTCCTTATTCCCAGTCATGGTGTCCCCCAACCTGTTGTGTCTCTCACAGTCCCTGTGTCTTGCCTTCTATGTCCTGTCCTGCATGCACTTCCTCACCTACCCGACTTACCTGACCCTAACATACCTAGGTCCCTTACCCAGCTTTCCTCTTACTGAAATAAAATAAAAAAAGCGGCACCTGTCCCCCCCAAAATATTGTCCTATACATAGCTCTTCATCTTGCACATGTGTCTTCTTGACACACTTGATTTAGTTGCTATACAACACGATTGAATTATTGTCACCCTCTTTGTTGAGGTGACAGTCCACATTCAGCCAATATTCTATACATACTTCAATTTTATACTGTTGAAGAAGTGGATAGCTATGGTTCTTTCCTACCTCCCTTCTACATATTCCTGTATTGCTTTCCCTTTGTTCTTCCTCTTGCTTGCCTCCCATGTCACCACTTTCCTATGTACCCCATCTTAACACATTTAATCTTGTCAAGAAATAGAATCACACACTACATGCATGGCAGAACTGGGCCTGTAATGAAGCCCTTCACTTTTCATTTCTGTGTTTTGCATCACGCACCAGTTCTGAGTGATGATGAATGTCTGTTCCCATCCCATTGCATAGTGCAGTTAACTCTGCACAATGCTGCTTAAACCCACTGCACTAAGGAAACATACACTTATACTAACTTTAAGAACCATTTCATTTTATTATAAATACATATTTAAAAGTATTAGATACACCTGGATTGGAACCCTATATCATCAGGGCTCAAAAGAAATATCTCAATGCACTTGCTGCTGCAGAGTCAGTTAAACAGCAGGTGTGTTTCTAACACTCAGTACTATCCAAAGTGCTGACTGTCATGCCTCTCTGCTTAACATGCCTGTGCAGAAGTAAACAAACCAATAGAACTCGCATAATTTTATCAGTGAAGGAGGGGCTCATATTTGCTCATCTCTTAACTACGCTCAAATGGGGACAGCAGTATAAATGTGTATCTTGCATGCTCAAACACTTCCATCCTGCAAACCAGCAGCTCACTGGTGTGCTATGGAAAGTGCACATACTTATTATGTTTACTGCCCATTTACTCTTTATCCCATGAAAGTACACGTAAAAACACAACTAATGGGAAGGCACTTTTTAAGGAAAGAACTCAGGCACTTTTTAAGGAAAGAACACATATTTACCTGCAGTCATGTGTTACTTGCACCCATGCACTTGAAACTTGGTCTGTCAGTACTTGTTCACAATTATGTCAACTACACTATAGGAATAGATAAAAAATACTTTCTTGTATACTGTGTACATCTTTATACTGACAATGCCCATTCAGATTTTCCAATACTTGCATTAATGTGGACAGCTGTTTGCATATAGTTCATAAAGCTGTCTCTTAAAGTATACCTGTACATTGGAAACTTAGCAGATACTACACTTTGCAAACTGATCAACCTGGTAACATGCAGAATGTTAATATCTTAACAGTCATATATGGCTAGCCATGCATTTCATACAGGCCTCCCAACATATTCTCTGAACTATCCAATGATGATGTCATTCAGTATAAATTGTCCGACAGCATTGTAAAAGTCAAACTTGTGCCATGGGGCTTACATTGAGTACTGAGTTCTGTAGTTGGTATACCTACCTTAGGTAGGGGTTCTAATATCACTGCAGTCAAGTTTTGTGTGTGTGTGTGTGTGTGTGTGTGTGTGTGTGTGTGTGTGTGTGTGTGTGTGTGAGCGTGTGCATGTGCGTGTGCGTGTGCGTGTGTGTGTGTGTGTGTGTGTGTGTGTGTGTGTGTGTGTGTGTGTGTGTGTGTGTGTGTGTGTCTAGTCAGAAGAATGTAATTTTGTGTTCTACAGGCATCAGTACAATCTCATGGATTACCAATATTTTGGCAGCTGTAAATGACGACATATCCATTTAATTCAGGCTTCACATCTTCTCTCAAATATCCATCCAGCTCTGGGTTTGACATAGTTTTGTATGTTAGGCACAGATCACCTATGAGTAGACAATATGCGACGGAGTACAGCTGGAGTTTTTTGAGACGGTCTGCAAAGGGCATCTGTTTGAGGCTGGTAATCCTCTTTGTGAGGTATTTCTGTGGCCTTTCCAGTTGTTGTAGATGTCTTGTGAGGTACATACCAAAAGGGGCATTGTATTATATAATGGGGCTAATGAGTGATGAGTAGAGGGGAACAGTGACCTCTATTTTTCTGGATAAGAAACCTTTTGTGATGAGGTGTGCCATGTAGAAGGATTTCCTGACTATTGTGGCGATGTGATTATCAAAGGAGAGACTACTGTACACCTGTGCCCCAAGGTCTCTTATCACACTTTCGGTGTTAAGTATACTACCGCCTATGTTGTAGTTCATGGGTGCAGAGTTTTTACCAAAGGGGATGACAATGCATTTTTTAGCATTGAGTTTGAGGCCATGGCTTTGACACCAGACATCTGTCTCAGTGAGGCCTTTTTGTAGGATGTCCACATCGTTAGGAGTTTTGATTATGGCTCATAGTTTGCAGTCATCTGCGAACTTCGTTAGCCAAAGACCTTCTGTGTTAGCCTGTACTTCAGAGAAGTAGATACCAAACAGGAGAGGGCCCAGGACTGAACCCTGTGATACTCCACTTGTCACTGGTCTGAAGTCGGATTTGGAGTCTGCTACTTTCATAGTGTGGGTTCTGCCAGTGAGCCAGTTAGTAACCCATCTTGTGACATAGGGATTTATACCTAGTTTAGTGAGTTTATCTATAACTCCAGAGTGGGGTATAGTGTCAAAAGCCTTGGCAAGATCTAGATAGGCTGTGTGAACCACCTTACCCTTGTCTACACCTTTAGTGACTGCTTCAAAGAAGTCTATCAGGTTTAGGAGACATAATCTGCCTTTTACAAACCCAAACTGGGTGGTTCCAGAGTTTGGAGATTACCAATGTCTTTGTTTATAAGTTCCATTCCATGGCGTTGCAGACCAGGCTCGTCAAGCTAATGGGGCGGTAGTTCCTGGGGTCCATGGTGGCTCCCCACTTGTAGAGTGGGATAACCGTTGCTGTGTGCCATTCAGCAGGCACAAAGCCTAAGGTGAGGCTATGATTGAGCATGGTACTTAGGTTGGGTGCCAGTTCGTTCTGTAGTTTGTGTAGAACGCAGTCTGGGATGTTATCTGGTCCCATGGATGCTGTGTTCTTGGCTTTGTAGAGTGTGTTTTTTACCTGTGCAGCCGTAATTACAGGAACTTTGCATTCTTCCGGTATAGAGATGGGCTCTTTAGGGAGTGGGGGGGGGGGGGTAAAGTTAGCACTGAACCTATCTGCCAGGATGTTAGCAATATCAGTTGGGTCTGTATATTTAGTGCCATTGTGCTGTAACTCAGAGCAGATCTGAGTGTTGCCATTGAGATTCTTGACATAGCTGTAGAATGCTTTGTGGTTGTCTTTAGAATCAGTGGTGATTTTGTTTTCATAACTAGCTTTGGAGGATTTTATCAGGGATCACAGCTTCTTACTGAGGCTGACCAGAGAGCTCCTCCACTCTTGGGATTTTACTCTCTTTTGCAAGAATTTCTTCCTTCTCTTGTACAGTTTGTTTATGGCAGGGGACCACCAGATTGGCTTCCTTTTTTTGGAGGATAGCATCTTGGTTCTGTTTGGGATAGTACGATCCATGCAATCATGTAAGTGCTTAAAAAGTGCAATTGTGTAGGATTCAGTAGTCGTAACTGTATTGTCCATCTGCATTGGTGTCATGAAGTTCACCACTTCTGTCTTAAGAAGCATGAAGTTGGCTTTGGACAAAATTTTTACCATGGGTTCCTTAATGGGGGTGGAGGCAGGATGTGGATATCTAGGATAATTAGCTTATGGTCGGATCGGACCAATGAGGCATTGACTTCAGGTGTGGAACACCTGTCACTCATATTGGTAATGACTAGATCTAGGATATTGTTGCCCCTGGTGGGGGTGTGGATAAGTTGATCCAGGGCATTGGAGTTTATGAATTCCAGAAAGTGTTGAGCGAAGGAATTGGTACATGATTAGTTTTCCCAGTTAATGGTGGGGTAGTTGAAATCACCCATTATTAGGGTGTTTGGTTGAACCCTAATATTTTCCAGTACGTCAAGAAAAGAGGAGTGGGAATCCTGGGGCATGGTGGGTGATCTGTAGCAAGCTACAATTTGGATTGCAGTTTTGTCCAGAGTTAGTTGCACTTGGATAACCTCGGCTGCATTATGCTAAGCAACTAGCCTGGAGGTGTGGATATCCTTAATGAATATGGACACACCTCCGCCTTTGGTGTTCCGGTCCAGGTTACATGGCCGAAAAGTGTGGCATGAGTTATAACCTGGTAGTGCAGGGGGGCTCTCTGGAGCCTTGAACCAGGTCTCAGTCATTGCACAGATATCGATGTTCTCCATTTTAAGGAGTGACTCGAGTGAGTGCACTTTGAGATTTAGACTTCTAGCATTGAGTAGCATCACCCTCAGTTTTTGCTTGCCATTTCCTGTTATGGTGGTGAATTTGTCATTTGAACATTGCCTAAAAAAGGCACTATAGGGGCGGCAAGAAACTTAGCCAGTATCCAGAATCCCAGGGGTGACTGGTGCAGGCCATCTCTGGCAAAGCATTGTGGTCTGTCGACCATGTCATCCCAGGCAGACAGATTTATTTATTTATTTATTTATTTATTTATTTATTTATTTATATTTGTTGACTGGGAGTGTCCGACTGGACGTAGGTCCATTTTCAGCAGAGGCCCGGGGAGAAAAGCTCCACAGTTAAAATAAACAGACAGTAGTTACATTGGATTACATAGCGATTAACCATTTACATAGCAATTACTTACAACATATTTACAGATGAAGAACATAGTACATCAGTAGAAAACTAGAATCTTTATCTGTGAAGTACATAACAGACATTAACAAATGTTACAAGAAGAAGTTGCTGCTGTATAATAAGTACTGGCTTATGAGCATCTGAGCTTGCTATAATCAAGGTAGTTAGTGGAGTGGAAAGAAAGGTAGTGGTTGGATGGGGAGGGTGATATTAGAGTGGGAGTTGCAAGGGCATAGCCAGCATGTCTTTAGGTGCGCTTTTAGTAAAGTTTTGAAGATACTGGATCCCCTTAGAATGGCACCAGAAGCTTAGCCAATTGTTGAAGTCAATCATTTTGTCCTTGTACTGCGGCATAATTCTGGGTGATGGCAGAATGCTACTCAGTGCTAGGGCATACCTGCCTGGGCTACAGGATTAGACAGCTCCTCCATGCCTCTTTTCATGTAGTCCAGGGAGGTACGTCTCATGTCATTCACACCAACATGGACAATGACAGAGTCATATTTGTACTTGTTGTGGAGTGACCTGAGTGCCTGGGTTATGTGGCTGATCCTGGCACCCGACAGGCAGCTGACAGTAACCTTCTCCTTGTGTAGCCTGGTGAGTGGGACATCAGTGTTCCTGACTATAGAGTCACCTATGACTAGTGTGTTGGGTACGTTCTTTTGCCTTATTGGCTGTGGTTGAGTGGCACACTGAGTCTGCGGGCTATATGTCATTTGGGTTGTGTTGGGGGGTGGAGGTTGCTTGCATTTCTGCTTTGGAGGTCTATGTTGCTTGAGCAGATTATTATTGAGAGCCTCCGTGAATGTTTTTGTGTTTCCTTGTGTGGATTTTGGTGGTGTAGATTTAGTGAGGCTATGTGTTGAGTGTGGTGTGGTGCAAGTGTTTACCTTCTCCTCTTGACTGTCAAGTTCAGTCTTGATTGGAGAGAGCTTTACCTCCAGTTTGGCTAGATAAGTGCATCTCTCACAGGTTGTAGTGTTTGGTGGTAGGAGGAGAGGGTTGTCTGTGTACATGAGACAATTTCTACATTGCCCCAAGATGCCCAGATTCATCAGATAGATATGAGAGAACACTGGGAGCTGACCCTTGGACATGCCTGAATAAAAAAAAATATTTTCCTCTAGATAAGTGAGGAAATTGAGTACAAGAGCTGTTTTTCTCTAGGCAAGCGAGGAAAGTAAGTACCAAAACTGTTTTCCTCTAGGTAATGAGAAAGGTTGAGTGATATAGTAATTAGTAAGTTATTTAGTGCTTACAAGTTCTGAACAAGTGCTGATCACGAATAAACAAATTCAAGTGCTAAAGGTAAGAATCTGTATCTGGACTAAACTAGTTACAGGAAAGGGGGGAAACAAGTGCAAATGTGGGCTTTTAAATCAGAAAGTTGAGAGAGATGGAAAAACTGCCCAAACGGCTAATAACTACAATTTCTGGGCCAGAACCACTCCTTATGTGGTAGATAGGTTACCTAGTGCTTACCACTCCCACTGATAAGCTAGAAGGCTTCCCTCCAACACAGAAAGCTTGGGGGGGGTCAGAAACTTACATACAGTCCTGGATACAGCAAATCTGAATATGGACTACCACTAGTTAGAGGAAAGTTTATATATATATATATATATATATATATATATATATATATATATATACATATATATATATATATATTTATATATATATATATATATATATATACACATATATATATATATATATATATATATATATATATATATATATATATATATATATATATATATATATATATATATATATAGATATATACAGAAAAGTAGCTAAAACAGCAGTCAAAACAATTCAAATGCAGTGCAAGCTAGCACACTTGAGTATGTAGCAATGTTAGACCAAACAGTTTTAAAAAATGCAATTAAATTAAAAATGACTAAAAACAATGCAGAATGAGTCTATTAGGTAGAATGAGGTAAAGAGATGGGACTGAGGGGAGTGTCCCAGATCAAATCTACAGTGGTGACGGGCAACTGCAAAAACCTCCAAATTAAACAATAACACAGGAATAGGGAGGGTGGGTATGGGAAAACCAACACCTTCAGCAGAGATCTGAAAAACTATACTGTGAAGAAAAAAATAACAGTGCACAACTCTGAAGTCAGCCAGCAATGATATAAAATTAGTCAAACAACAATTACCAGTACACAACTCTGAAGTGCCAGAAAAATATACTCAGCTCTGTATATCTCCAGATAGTTTGAAGAGCACTCTTTCAGGACACAGGAAGGCTCCAGTAATGATATGCAGACTTTTTTACTAGTAGTTGGTGTATTGAGTTAGCTAGGGGTTCTGTTCTCGTTCTTCTTGGTGTTTGATTAGTTGGTTGATATTTAAGAAACCATTTTCCACCTGCATGTGGGGCACTGCTATTATCATCCTCTTCTCACCAGATACTGCTGATGTCATTACTTATAAAGTGTTGTCCGACACCATAAAAGTCAGATTTGTGCTGAGGCACATGCATTAAATACTGAGTTCTCTAGTCAGTCTACTTAGTTAAGTAGGGGTTCTGTATTTGCTGCAGTTAACTGGTATGTGTGTTTGTTCAGTTGGTTGAAATTCAAGAGGTCATTTTACACTTGCATGTGGGACACTGCTATTACCATCCTCTTCTTACCAGACACTGCTGATGTCATCACTGATGAAGTATTATCTGACACTCTAAAAGTCAGACTTGTGCTGTGGCACCTGCATTAAATACTGAGTTTTCTAGATGGTGTACTTAGGTAGGGGTTCTGTTCTCACTGCAGTCAACTGGTATGTGTGTGTGTGTGTGTGTGTGTGTGTGTGTGTGTGTGTGTGTGTGTGTGTGTGTGTGTGTGTGTGTGTGTGTGTGTGTGTGTGCATGTTTGTTCAGTTGGTTGACATTCAAGAGAGCATTTGACACCTGCAAGTCGGACACTACTATCTCCATCCTCAACTTACCAGAGACTGCTGATGTCATCAGTTATAAAGTGTTGTCCAACACTATATAAGCCAGACATGTGCTGTGCTACTTATGTTAAGTAGTGTACTTTGTAAATACTTAGGTAGGGGGTGTATTCTCACTGCAGTCAACTGTGTGTGTAGTCAGCAATCATTCTGCTGACGATTTTAGAATGTTATGTGAGCCCACAGTTAGGTCAAACCCTACTCCAGTCATCTCATTGTAGCATACAATGGTGACATCATCCTGTATAACATATACTCTGACAGTACTCATGACAAACCTGTGCGATCACAGTAACATTAAATAATGGGTTTGCAAGTTACTTTACCTACACATATAGGGGTTCTAATCTGACAGTAGGCAACTTGTCTGTCTAAACATATACCTGTCACTTCTCAGACAATTTTACACAAGGATGTGACTCCACATCCATGTGCTACACTCCTCCCAACATCTTCTCCTCAGCATATAATGTTGCAATCATACTCCATAAAAAGCAATGTGACTGTGATACATTCAGAGATATGTGGTGTTGCTACTGTGACATTGCATGGCATTCATCTTCTATAGCTACACAGGTATAATGTTCAAATCAGGCCCAGTTTACTGGTGTGTGTGTGTGTGTGTGTGTGTGTGTGTGTGTGTGTGTGTGTGTGTGTGTGTGTGTGTGTGTGTGTGTGTGTGTGCGTGTGTGTGTTTGATGGTGCATTATAGTCATTGTATGATTTTTGGAATCACTCCTCATTTTACTATCACTTGAGGAACCTTTCACTTAGCCCCATGTAGCCACCATCCTCCTTTTTCCTCTGGCCAAATGACATCCTTCCTGCAGAGGAATGGAGCATGTCCTCATGTCAAATATGCATATGCACTTCATGAATCAGATCCATTCCACAAGCCTCTGCAAACAATCTCCAGACCACTGAAAGTGTGATTGCTAATTCTGTTGTGGTGTAGTGCACATGTCCCATATGGACAGTGGCAGGATGTAATGCAATCCAACAAATATACACATATGCACAATAGTCTTACTATCTTCCATAATATAGATATAGGGATTTCTTTTTCCATTGTATAATAATGGCTAGGATTTCATGTGATCTTGGTCATTAGGCTAATAATATCCTATGATCCTATGAACAATTGACATGTCAATGTTGTTGTCATTGACATTTGCTATATTGAGGTGTGTGTGTACAGCATGGGTAGAAGAGAGTCTTACAATCTGTGATGTGAGGCAATGAACTGGTGGTCATTGCTGCCATTAAAGTACATGATGTGCTGTAGTGGAGCAGATCAACCTTCTACACAGTTCACATTCCACTAAAACAGTGACACTTGCAGTATGGCACAGGTGTGCATGTGTCTACATACCATCATTAAATGTTCTGTGACAGATATCAATATTAATTCATACTGATTAGATGTTCACATAAGTCTCATCTGATACACATTGTTATGCTGTGTATCATGTTATGATGCAATTGCAACATTGTGGAATACATTGTATGTGCAGCTATGTTGCTATAACTAAGGATTATTGAATTAGTCAGCAGCAACATTGCGTGACTGTTAGCATCTGTGTCAGGAAATGTTCAGCATGAGCCACAAACAACTGATCTGTAATGTGTCTTGATATGACATCAGGCTGCTTAATCACAACTTGCCCATGAAACACTTATAGGCATATGCTATGAAAATAACACAAGTACATGACAATGGTACATTTGTATATCTCTGTGCATAATAACAGTATGTGGAATGTGATGAATGACCAAGGTTAAATTCAGAGGTTTTTCACAAGTCATTTATTCCAAGACATGAAAATTTAAGCAGAATACAAAACAAACACATAGCTGTATGTGGATGCCACCATACATATCCAAATGGAAGAAACAGACAATCTGCTAGCGGACAGTTTGTCTGACATGTCACCCCCCTCCACCCCCTCCCATCACCACTGGCCATCAGCCAAAATATACATGCAAAAATTGCTCAGTTTTTATTCTAAGGATGGCAGATCATCTGTGCATTCTCTATGGCTAATAAAACAGAAGTAATGGGCCCTGACAACATCACAGGCTGCATATATTATGACGCAAAATATGACCTTCCAGACACAGTTGGATCCATATTTCAATACAGTCTCCAGACAGACTATGTTCTCTGTGATGCCTCTCAGCACTTGCCCAATAATCAAGAAGCATCAGTCTTCACCACTGGCAACAGTGGGATATGTACACACAGGGAGGATTACAAGTACACACACACAGTAAAGTGCGATTTCCCTTAAGAGCACACAGAGATCACAGTCAGTCTGGGGCTAGTTTCTCCCTCTTTCAACAGATTACAAATAAGACTCCCCACTGGCACAGCTATAGGGTTGAGATCTCAGATGCGTGGCCAAGCCAAAATTTCCAGCACCCTCCCTGTCCAATCAGTGCTTCATGTCCCTGACCAAGTAGCTGACACACACATACACTTTGAGGTTTGATTTATATATACACACACACACACACACACACACACACACACACACACACACACACACACACCTGGGAAAGGCTGGCACAGCTTTACTAGCTATGTCCCATTCTGCACAGACTATAAGGTAGTTCCAGCTGCCACCAGCCACTCTTATCAGTTACATTAAGGCCCTTAACAAATAGTGCCCAATCCTACTGTGTAATTTTACTATTAATCCAAATGGTAGTTTTAACCAAGTGCCAGGTTATTAAGAGTGGCCTGTACAATGTCACCATATAGATAGCAAGTACTCTAATAGCTTAAGTATCTCGAAACTGACCAGCCACGATTAAAACGTTTAAATATATTTAATAATAAACAATAAAAGGACAAGACAATACTCAATAAGTAATACAGAGTTCAAAATCACAGGAAATATTTAAAGCAACATTGCAGGACAGACTCAAATAAATAAATAAAGAAAACATCTAAGCTATACTCTACTATATTCCTATCTGAATCTAAAAGACTTACTATGCTATAGAAACCTACTTACAGCAAGGCAAGTGCAGATGTGGTGAGTGTGGATGCTCTTGTTAGGTCAAAGACAAAATACAAAATGCACAGTCTCTCTCTGAGAGAGTTTTTAAATTAATATCAACTATTACTGCTGGGTTAGCTTGGATGACAATACTTTTTGTCACCTGACTTTAGTTCCCAAGTTAAAACCCATTTGTCAGAAACTACCAGCATTTTAGCATCCTCCTGTAAAAAATGCATATCCTTCAGTTGTTTGTAGACCCTGCAAGTCATAAAACAATAAAACATGTCTACATCTCAAACCTAGTAATTACTTCTCTTTCAAGACAATACAAAAAAAAACTTCTAGCTCTAGACATTGAGTCTGCTACTGCACTGAAACCAAAAGATAACATCATTTGTTTATGGCCCAAGAATTATAAAAAAAAAATTTAATTTTTACTATTTTCCTGAAGTTTTGCAAGTTAACCCTCTATGTTCTAGTTTCCATTAAACATATACATCTAAACAATCAAATAGTGCAGGTACATTCCTGTTCTATTCCAATAGGGCATGCTGTGGTTACATTTTAGCTCAGTACTTTACACACACTTCTGTATAAATCATATCGATATTCCCAAATGACATAATTATTTACAAAATTCCTGATAGCTGGGCTGGTAGTGTGACATTCCTTCCCCTGAGAACTCAATCTAGTTTTTCAAGTGACCCTTGAGAAACTCTGCTTGAGAGGGTAGACTATCTGAGAATAACCCACCACATTCCCTGTCTTAAGAGCCCATCTGCGCTGGCATTGCTAACCCCTCTGTGGTGCTGCACTGTCATATCATATGCTTGCAAGCTTAGGCTCCACCTTAGTAAATTGACATTTTGCTGGCTGGCTCAATGTAGCCATGTTAAGGGATTGTAGTCGGTAACTGCAGTGAATTTACTTCCATACACATAAGGCTGAAGTTTCTGCAGTGCCCACACTATAGCCAGACATTCCTTTTCTACAGTTGCATAATATTCCTCCCTGGGTTGGTGCCTACGACTGAGATATACCACTGGGTGCTCTTCTCCCTCTGAAGAAAACTGGCTGAGTACATACACCACCCCATGGTATGAAGCATCCATGTGCATAACAAATTCTTTGCTGTAATCCAGACTGGCTAACACAGATAGCCCTCCCAAAGTTCCTTTAGGTTTTTGGAATGCTTGCTTACATGCTGTGGTCCACAGTACCTTATCTGGCCTGTTTTTACTTGTCAGGTCTGTGAGGGGAGTAGCTATGGTACTATAACTGGGAACAAACTTTCTGTAGTATCCTGATCTCCCTACAAATGCCCTCACCTGCTTTTTGGTAACAGGGGCAGGCCATGCCTAAATGACTTCCACTTTGGCAGGTTCTGGCCTGAAATTACTACTCCCCACTCTATGTCCCAGGTATGAGACCTCTGCCATACCCACCTGGCATTTGCTGAGCTTAATGGTCAACCCTGCCCTCTACAGTCTGCCCAGCTGACATGCTGAAGGTGCTTTTACCAGAAATGGCTGTAGATGGCAATATTATCCAGGTAAGCAAGGGCAAAATCTCCTCCTGCTAGGATACAGTCTACCTGCTTCTGGAAAGTTGCTGGGCCATTTTTCATCCGAAAGGGCATCTTTATGAACTCATACAAGCCAAA
The DNA here is from genome assembly GCF_019279795.1 of Protopterus annectens. NCBI lineage: Eukaryota > Metazoa > Chordata > Ceratodontiformes > Protopteridae > Protopterus > Protopterus annectens. Next base: position 1,783,073,636 of record NC_056728.1, on the reverse strand, counting down.
AAGAGTCACAAAGGCTGACCTCTCTCTAGTAATGGGAGTCAAGAGCACCACCCAGCTGCTCTAGGGCTTCATCTCTCCTAGGCATGGGGTAAACATCTGACTCTGTGTGACTATGTAATTTCCTGTAGTCCTCACAGAACCTGGTGCTGCCATCCTTCTTTGGTACCAGCACCACTGGGGAGGTCAAGGGACTGTTGGGCTCCTGTATTACTCCTAGTTCCAACATTTCCTGTTTCTCCTCCCTCAGAGTCTATTTGACCCTCTCAGGCACCCTATAAGGGACCTGCTTAATATGTTTTTGGGGTCCTGTATCAACATAGTGTTTCACTATGTGGGTACACCCTGGTTTCCCAGTGAACATGTCCACAAACTCCTAGAACACTACTTGGATCTCTCAAACCTGGGTAGGAGAAGGCTGCTGAGACATTGCTACCCCTTCCACTGAGGTCTCAGTCCGAGCCTCACTGAGGAGCTCAGTTACCAGATCCTCCTCAGCCTCCTCTTGCCACCCACTGCAAATACACAGCACAAGGGCCTCTCTATCATGGTAAGTTTTCATCATGTTAACATGGTACAGTTAATGCCCCTGCCTCCTGCATAACGGTTCTACCATGTAGCTAACATCGCTGACCTTCCTTGCCACCTTGAACGGTCCTTTCCAAGCTGCCTGTGGCTTGTTGTGTCTGACAGGAATGAGAATCATTACCTGCTGCCCCAGAGCATACTCTCTAGGTCGAGCATTCCTGACATACTAACCTTTTTCTGCTGTTGGGCTTCTGCCAGGTTCTCATGGGCCAAACCCATGAGTTCCTCAAGCCTTGTCCTGAGGTTTAGGACATATGCCACAACAGACTCCATGTGGGATTCACACGCACCCTCCCACTCATCTCAAATCAAATCTAGAGGTCATCTCACCCTATGCCCATGCAGCAACTCAAAGGGTGAAAATCCTGTGGATTCCTGGGGAACCTCTCTGTAAGCAAACAACAGATGGGGCAAATATTTGTCCCACTCCCTCTTGAACTGGTCTGCAAATGCCTGTAACATCATCTTGAGTGTGGAGTTTAACCTCTCAACAAGACTACTACAGCATAGTGCATTAGCCCACTAGGCCACTCAGCCCACTAGACCACTCAGCTCTTAAATACTTTACCCTAGACTCACACTTACTTTTGCCAAGAGTGAGGTTCAAACTATGTTTTCAAACCTTTATGTTACGTATTTACCACATGCATCACTGACCATTAATCTGGGAATGGTATGGGGTGGTCTTTAGGTGCTTCACCCCACAGTGCTTCCACAGACAAGCCAGCAAGTCTGACATGAAAATGACACCTTTGTCAGTCAGTATTTCTTTTGGGAAACCTGCCCTGCTGAAAATCCTAACAAAGCATTTGCCACCTTTTGTACCTCAATGGAGGACAGAGCCACCTCCTCAGGCAATCTGGTAGCATAATCTACTACCACTAGGATATATATTTTACCTGTGGAACTTGGGGTACTCAGAGGCCCCACAGTATCCATAGCTACCCTTTGAAATGGCTCCTGAATCACAGGCAAAATCATCAAAGGAGCTTTCACCTTGCCTCTTGTCTTGCCTACCTTTTGGCACTGCTCGCAGGTCCTGCAGTACCTTGTTACATCTCCAGAAATCCCAGACCAATAAAGGTTCTGCATAATACGTCTCTTTGTATACTTTATGGCCATATGATCTGCAAAGGGAATATCATGGGCTATGGCAAGGACTGCCAGATGGCAGGCTCTGGGCACTACCAATTTCTGTATTCTCTCACCCTCTAGCCCTCCCTCAGGAGTTCACTGTCTATACAGTAACCATTTGTCCCAGTATACACATTCTCTCAGGCCTTGCATTGTATGGTCTGAGAGCTGAACTTGTCTCAACTCTCTCTTGGTAACCCTTCCCTGCTCCCCTTCCACAGGAAGTCTGGTATCCTCTGACAGTGATGCCTCACTGGTGACCTGGATACTACTACTCACCTCTGACCTTGCAATCACTCTGTCCAAGGGAACATCAGTACCCACAAGTAGCTATGACTCACCTTTAGTCTCACTGCTACAGGGTAGCTCCCTCCTTGAAGTAACTACCTCACCAGTCTTGGCTGCAAGTGTGCCATTTGTCTGAGTCTCCTCCAGGCTCCAGACCCACATGCTTGTCTCCAAGTCTGATTGTGTGTAACTACATGCACACAGGGTACTGCATTATTAAAATCATTCCCTATCAGGACATCTGGCTTTCTCTTAACTGCTTTAGCTTATCACACTTTAAAAAGCTGTTTTTACTGTGGTTCTGTTGTATTTCTTCTGCATTTTACTGTTAAATTGTTTTACTGTGTGTACACTTGATTTATCTGCTTAAAAGTTAAAATATATACTGCACTTAGTACTGTAGGCATCACACTCAAGAGTGGCAGCCTTTTCTGTGCATTTCTATTGTTTAAATTGCTTTTTGCTGCTTAATTTCTTTAAAAAAATACTATCTGTACTGATCGTTTCCCACCCTTTCTTATGCTAGAATAGTCCGGATCCCAGATCTGCTGGTTTCAGGACTTTAGTCTGTGTTTCTCAGTGGTCCAGACTTTATTGTGGTAGTGAGAGGTCTTTCTGCTTATCAGTGAGTTTGGTAAGCTTTAGAGGAGCCCATCTGTCGCAAGAGGAGTGGTTTCCAGCTCTGAAATTAACCTTATTAGCCATTTTGGGCTAATTTCTATCCCTTTCAACTTTCTGAGTTAAACACCCATGTTTGCGTGGGTTTGCACATGTTTTGGTTCAGCGGATCCTGTTTGGATGTACTGCAGACTACTACAGCACCAGAAATGGTAAGGAGAGACTTTTTTGCTGATCTAAGTACCTTTTTGGCTTTCTCTTAACTGTTTTAGCTTCTTGCACTTTAAGAAACCATTTTTACTGTGGTTCTGTTGTATTTCTGCTGCATTTTACTATTAAATCATTTTACTGTGTGTGCATGTGATTCATCTCCTTAAAAGTTAAAATTTAAACTGCATTTAGTACCGTAGGCATCACACTCAACTGTAACAGCCTTTTCTGTGCACTTCTGTTTAAATTGCTTTTTGTTGCTTAATTTCTTAAAAAAAAAAACTATCTGTGCTACTCATTTCCCACCCTTTCCTATACTCGAATTGTCCGGATCCCAGATCTGCTGGTTTCAGGACTTTAGTCTGTGTTTCTGAGTGGTCCAGACTTTGTTGTGGTGGTGGGAGGTCTTTCTGATTATCAGTGAGAGTGGTAAGCATTAGAGCAGTCTATCTGTTGCAACAGGAGTAGTTTCCAGCTCTGAAATTAACTTTATTGGCCATTTTTATCCCTTTCAACTTTCTGAGTTAAATAACCGTGTTTGCATGAGTTTGCACTTGTTTTGGTTTAGTGGATCTTATTTGGGCATCCTGCAGACTACCACAGCACCAGCAATGGTAAGGGGAGACTATTTTGCTGCTCTGAGTACCTTTTTGGCTTTCTCTTAACTGTTTTATCTTATTCCACTTTAAAAAGCCATTTTTGCTGTGATTTTGTTGTATTTCTGCTGCATTTTACTGTTAAATCATTTTACTGTGTGTGCACTTGATTTGTCTGCTTAAAAGTTAAAATTTACACTGCATTTAGTACTGTAGGCATCACACTCAAATGCAACCGCCTTTTCTGTGCATTTCTACTGTTTAAATTACTTTTTGCTGCTTAATTTCTTAAAAAATAATATCTGTACTGCTCATTTCCCACCCTTTCCTATACTAGAATAGTCTGGATCCCAGATCTGCTAGTTTCAGAACTTTAGTCTGTGTTTCTGAGTGATCCAGACCATGTTGTGGTAGTGGGAGGTCTTTCCCCTTATCAGTGAGAGTGGTAAGCATTAGAGCAGCCTATCTGCCACAAGAGGAGTGGATTCTAGCTCTAAAATTAACCTTATTGGCTGTTTTGGGGTAATTTCTATCCCTTTCAACTTTCTGAGTTAAAAACCCATGTCTGCATGCGTTTGGGCTTGATTTAGCTCAGCGGAACCTGTTTGGGTGTCCTGCAGACAGCTATAGCACCAGAAACAGGAAGGAGAGATATTTTGCTGATCTAAGTACCTTTTTGGCTTTCTCTTAACTGTTTTAGCTTATTGCACTTTAAAAAGCTGTTTTTTTCTGTGGTTCTGTTGTATTTCTGCTGCATTTTACTGTTAAATCATTTTACTGTGTGTGCACTTTTTATCTGCTTAAAAGTTAAAGTTTAAACTGCATTTAATACTGTAGGCATCACACTCAAGTGCAACAACCTTTTCTGTGCATTTCTATTGTCTAAATTGCTGTTTGCTGCTTAATTTCTTAAAAAAAAAACAAAAAAAACAAAAACAAAATACTATCTGTACTGCTCGTTTCCCACCTTTTCCTATACTAGAATAGTCCAGATCCCATATCTGCTGGTTTTAGGACTTTAGTCTGTGTTTCTGAGTGCTCCAGACATTGTTGTGGTGGTGGGAGGTCTTTCTGCTTACCAGATAGAGTGGTAAGCATTAGAGCAGCCTATCTGTCACAAGAGGAGGGGTTTCCAGCTGTGACATTAACCTTATTGGCTGTTTTGGACTAATTTCTATCCCTTTCAACTTTCTGATTTAAAAACCCATGTTTGCGCAGGTTTGCTTGAGTTTGTGCATCACTCAGCACTGCTTAGCTAGGGTTAAACTATTCCTGGCACCATAAAGTCTGCTCTCCAGTTTTTCAGAACTAGCCAGATTCTTAATTTTAGCACTTGAATCTGCTTTGTTGTGGTCAGCACTGGTTCAGAACTATTGTAAGCACTAAATAAACTACAAATTACTACAGCACTCAACCTTCCTCATTACCATGTGGTTAACAGATTTTTGTACTTATCTTTCTCAGTTGCTTAGAGGAAACCAGCTCCAGTACTTACCTTCCTCACTTGTCTAGAGGAAAATAGTGATTACCCAGGTATGTCCAAGGGACAGCCCCCGGTGTTCTCTCCTGTCTACCTGATGAATCTGGGCAACTTGGGGCAATGTAGCAATTGTCTCATGTACACTGACAACCCTCTCCTCCTACCACCCAGCACTACAGCTTGTGAGAGATGCATTTATCTAGCCAAACTGGAAGCAAAGCTCTCTCAACCCAAGAGTGAACTCAGTCAAGAGGAGAAAGTAAACACTTGCACCACACCACACTCATCACATAGACCCACTAAACCTACACCACCAAAACACACATAGATACACAAAACATTTACAGAGGCTCTCAATAATAATCTGCCCAAGCAACAGAGACCTCCAAAGCAGAAATGCAAGCAACCTCCACTCCTCAACACAACCCAAAAGACACATAACCCACAGACTCAGTGTGTCACTCAACCACACCCCATAAGGCAAAAGAACGCACCTGACACATTAGTCATAGCTGTTTCTATAGTCAGGTACACTAATGTTCCACTCACCAGACTAGACAATGAGAAGGTTACTGTCAGCTGCCTATCAGGTGCCAGGATCTGCCACATAACCCACACACTCAGGTCACTCCACAACAAGTACAAATATGACTCGGTCATTGTCCATGTTAGTGTGAATGATCTGAGATGTACCTCCTTGGACTACATGAAAAGAGACATGGAAGAGATCTTTGATCTTGCAATCCAGGCAGGTATGACCCTAGCCCTGAGTAGCATCCTACCTTTGCCTGGAATGATACCACAGTACAAGGACAAAATGATTGACTTCAACAATTGGCTAAACTTCTGATGGAATTCTGGGGATCCAGTATCTGTCTGCCTGAGATGACATGCTCGATAGGCCATGATGCTTTGCCAGAGATGGCCTGCATCTATCGCCCTTGGGATTCCAGATACTGGCTAGGGCTTTTTCTGCCCCTATAGTGCCTTTTTTAGACAAGGTCCAAATGACAAACCCACCACCATAGCAGGTACAGGCAAACAAAGCCGAGGACAATGCTACTCAACCCTTGAAGTCTAAACATCAAAAAGCACTAACTCCTTAAAATGGAGAACATCAATATCTGTCCTGTGATTGAAACCTTGTTCAAGGCTCCAGAGAGCACCCCTGCATTACCAGGCTATAACTCATACCATAACTTTCGATCATCTAACCTGGACAGGAACACCAAAGGTGGAGGTGTGTCCTTATTCATTAAGGATATCCACACCTTCAGGCTAGTTTCCCAACATAATGTATCCAAAATTATCCAAGTTCAACTAACTCTGGGCAAAACTGTAATCCAAATTGTAGCTTGCTACAGATCCCCCACCATGCCCTAGGACTCCCACTCCTCTTTTCTTCATATTCTGGAAAATATTAGGGTCCAACCAAACCCCCTAATAATCGGCAATTTCAACTACCCCACCATTAACTGGGCAAATTACTCATGTACCAACTCCTTTGCTCAACACTTTCTAGAATTCATAAACTCCAATTTCCTGGATCAACCTATCCACACTCCCACCAGGGGCCAGAATATCCTAGACCTAGTCATTACCAATATGAGTGACCAGTGTTCCACACCTGATGTCAACTCCTCATGGGTCAGATATGACCATAAGCTAATCACCTTAGATATCCACATCCCACCCCACATTAAGGAAACCACTGTAAAAATTTCTCCAAAGCCAGCTTAATGCTTCTTAAGACAGAAGTGGCAAACTTCACGACTTCCATGCAGATGGGCACTGCAGTGACACAAAGGCACACTATAAGCACTTACATGAGTGCATGGATCATGCTATCCCTAACAGAACCAACATGCTATCCTCCAAAAAAAGGAAGCCAGTCTGGTGGTCCCCCACTATAAACAAACTCTACGACAGAAGGAAGAAACTGTTGCAGAAGAGAGTAAAATCCCATGAGTAGAGGCGCTCCCTGGTAAGCCTCGGTAAGAAACTGAGATCCCTCATAAAATTGAAGTCAATACTTCAAATGCCAGAATAAAGTGTCTGGAAAATAAAATAGTAAGTACTCCAAATAAAAAATTCCAGGCTCACAAGCAGGCAATAAGTATAAAAGTCTAATATGAATCCAGTAAAGAAATCCAAACTGCACAGTTGTATCAAAGGTTTATAGTAAGGCACTTTTATGGTTCACCTGATCGCTTCTTCAGACTATAAAAATACAATATACCAACATATTTAAATACTAAAACATGACCAATCACAAAGAATTAATTATTCACTCATTAAGGATTTAAAGCAGTATGCTCACATATACTAAAATACTTAAAAACAAATACACAACATTTCAGTGTTTCAATGCACAACTTTTTAAAAATGTTTTCAAAGAAACTTTAGTGTTTAAACCAGGTGGTTTATCTGCTTTGAAAAACATTATCCACTTTTGCTCATTAGCTTCTGTAATGTTTCTCAAATCCCCTCCACTCATATTGTCATGTAAAACTTCTAAGACCAAAAATTTAAAACCATGTTCATTCCCTTTTTCTACAACATGATGTGCCAAGGCATTTCCCAATTTCTTATTTTTAATATCTCTAAAGTGCTCTAGCATCCTTTCTTTTGAGGTGCGATTGGTTTTACCTATATAATACATATAGCATGTTGTACCTGCAAAAGCTAACATATATTGTATTTTGGGTTGTGCAATCTGCATAAGAAATTAAATTCGATTTTGGTACCCAACTGATGATGTATAAACTGTCTACCATTAAAAATATGCCTGCATGCTAAGCAACTTCTACAGAGATAGGTTCCCAGCCTGTCTGAATATGAAGTTTTCTTCCCATAACTACCCTTATAACAGAGATGTCTTTTTAAGGATTTATTATTCATGAAAGAAAAACATGGTTGACAGGTTATATAATGTTTTAATTCATCTATTGTAGTCAGAATGTTCCAATTTCTTTTATAATGTTGCAGAAAATGCCTACATCATTTGAGTAATGAATCTAGCTTTGTTTGTATAACTTGAGCACTAATCCAGGCATTCTTTAAAGTATTCAATTGTATTTATTACTGCTTGGTAGTAACTTGATTAAAGTGTAGCTATCATTCTAAGTCTTTTGGATTAAGCACTTGGGCTGCAGACCAGTTGTTTTACATTAGGAAGGTTTGTGGCCTGCACTGTGGTGGCAGGACAGGTAGCTTACATCCTTCTAAGTTGTGAACTGCTGATTGAGGGCTCAGTGTCTGTTATTCTAAAAGTGTATTAGTTTTGGTTTAAGCACTTGGGCTTCAGGCCAGTTATTTTACATTAAGAAGGTTCGTGGTCTTCACTCTTGTGGGAGGAGAGGCTGGACTCTGCCCTTCTGAGCTGGGAATTTCTGTTTAAAGGCTTATAGTGCCTGCATATTTGAACTGTTTCTTACTGAAATTGGTACACCTTGTTTGCGGTAGCATAGACTAGATCCAGGCCTGCTGAATCTAGCTTTATTTGCATGCTTGTTGTTTGTTTGCTTGTTATTTCACTGAAACGCTAATTCCACCTAAAATGTGGATTTTTAGCGCTTCTGTGGATCCCTAGTGATATCTGCATTGCTTACTGTACTTATTTCCTTGTTTCACTTGAAAGAAAGTTACTGTTTGTCATTTTTGCATTTAAGTTACCTGTAACACATTGCATTTAAGTTACCTGGCACTTGCTCACTAAAGCAATTATATAAGTCAGCACTAAAATATTAAAAGCACTACACCCTCACAAACTCCCCTTGAGTACCTCGTTCCCCATTGGCCCTTTTTTTTCAGTTATAAAGGAATTCCCAATACTATTCTAGCATGTCCAAAGGTCAGTTGTCAATCTCCTCTCCGGTCCAGCTGGTGAATCTGGGAATCTTGAGGCAATGTTACAACTGCCTCAGGTACAGACAACCCTCTCCTCCCAACAAATTCCAACACATGTGAGAGATGCAACCATATAGCCATACTGGAGGCTAAGCTCTCTCAACTCAGTACAGGCGAAACCAGTCAGGAGAAGAAGGAAACCACACTCACTACAATTCCAGTCTCACATAGACCTAACACGACAGCAAACCAAACACATAAACACACAAAAACATACTCGGAGGCTCTAAATAAAAATCTGCCTAAGAAGCAGAGACCTCCAAAGCAGACACCCAAGCAACCACTACCCCGAAACAAAACACATGCAACACATAGTTCACAAAGCCAGTGTGCCGAACAGTCACAGCCCTTAAGGCTAAACAACACACCTGATACACTTGTAATAGGTGATTCTATCATCAGGCACACTGACGTCTCGCTCACCAGGCTGAACAAGGAGAAGGTCATGGTGAGCTGCCTGTTGGGTGCTAGGATCCGCCACATAACACAAGCACTCAGGTCACTCCAAGGCAAGTACAAATATGACTCAGTCATTGTCCATGCTGGTGTGAATGACCTGAGACGTACCTCCCTGGACTACATGAAAAGAGACATAGAGGAGCTCTTTGAGCATGTAGCCCAGGCCGGTATGACCCTGACCTTCAGTAGCATCTTACCCTCACCAAGAATGATGCCACAATATGAAGACAAGATGATCAATTTCAACAATTGGCTTAAGTATTGGTGTCATTCAAAGGGGATCCAATGCCTGTCAGCCTGGGATGACATGCTCGACAAGCTACGATGCTTCGCTAGGGACGGCTTGCACCTGTCACCCCTGGGTTTTTGGATATTGGCAAAGGCTTTTGCTACCCCCATAGTGCCTTTTTTAGGCAAGGCTCAAAAGACAAACCCACCTCCATAGGTATCACAAGGGATAAGAAACTAAGAGTAATGCTACTCAACACCAGAAGTCTAAACCTCAAGATGCACGCACTCGAAACTCTCCTTAGCATGGAGAACATCGATATCTGTGCAGTAACAGAAACCTGGTTCAAGGCTCCCAAAAGCACCCCAGCACTACCAGGTTATACCTCATACCATGCTTTTCGGCCCCAAAACTTGGACCGTACCACAAAAGGAGGGGGAGTATCAATATTCGTCAAAGATACCCACACCTCCAGGTTGGTGGCACAGTACGAAGCATCAGAGACTATCCATGTGCAATTAACAGTGGGTAAAACTGCCTTCCAGTTTATAGCCTGCTACAGACCACCCTCCCAAACCCAGGAACCCCACTCGACCTTCCTGAGAACACTGGAAAATATGAAGGTCTCTCCAAACACCATTATATTGGGTGACTTCAACTACCCAAATATAGACTGGGAACATTACTCTAGCTCCAACACCCTAGTCCAAAGGTTCCTAGAATTTATAAACTCAAATGCTATGGAACAACTTGTTACCACTCCCACAAGAGGGGAAAACATACTGGACCTGATCATCACCAACATGGGGACTCTATGCTCCAGACCAGAAGTGTATCCCTCACTGGTAAGATCAGACCATAAACTAATCTCACTGGATATTCACATCCCGACTCCACCCCCTGCCCTGAAAACCACAGTGGAAAAACTTCTTTAAAGCAAATTTCACACTCCTCAAAACCGAGGTGGAATCCTTCAAAGTCCCCGAGCCTGTGGAAAATATGGCCCAGACTGCAGAATCCTTTATAAATGCATTCTATGAACACCTTCAGGAATGCATGGATCATGCAATCCCAAATAAAACCAAGACCCAATCCTCCAAAGGCAGATGTCCTGTCTGGTGGACCCCAGCCATAAACAAACTATACAATAGAAGGAGGAAGCTACTACATGATAGAGCAAAATCCCAAAAATGGAAGGCATCTCTGATCAGTATTAGCAAAAAATTACGGGCATTCATAAAATCGTCTAAGGCCAGCTTCGAGAGAAAAATTGCACAGGACACTAAGGATAATCACAAGGCTTTCTTTAGTTATTTTAGGAACCTGGGTGGGAATTCCCAGATATGCTCAGAATTAGTCCAAAATGACAAAAAATACACCGAACCCACAGACATTGCCAACATCCTAGCTGACAGGTTCAGCGCAAACTTCCCCCCCCCTCCCCACCAAAAGGGCAAATATCTATCCCAGCAGAGTACTGCCACCCTGACATCTCAGATGCTCAGGTAAGAGCTGCCCTCTCCAATGCAAAAAACACAGCATCAATGGGACCAGTCTGTGTCCCGGGCTGCGTCCGACATGAACTCCAAGAAGAGCTAAACCCAAACATAAAACTACTGTTCAATCTCAGCCTTACTACAGGATATGTACCCAAAGAGTGGTGTACAGCAACAGTGGTCCCTCTCCACAAAGGTGGTGCCTCAACGGATCCTGGAAACTATTGCCCCATAAGCCTGACTAGCTTGGTCTGCAAAGCTATGGAAAGGATCATCATGGACCTCATAAATAAAGATATTGGGGACCTACAGACACTGGATCCTACCCAGTTCGGCTTTGTTAAGGGCAGATCCTGCCTCTTAAACCTGGTTGATTTCTTTGAAACAGTCACCAAGGCCATTGATAAGGGGAAGGTAGTCCACACAGCCTACCTGGACCTCGCAAAAGCCTTCGATACAATACCCCACTTGGGCATTATAGATAAGCTCACCAGCTTAAATATAAACCCCTATGTCACTAGATGGGTTGCAAACTGGCTCAAGGACAGAAACCACAAGGTTAGAATTGCTGGAGCCATGTCAGACTCCAAACCAGTTACAAGTGGCATCCCACAAGGCTCAGTCCTGGGACCTCTTTTGTTCGGTATATATTTCTCGGAGGTGCAGGCCAACACGGAAGGACTGTGGCTGACCAAGTTCGCAGATGACTGCAAACTGGGCGCCATAATCGACTCTCCAGCCGACACAAGCATCCTCCAAAAGGGCCTCATAGAAACAGACAACTGGTGCCAGAGCTATGGCCTCAAGCTAAACGCCAAAAAGTGTATAGTCATCCCCTTTGGCAAAAACAAAGTGTCGACAAATTACCACATAGGTTGTAATCCATTAAGTACAGAAGAAGTAATTAGGGATCTGGGGACCCAAGTTGATAGCAATCTCTCATTTGACAACCACGTGGCCAAAGTGGTTAGAAAAACATTTTATATGGCCCACCTAATCATGAAGGGATTCACATCTACATCAGGGGAGGTCATCGTGCCTCTTTACTCATCCCTCATCAGGCCCATAATTGAGTACAATGCCCCTTTTGGGATGTACCTTACCAGACACCTGCAGCAACTGGAAAGACCCCAAAAGTACCTCACCAAAAGGATCAAAGGGCTCAAACAGATGCCATATGCTGCCCAGTTAAAGAAACTCCAGCTCTACTCAGTGGCATACCGCCTGCTCAGGGTCGATCTGTGCCTGATGTATAAAGCCATGTCCAACCCAGAATTAATGGACATGCTGCACCTCAGAAAATCCAAATCCCATCGAGCTACGCTCGAGACTTGAACCTCAGCACTGAAATAAATAGGACATGCTGGAGGGACAGATTCATAACTCAGAGGCTCCCTTCACTCTGGAATAAAATCCCAGTCCAGGTTAGGCAGAGTCCCTCATTGACTCTCTTCAAGAGGAATCTTGATGAGTGGATGGGAGATCATAGGTTTACCCTGGGTATCACTTCTGTATCACTGTTAGACAGAGGCACAGTATACTAACCTCGAAAAAGGGCATAGCAAAATTAATTTAAAATGGGTGGCGAAAGCCGAACACACTCTGGCTAGGCTTATAAATGCCCTAGGGCAGATAGCCTAGTATGAACCTATGAACCTATGAACCTATGAGTATGGTAGTGTTACTCTCAGATAATTGCTTGTAACCTGATTACCAATCTCTGGTTTCTTATTATTTTCATCATCTCTAACATTATGTTGACTAAAGTATGGTCTACATCTATTTGTCTCTATGTCCATGCGTCATTAATACACTTTACTATATCTTTCTCCTTGTAGCCCCTATCTAAAAACTCTTGCTTGAGATTTATTAAACTAATTCTAATTGTGAGTCCTCATTGTGTAGATGCTTAACTCTGTACACATGTCCTTTTAGTACATTGCGTTTTACATGCTTAGGGTGCATGCTTTTGTTATGTAACAAATTATTTTAACTCATTGGTTTTCTATATAAACTAGTTTTTATTCCTTGTAGTGCATCCTTGTTTACCTTAACATCCAGAAAATCAATCTCATAACTCGAGTAATTATAGGTAAATTTTAAGAAATCAGTTGTCTCATGTAAAATGCACAATAAATTCTTTTAACCTTTCTTCTGTATCATTCCAAAGCATAAAAATGTTGTCTGCAAAATGTACATACCATTTTATAGTGTGTTTGAAATTTTCATTTTGGAGAACTGCATTCATCTCCCGTTGCACTAGGGCAAGGTTGGCATAGCTACTGGCACATTATGGGCCCATAGCTACGCCACTCTTTTGTAGAAAAAAAGTCTTCATCATATGTAAATATGTTATTTTTTAGAATAATGTCTAGTAATGCACATATTAATCTAATTGTGTTAGAGTTAACACCGTTAAGGAGCAGAGATGTACTTATATTATCAATACCCCATGTATTAGGTATAACTGTAAAGAGTGATTCAGTATCTAGAGCCACAAATATATATTCATCATGCACATCTAACATTTTTAGATACAGATCTTGTAAAAACATCTTTGTATCCCTTAATACAGTGTCACAAATTTCTAAAAAAACGGATGTAAGTTATTCTCAACGAATAGAGACAAAGGCTCTATGGCCCAGCCTCTACTGGATACAATGGGGCACATTGGTGGTATCATGGAATGTTTGTGCATCTAAGGTAGACCATACATGTTTGCCACCAGTGGATGTTCAACTGTGAAATATTTAATCAAGTATTCTGAAACCATACCTGTAATAAACAGATCAAAAATCAGGAATGAAATTCTATCAATAATACCCTTAACTGCATTTCTAGGGATGCGAACATATGTATTTTCATCATATAGGAGACTTCGCATTTGTTATAAGTATAAATCTTTATCTAGTACTACCACACCTCCACCTTTATCGGCAGGTCTAATTTCAATGCATGACATTTCTTTCAATTCGTGTAAGGCTTGGAACTTTATCGGAGACATTATTATAGTAGTTTGATTTAGTACCTCTACAAACAACTTTGCTTATCTCATTCTCACATACTTCTAAGAATTTCTCAGTAATAGGGTGAGGTGGGGGAATGAATGTACATGGTTTCTTAAAAATACCATAGTCTTCATTACCCCTTTAAACATCATTCTAAGTGTTAATTTCCTACCAAAAAGTTTTAATTCTTTACGTAAATCTACCAAATTAGTCTTCTGTGATGGTATGAAATTTAAACCCTTAGCAAGTAACATTGTACGGGTGTCGGATAATATAATTGATGAAATATTTACTAGTAAACCTGGTTGTGGCATTTCCAGCTCTTCCCCTTGATTATTGGGTCATTTACACTGTTCAAACTTTGGACCCTGCCTTTCCGTATTCAACTCCTCGAGTATTCCTGTGATCCAGCGGTTAAGCACTAATCCTGTAGATTAAAGATTTTGTACTTTCTAGCCTTGGTGGATGCCTGGTTTGTTCATTGCATTATAGGATATAACCTCTTGTGGTAGTTTGGTACCCTTGTTGTATCGTGACAACTTACCGCTGACATTCTATCATTCCCACTTACTGGCTCTCCCATCTTTTGTTCTCACCTTGCCTCATTGGACATAAATATGCTACATGTCCCCACTGGTTGCATTTAAAACATTTAACCCTTGGTTCTGGATATGTACCTGGACTAGTGGCTTCCCCTTCTACTAACAGACTCTGTTGGGGTGGTCTAGGCTGCCCACCATGGGTTCCCTTACACTCATGAGCAGCACTGGGTATCCTGTTCCTGTGCGGTGATGCCCTGCTTGCTTGGTATAGGTACCCTTCTTCCCCAATTCATCTACAGTATTGCATTGCCTATCAGCTAACCAGATTCTCATGCCCTCATGCAAAGTGCTAAGGGCATGTTCCCTCCCTAAAAAGTGTGCCAGCCCTTCAAAATTGGTGACCTGATGTTCACTCTCCTCCTATGAAAATAAGTGCTTAGTTCAACAACATATTCACACACACTTTCATCTGACTTTCTTCTATGCTCACAAAGCTTTTCCTGTAAGCTTCAGGTGTTAACTTAAAACATTCTAAAAGACAGATTTTTACAGTATTATAATTTAAGAAATCAGTATCAGACAATTTAGAAATAGCAGTTGCAGCTTTACCATGGAGTAAGGGGCTCAGGAACCGTACCCAGAGCCCTTGGTCAACATTATACTGTTTACATAACCTTTCAAACATAAGAATGAAACTATCAAAAATATCCCCCTCTGTAAATTATGGAAGAAATTGGGTCTATGACACTGGAATGAAAACTGATTTCATCAAATGGCTTTTACACTGAAAATGCCATTGATAGACGCTGTACCCCCCCCCCCCACACACACACACACTAAATGCATATATACCAACTCCTAGATCGCACTGCAGGGAGGAAAGGGCACATTTTCTGATTTTCACTGTACCGTGATCTCACAAAACTGAGTTCTATCAATGGCATTTGCGGTGTTAAAGCCATTCGATGAAATCAGTTTTTGATCCAGTGTCATAGACCAGAAGAAATTTACCAACCTTTTTTGCTTCTGGGGTTCAGTTACTCCCTTCCCCATTACCTCCGTGACTCTGGTGAAGAGTCAGCATTTCCTTCTCATGTTGCCTCAGCCTCTCATTCTCCTCGGCTTCCAGACATCTTAGTCTCACTGCTGCTTCTATTTCCATTTGTTTCTCCTGCCGCAGTCTCTCTGCTGATTCTATCTCCAAACATTTGGCCTCCAGTTCAAGTCTCTTTAACTCGAGATGGATTTTTAAGTCCTCTGTGGAAAGGTTAAGCTGTCCATTTGCTGAGAGTTGTACATCTCCAAGGCCAGTCTGATTGTCCTCCTGGTTGCTGGTCTGTGATGTGCTCAAGGCTACAATCATTACTGCTTTAGTCAGGTTGGCATGCAACAGTCCTTTAGCCTGGCACATCTCAGCCAACTAGCTCCTCATCAACTTGCCATACTCTTCTGCTAACATGCTTGCCTGCTCTTCCTGACAAACTAAACTAACAAAAAAAAATAAATAAATAAAATAATTGTGATGTGAAACACTGAATGTTCTCTGTGTGGCTTATTGAGAGTGCAAACACCTTCTTTAGTGACCACTGTTTACAGGCTACAGGAATTCAATATCCATGCCACTACAAGCCAATTAATATGTGATGTGGATATCTCACCACTGTCAACCAATTAATATGTGATATTGCAGCACTGGCCTAGTAAGCAAGGAGCCTCAACCTCACCACTGGCAACAGTGGGGGATGTACACACTGGGAGGATTCCAAGTATGCACACAGTAAAGTGCAATTTCTGTTAAGAGCACACAGAGGTCACAGTCAGTCTGAAGGTGGTTTCTCTCTTTCTCCAGATCCCAAATAAGACACCCCACTGGCACAGCTATAGTGTTGAGATCACAGTTGAGTAGCCAAACCAAAACCTCCAGCACCCTCTCTGTCCAATCAGTGGTTCGTATACACACACACACATACACACACACACACACACACACACACACACACACACACACACACACACACACACACACACACATGGGAAAGGCTGGCACAGGTTTACTAGTTATGCCCTCTTCTGCCCAGACTATATGGTAGTTCCAGCTACCACCAGCCACTCTTATCAGCTACTTTAAAGCCTTTAACAAAGGGTGTCCAATCCTACTGTATAATGTTACTATTAATCCAAATGGCAGTTTTGACCAAGCCGAAGGTTATTAACAGTGGCCTGCACAGTGTCACCATATAGATATGCAAGCACTATAAGAGCTTAAATATCTCTAAACAGACCAGCCACAATTAAAAGGTTGAAATATATTTAATAACAAATACTAAAAGAACAAGACAATACTCAGTAAGTAATCATTTACATCAGAGTTCCAAATCACAGGAAATATTTAAATCAATATTGCAGAGCAGTCTCAAATAAATAAAGAAAGCATCTAAGTCATACTTTACTATATTCCTATCTGAATATAAAAGAGTTACTATGCCATAGAAATTCACTTACAGCAAGGCAAGTGCAGATGTGGTGAGAGCAGATGTTCTTGTTAGGTCAAAGACAAAATACAAAATGCCCAGACTCTCTCTGAGAGAGTTCTTAAATTGACATCAAATGTTACTGCTGGGTTAGCTTGGATGACATCACTTTTTGTCACCTGACTTTAGTTGCCAAGCTAAACCTCCTTTGCCAGAAACTACCAGTGTTTTAGCATCTCCCTGTGAAAAATACATATCTCTCAGATGTTTGTAGATCCTGAAATTCATAAAACAATAAAACAATTCTACATCTCAAAAGTGGTAATTACTTTTCTTTCAAGAGAATACAACAATCTTCTAGCTCTATGCATTGTGTCTGTTACTGCACTGAAATTGAAAGATAACATCTTTTGTTTATGGCCCAGCAATTATAAAAAAAAAATAATTTCAACAATTTTCTTGAAGCTTTGAAAGTTAACCCTCTATGTTCTAGTTTCCATTAAACATATACATCTAAACAGTCACAATAGTGCAGGTACATTCCTGTTCTATTCCAATAGACCATGCTGTGGTTGCATTTTAGCTCAATACTTTACACACACTTCTGTATAAATCATTTCAATATTCACAAATGACATAGTATTATTTACAAAATTCCCAATAGATGGGCTGACAGTGTGACATTCCCATAGAAGGGTGTACATCAACATGTGTCTTTCTCACTGGTGGTGACCATCACCTGATACATGGAGTAATAGACACATCCTGACTGTCCTCATCTGTGAGTTAGATCAAAGAGTCATCATGGACCTTCTCTAAAAGGACACAGATAATATCTTGACTGTGTACCAAACCCATGTTTGATTTGTTAAGGCTACATGATGTCTGTTACATCTGTTTTCTGACTTCAAAATTGTTACCAAGGGCATGCATGATGACAACACTATCATCCTGCATAACTTGACTTTTCCAAGACATTTCACACAAATCCACAGTTAGTTATTATAGAGAAACTGTCTCAAGTGGCTATAAATTCCTACATCACCAAGTGTGTAGATGACTGGATCACATATGTGATAGCTAACTATGCTGCAATGTGTGAAGTCACCCCTCTCTAGAGTAAAATGACCAGGTCCATACCTCAGGGCTCTGAGCTAGGATATTTACTGTTCATTATTTAAGTCTCAGACATCAAAACTGACTTGCACATCCATTCTCCAACCAGCTTTGTGGAGGACTACAAAATGTGGGCAAGCATTGCATCCAAGTGTAGTACTGGTATAATGCAGACACTGTCAATGCACACAAAGAATTTCTGCCACAGCCATGAGGACATGGCAGATGAAGAATAATCATGGAGGATTAGTTCCATTATGAAAGCAAATAGACAAATTAATTACAATATAGACAGCACACCCATATGAGCAGACCAAGTGGTATGTGACCTGTGTACTCAGGTAGATGCTATGCAGAATGTCCACCAGCATGTGCCCACAGTGGTGACCATTCCCTTATATGTAGTATGACTCATGAGTATATGCAGGACATCCATATCACAGGACATTATTATTATTTTTTGGTAATAGATGTTGTTAGTCTATATACCAGTATACAACATCATTTGGGTATGGAAGCATGTATTTACTTCATAGGGTTCAGCCCTAAAACTCAATATATTAAGGAACTAACACATTTCTGCTTTTCTAATAACATTTTTGAATTTAATGACAAACGCTATCAGCAGTTACAAGGGATGGTAATGGGGGCAGCATTTATAGAAGTTCATTTTATCAAAAATATGTTGTGAACTATTTTCATTATATAGATGATTTGATATTCATTTGTAAAGGTGGAAAAGATCAAGTCAATATTTTTATTGAGTATTTAAATAATAGTAGATTTCTAACTAAATATGATGGTTTACAAGAAGGCAATAAAGTGAACTACTTGGATTTAACATTAGAAGGGATGACAAGCAGGCAAATAAGAACATGTATACATAGAAAATTTGATAAACCTAAATATGTGTTCTATGGTAATAGTTGTCATCCTGCACATACAATCAAATCATTACCATATGGAGAAATGTTAAGAATTAAAAGATTGTGCAGTGATTTAGAAGATGCAAAAGTTCAGGCATCAGAAACAAGTAACATGTTTATAGAAAGAGGTTATACTGAACTAACATTTAAAGAATGTTGTAATAAAGTGTTTGGACACAAGGTAAGAAATGATAAAATAAAATATAACCATAATTGGTGGAGTAATTATAATAAAACTTGGGATGTAGAACGAACAATAGCTCATGTGTCCAAATACACTATTTTTTCAGACATACTGCAAAAATGTATTAAAGGCTTGTGGAACACTGTGAACAAGGAAGTACCCTCACTTATGAATGTACAGCTTAGGTTTTCCTATCAAAAAGGTAGAAGTCTTAAAGATTTCTTAGTGCATAGTGTTTATAAAAAAACTAAAGAAAATATATGGAATTTTATGGTAAATATAGGCACACAAATATGTGGAAATTGTTTTGTTTGTCAGTATATTACTAATAGTTTTGAGGAAATAAATGGAATTAAATCTGAAACAAAAGGCTGTTTTACATGTAAAAGTGTGCAGGTGATTTATGCTATTAAATGTGAATGTAATACATTTTATATAGGAGAAACTAAAAGAAGTTTAACAGAAAGAATAAAAGAGCATGTTAGAGATATGAAAAATTATAAAATATTTAGTCCGTTGGTAGAACATAGTAATAAAAAACATGGAGGGACCCCTTTAAAATTCAAAGTTACCATTTTAGAACAAATTAATGTTAAATATATCAGTGAAAATAGGATGAAGTATCTTTTAAGGAAGAAGAAATCTACTATAATTCTTAAATATAATACATTGCAACCCATAGGACTTAATCAGGAATGCAATTGGAAAAGTTTTATTTAGAGTAGATATGTTTGAATGTATTAAATAGAAACAGTAGTCATTTAGTTTGAATGTATTAAATAGAAACAGTATTCATTTAGCAGTTATATTAATAAATGTAATTGATAAGATTGTTTAGAAAAGTATGTAATTGGTTAATTAATGTTCATTATATAAAGATGTGTATGAGGAATGTTTTAGTTGCTCTGTAAAGGCTACATGGCCGAGGCGCTATGAGTTTACAGCATTGGTGTTGTTATTAGCTGCTATTTTACCTTTTATTATATGAACTGGTTCTTATTGAAGTTAGAATTGTTTTTGTGGCTGGTTATTCAAAATTGGAGTATTGAATAAATGCATTTTTAATGCAATTGGAGCAGTGATATCACTGGGTAGCGGTGGTTCGTTTCTTCATCAAGTGTTTTTGTTGTTCACAATTATAGAGAAACTGTCTCAAGTGGCTATAAATTCCTACATCACCAAGTGTGTAGATGACTGGATAACATATGTGATAGCTAAATATGTTGCAATGTGTGAAGTCACCCCTATCTAGAATAAAATGACCAGGTCCATACCTCAGGGCTCTGAGCTAGGATATTTACTGTTCATTATTTTAAGTCTCAGACATCAAAACTGACTTGCACATCCTTTCTCCAACCAGCTTTGTGCAGGATACAAAATGTGGGCAAGCATTGCATCCAAGTGTAGTACTGGTATAATGCAGACACTGTCAACACACACAAAGGATTTCTGCCACAGCCATGAGGACATGGCAGATGAAGAATAATCATGGAGGATTAGTTCCATTATGAAAGCAAATAGACAAATTAATTACAATATAGACAGCACACCCATATGAGCAGACCAAGTGGTATGTGACCTGTGTACTCAGGTAGATGCTATGCAGAATGTCCACCAGCATGTGCCCACAATGGTGACCATTCCCTTGTATGTAGCATGACTCATGAGTATATGCAGGACATCCACATCACAGGACATTATTGTTCCATAGCTCTCAGCCCTCATCACACCAATAACTGGGTACAATATGCACTTCTTCGTGTACCTCCCAACACATCTTCCAGGGATGAGTTACTCAAGTGTATCACATTTGCCACAGTAACCTCCTTCACATTTTATTGACCATACCCAAGTATTCTTTTGTTGCATTAACATTATTGGTTGATGTTGTGGAACCTCCATCAAGGTATTATACATGATGCACGTGTGATACATTTTCCTGTGATGCACATAGTAAATATATAACTGATTAACAACTTTGATGGCATGGAGTTACATTTGTGACAGTGTAGATTATGTCTCATATATATATATATATATATATATATATATATACATATATACATACATATCGATATAAATATATATATATATATATATATATATATATATATATATATATATATACATATATATATATATATATATTTGGGGCGTGCACTCCTGTTGACTTGCCAGGATTGATTGTAATTTCAAATACAAGAGTGACAGTGTCCCTCCTAATACCTCCAGAAGATTTTACATTTTGAGGAAAGAATGCTTGATTCCCTCAGAGATTGCTGACAAATCATATTAGTTGTACAAGTGTGTTCTTTCTGAATCATCTATGATCACTTACAATTACAGATGGTATGTCAATGATGTGGGGTTATTGGTAGTATTATTCTGATATTGTCCATGACTGTGCATGCTTTGTCTGCTGTTGTCCATCATCCTCTTACTATGCATCCTGCTTGCTCGAGACCTATGCAGACATTACATTCATATTCAGGCCACTCATTTTGCACAGCTTCACAATATGCACCTAACCCCTATCATATATACCATCCTTGATATATGCCCTGTCCATTTTTTTATGTCAGGATGATTATATCACAAAAAATCCTCTCCATTGACATGTCACCTTCTGTGACAGTCACATAATATAACCGTGCAGTCTGTATTGTATCATGTCAATATCTGATTAGTGTTCATGCTACAACTGTCTTCATCGACATTTCCTAATCTGCTGTACATTATGATGTTTCACCTGTCCTCTTCCCCCTGTGTTCATTCCTACAATTCGTCTCAGTGTCCCTTTTCAATACACAGACTTCCCTATTTATTTATAATGCAGTCTATGTACCCTTGATGTTCATTTACACAACTTTTATTCAGTATGCCTGAATTTGGTTTCAACACTACTGTGCACTGTATACACTTTCATGTAATGTGCTGGAACTATGTACATTGCTTTATTAATAACCCTGGTAATCATTGTGGCTTACCACACAATCCCACAGACCTAGTTTGCCCATAGGTAAACAGCTGTACATGTCTGCAGGTGTTCATGTTGCTTTGCATGGTTTCCTAGCTAGCAATACTGTTTACATTTAAATGAGGTGCACTGCATGCATATTTAATTGTCACTTCTGCTCATCTCGGAAACAAAAAACTCCAAGTAGGCTTCACACTTAGTCTACTCCTACATAGAGTTTATTGAATCCCTAGGGTGGACTTTTTGATATATTTTGATTATTCTGTTTATTGTGATCTTGTGTATTGCTTATCTTCTTCACCAGGACAGCAATGAGTTTTGTCTGAAGCAGGTGCAGAGAAACAACCACAAACATTCAGCGTTGATTAGCTTGGCCACTATTTGGGGACTGTTTATCTATACAGGTTATATGTTATCTGATATGGGACTTAAGATAAATTACTATTAAAAGGCTAGGGAAGCAAGTCAAATGTAAGACATTGCTCTGCACTTGAAGTTTAGGCCATGGGAAGTTAGTTGGGGATGGTAACTCCATGGCAGCATCTTCTTCATGTTGGAGAAAGCAGATAGGGGCAACAATCTTAGTGCAAGAGACAACCAGCCTTTTTAAATCTTGTACTCTATGCAAAAAGAGGATAGTCTGTTAACTGTGGTCAGGAAGTGGTGTGGGGCTCCATTTTCAGAGTCCTGTCCTGACATCTCTTTTCTATTTTCTCCATCTCAGGGTACAGTGCCTGTTAGCTAATATTGCTATTTAATGAAGGGTGTTTATTTTTTTCAGTGACTTTAATGCTTTTGTACACATGCACACACACACACATATGTGTGTGTGTGTGTGTGTCTGTATGATAACAGTAGATTGTGCTGAGAAAAGTCACATTGTTGGGTTTTTAACTAGAATTATTTAGCCTGAGGTTAGTGTATTTGGGTGCTCTCGACTCTGCAAAGCATATCCTATTCATGCATTACTGGGGAGTCCACAAGACTTGGACTCATGTATACATACATCATATGTGAACTGAACTTTTGAAACAAAACTTTTGACATTTTGAATCCAAGTGCTATGAGGCAAACTGTGCTTATGTCTCTATGTAAAACTAACCCCCCTCAAAATTATTTATTTACTGGGAAAGTCTGATTGGGCACAAATATCTATTTTCATGGGGCCCAGGGAGAAAATCTTCAAGGTAACAAAGTTAATGCAGTCAATGTTTACATTACATAGTATTCAGTGTAATAAAAATTTTATTGATATTCACAAACATTAATATATAACATTGTACTGAAAATTTACAGATAGAAATGTGGTATATAAAAGAGGTAGGAGTAATTTAAGAAATACATTAAGAGTGAGGTATTAGAGGGGATAAGGAAGTTTAAGTGTTAGAAAAGCAACAATGGAATGGAAGTTTGATTTTGCTAAATTAGAAGTAGGTATAGTTCTACATTAAAGTGAAGTATTACAAGGGGATAAGGAAGTTAAGTGATTTAGTGCTTTAAAGGGAGATAAAAAGTTGCTGAAAGATGTTAGGAGAAGCTGTGTCCCAGATGAGGAGCAGGGACAAAGCCAGGTGGCAGAGAGGAAGTCTTTTAGTAATGATTTGGAAAGATGAAGGTATGAGATACACCTGATTGATACAGGAATTTTCTTCCATGTTCTAGCTACATTACTGAAATAGAGACTGACTTCAGCAGCCCTTTGTGCTTTGTAGATGGTAATCAGTTGTTTGTCATTTGTCTGAAGGGAATAGTTTGGTAGATAAAAATGGTATATGTGGCTAATTGTAAGGCAGGCAAATGGGGAATAGATGGTTTTCCGGGTTAAGATGAACTTGGTATAAGTTAAGTGATGAGGTAGTTTGAAACAGTTAAGTGATTTTAGTGCTAAACAGTGGTTGGTCTGGTAAGTTTTTTTGCAAGCAAATCTGGCAACTTTGCTGTAGCACTGTTCAAGTTTAGAACTAAGTGAGGCTTGCAGATTGGTCATAACAGGGGCTCCATAAGGTA
This sequence comes from Protopterus annectens, assembly GCF_019279795.1. Lineage (NCBI taxonomy): Eukaryota > Metazoa > Chordata > Ceratodontiformes > Protopteridae > Protopterus > Protopterus annectens. The sequence continues at coordinate 1,783,049,401 of NC_056728.1, read as the reverse complement.
TGAAGTAATTGGTAGCTAAAGTTACCTTGCCAGAGTCTGTAAGGAATTTTTTTACTCTATGCAAGGTACCTATTTTTTGCTTTGTTTTCTTGATGCTGATGTGGACATATAAATAAAATTTAAGATTGTCATCAAATGTCAATTGTCATGCCAAGTAGTTTTGTATGTGAAGTAACTTCAGTCATGGTATTATTTGGAGTATACATTTTAAAGTTGTTTTTTTTTCACAGAAATGGGATTTCGAAAAAAGGAGAAGTAAATTAGTTTTTTTTTTTTTTTGGGGGGGGGGTTTGGTAGCAGGTGATTATCTTGTAACCAGCTTTCAACAGAGTTAAAGGTTTCTGGAGTAATGTTCTGAAGATATATGAGGTCATCTGAAATACATATTAGGGTAGAATTTTCAGCGTATTGCATGAGGGAAGCTAGCTGAAAGGATTTATATAGATTGCTAGTGAATATGTTGAAGAGTAGAGGGCAAAGAAAGGAGCCCTGTGGCATGCCAGTAGTGACCATAAGGAAGAGATAAAAGGTGGAGAGCCATTTAACAGACTAACATCTATCAGTTAAGTAGTTGTTAAACTATAGTACTGTGGATTGTGATAGCATTAATGAAGACAGTTGCCAGAGGAGTTTTTGTGAGAGATTAGATCAAAGACTTTAGACAGAATAAGGAATACGGAGGCAATGAGTTTGCCTTTGCCTCTGGCTTTGTAAAAATTATTTGTAAAGGTTAATAAGGCTGTGGTACTGCTATTGGCATGTCTAAAATCATGCTGCGTAGGAGTCAGGATCTTTTTCTGAAGGATGTGTTCAAGTAGCTGTTTGTGAATGCACTTCTACAGAAGTTTTGACAAAGGAGATAATAAGGCAATAGGTCTAAAACTGATTATATCTGATATGGTTCTTACTTTACGAAGGGGATGATGAAGATTTTTTTCCAAACAGAAGGAGCATATGATCCCTTGATAGCTCTGTTATTAATTAAGATAGATACATGATAAACTATGGAAGTGGCAGCTAGCTTGAGGTATTCTGCTGTGAAATTATCAGCTGAAGGAGAACAGAATTTCAGTTTAAGGAGCAACAATTTGATGTAGGAGGTCTGGATGAGTTTTAGGGTGAAACAGGAGGTGTTTGCTGTCTGACGAGCGGGCATGTCAGGATTGTTAGTAAAAATTCTTTAGCAAGAGCTTTAATGCTTTCTATAAAATATGCATTAAACAGAATGGCTCTTTCAGCGGAACTGTTACTTGGGGTTGAATTAGAAGTAGTGGTTGTTCTTAAGATGGAGTATATTATTAATAGACAACAATAATTTTTTAGGATTGGAATACTGATTTAGTAAGGGGTTACTGCAGTAGATTTTCTTGTCTGCATTAATCTGTCTTTTATTGGGGATTGTGTAATTCTTTAAAGTGTTGTAGCTTTTGGGGAGAGCTATGTTTAGACCATTCTTTCTAAGCCCTATCTCTTTCATGCATTAGGTGCCTGCTGTGAGCATATAACTATGGAGTATGGTTATTCTTTATTTGCTGTGTTCAAGGTGCAGCAAGACTGTTTAGGGTTTTCAGGAAAAGTGTGTTCAATTTGCGAACAGCTTCATCAAGTGGAATATTTTTCAGGCTAGTCCTGTGAATGGAACGTAGGATTCTATTAAAATTAGTAATGTTACATGAAGTTCCAAGTAAGTGTTGTTTGACATGATGGGAACTGAGTCTGTCTGCATACACAGGGAGATGGTCACTATGGGAATCAGAGAGGTGACCACTGGTGGCATACTCAGTGGGATCAGATATCAATATGTAGTCGAGAACTGAGCCACAATTTTTGTGATAGTTATAGTGTGTGGGAAAGGAAATTAGTTATGTTAAGCCAAATAGGTTGAGGCTAGTGGATGGGTATTTTCTGGAGATAATCTGGTAATTGAAATTAATGTCACCTTGGATTATCTTTTCATTAGAAATTTTAGGTGAGATCCAGTTTAGGATACTTTCCAGGGCTGTAGCATTATTGCCTGAGGGAATATAAGTACAATAATCTATAGTTTTTTTATGGTTATTTAGTTTAAGATGATAGATGTGGAGTTTGGCATTATGGAATTTGAGAATAGGTTTATTATAAGATGGGATTTCAAGATAGTCAGGGTATAGTAAAGCTACTCCAGCACCTTTTTTGAGTTATATCAGCCCTGATGATATTATAACCGGGGAGTGAAATTTCAGAGTCAAGTATATGAAGTTTTAGTTATATTTCAGTTATGGCAAGAACATCTGATTCATTGTGGGAGATCCAGGCATTGAGTTCTGAAATTTTATTATAGATGCTACAAGTATTTAAGAAAATATTTGTTTTCGTGAGACTGAGGTAGGTTGGTTGGGTTTTGATGGTTTTGGTGATGGTGGTATATTCCATGATTTGGAAGGAGATGGTTGGGCTGAGTAAGAAGGAATGTCTGGCTTAGGCTGAGCTTTGGAGTCTAGTTGGGAGTCAGGCTAGGAGGAGGGGCAAGGGTTTTGGTGAAAATCCCTACAAAGTGGTAAGAGAGATAAAGATGGATAAGTTTGGGAAGCTTGCTTTCTTTACCTTTGAGTGAATTTTATTTTGGTTCAGTAAGTGTGACAGTTTAGTAGTTTAAATTTGTAGTGAAGACTGGGTGAGTCATTATATATACTGCGAGTGATTAATGGTGAATTGGGGTGATTTCAATGGTTAGAGGTAAAACAGATAGTAGGAGAATTGTGTGTAAGTTCAAGTGATGTGTGGTAAACTGTAAGATGATAAAACAGGAACAGTAAGGATGCAGTGATATTTAAGAGAAGTAAGGTATATAGGTTTGTAGAGAGATTGGTCAGAAAGACAGGAGATAAAATACTTGGGCAGACAAATATAGGGGGGTAGGATATATAGATGAGTGGGGAGCATGGACTAAGCTGTGATTACTGAGGTTAGTTAGTAAATATAAGAGAGTGAAGAAAGCTGGTGAGCGTAACTGCAGACCACCGGTTAAAGACGTGTGCATGTGTTATTCTGCCTGAGATATGTCTGCATTTATTTGTATGCCTTTAAGAGGGTGCGACGAATGTGTAGTTTTGGGTGGCTTCAACACTAAGACAGTGGAAGGTAATCAGTGCTTATATAAATAGTGTGCAGAGCCTTCCCTAGGTAAGAAATAACTTAGGTCTCATCTGTTATAATTTCAGTGGAACAATGTTATGTCATAGGAACAGTAATCTAACACATGCATGTACAAGGGCTATGCTACTTCATCAGACTGCAGTTACAGTAGAGCTGTTTGGAATGAGTAAAGTACTGAAAAACACTATGAATCTACAGGAGAGTTATCCTTAGACAGCTGCAGCTTTACAGCAAGAAAGCAGTGCGCGAAAGTTTGCAGAGAGGAGAGGAGAGGAACAGACTAAATATGGTTGGGAGAGTAGAAAAAGAGTATAATCAGTTACCTGAAGGAGAAACAGGTCAGCCAGTCAAGTAATAAATATTGTTTAAGGTTGTAAGTATGGATTCTGTGGTAGGACACTGTGCTCTCTCTAATAGTGTAAGACAACAGCAAGTAGAGCAACCATTTAGTATAAGCCTTAAGTGAATAATGCAGTGACCCTAAACAACATCACAGTGGTACAGTAAGAGATACCTGTTTGACTGAGCTAAGCACTCAGAATGTGTGACCACAGCATTCAAACTTCTGTTTTTGATTGTGTTAGCAAAAAGGATGGTGTTTCAGAGGGAAAGTCTTGCATTAGCTGTTTGACTGAGCTAAGAACTCAGGATGTGTGAGCAGTATTCAAGTTTCTTTTTTTTTTTAAATTTTGTTATCAGAAAGGAGGGTGATTTAAGAGAGAGAGAGTCTTATGTTAATTGACTGACTGAGATAAGAAATCAGGATATGTGAGCAGTATTCAAGTTTCTTTTTTGATTTTGATAGCTGAAAGGAGGGTGTTTCATAGAGAGAGAGAGTCTTGTATTAGCTGTTTGACTGAGCTAAGAACTGAGTTAAAAGTAAGGAGAATGTTGAGAAACCAGACACAAGAAGTGAGAAAGAGTAGATATATGAAATTTTTGCTTCCACGTGGGAATTCTTTTAATTTCTCTGTTTAATGCAAATAACAAACTATATCATTTTTACAATATGCCCCTTAACTAGTCTTCATCATGAGTATTGTTTCCACATGTATGCAAACCAGTCAGATTGAAGTCATCCATGGTCAACATCCAAGAGACAATATTCAAAGGCCGTTAGAGATCCAAAAATGGTGCCACTATCCTTAAATCCAAATTCTTCCCCATCTTTCTTAAAAGAACCCAGTAATCAGTTGTAGCTTTGACGGTCATAAGAATGTATGCAGGAAAAATACTTTGACAGGATGTCTTGGGCATTCCTGTACTGGAATTTTTAGAATTATAGATTGCTACAAGTGTTTATAGAAGTGATCCTCTGTTGGCTGATATTTGTCCACATAACTGACTAATCTGTTAGCTTTGGTGTGGCTCTAAGTGGACCTTTTCTGATATGTTGTCTACATTGTTCAGCTCTCTGGGATTGTCAAACTTTAAGGACTGGCTTGCTTAAATAAATTAATTTACTGATAAAATTATATTACACTTCCATATCCAGATCAGTTTCTAGTTAAACCAGAATACATCATCTGAGGTCTCCCTACTGTCTAACTTTAAAGTAAATGTATTTAAGTCCTGTGTATTATGTGTACATTAGCATCCTTCCTTTGTGGTCCATAACTGTTTTTCTGAAGTGGATGGGTGTAGTATTAAATATTTTGTGGGTGATTATTTCTCCATGTAACAAATAAATGAAAGATGAGGTTGAGAAGACCATTATAAGTGTGTTGACATATACCTGGAATAATGAAAACACAATAGGTGGCTCCACATTGATTAAAAATGAACAGTACATGAACTGACATTCTATATGAACATGTTGTACCTACTAGGTATTATTGTGCAACATACTGCCACTGCCATTGCAATAGCAAAACAGGGATATGGCTAGATATTTTAGGTACTCCTAAAACCTATGGTTATGTTGGAGCTAAGGAAACCAGACATCAGTTGACAGATGTTTTATTGTGTATCTTGTATGACTCTATTCACATCTTGCACTATAGTGATCTTCAATTTAAGACACTTGATGAAAGCAGGTTTTGATCAATACCCTCTAATCTGTTCCTAGGTTCATAGGTTCATAGGAAGGTACTAGGCTATCAGTCCAAGGACCTACGTAAGCCTAGCCAACAAGGTTCCCTGACTTATGCCACCCAAGAAAGTTATTTTCCTGTGCCACTGTCAAGCAGAGACACAGAAGTGATCCCCGGGGTGTATTTCCTATTTCCCATCCACTCATCAAGATTTTTCTGTTTTTCTGTTAGTAAAGGTTCTCAATGCCATAATATGTTCCCTGGTATTACATCCATGCTAGTCTGGAAAGTTCTTCTTTTTTTTTTTTTTTTGCTTTTTCCACTGCACATACAACTGTTTTGCATAAATGAATCTGTTTTGCTTGCTTTATTCTCATTTAAAACTCTTTTTACTGTTTGCTGTTAGCCTGTTTCTGTCGCTGTTTGAAAGCCTGAGAAGTTGCAAACTTGCTCTAATCATTGTTATACCAGAAATAATTCAACAGAGTTCTTAATTCACATTTTTCTAATGCACTTAAAATCATCATGCTTTTTTACTAAGCTTAATCTGCTTTATCTATTTTTTTCATTTAAATAAATCACTGTGTCACTGTTTGTAGGTAGCTTGTTTCTGAGAACCATCTTCAGACATCAGAGGTTATTTTATTGAGAGTGCATAAATTTGTGCTGTTTCTACATTGCCAGGCACTAGTTGGTTAAATGTATACTTTTTTTGTTTGTTCTTTCTACCCTTTACTGGTTGATATATACTAGTCA